>NC_082363.1:2059721-2405721 GCF_027477595.1 Haemorhous mexicanus | reverse complement strand
CTTTGGAAAGAAAAGCCTCTGTGCTCTTGTGCAACTTTTCTGGATGGAGGACACTGCCCTTATTACAAAAAAATTGATTCTGTTTGCTGTTGCTGCTACTTGTGCTCTAATAAACTGTTTGCAGTCCTCAAGCTTGGAGGGTCAGAAAAGCAGGACAGGAGGTTCTCAGGCACATCAGCTTTTAAAATAATTACTCTGGGACCATGACAGGCCTGGCAGTCCTGGGGCTTGCGCAGGGCCAGACTTTCTGTGACCAAAACAGTGCATCAGAGTGCTGGTTTCAGATTCTCCCAGACCTTTCCTTTCCCAGGTGGAAAAGCAAAAATCAGATTGTTGTGCTGTAGTGGGAACTTCTCTGCCTTGTGTTTCAGCTCAGGTGCAGATCGAAGGGGATTTCCTGGCGTGCTCCTTCTCAATCCTTGAAGAGCAGCCCATGGACATGCTCCTAGGACTGGATATGCTTAAGAGGCATCAGGTATCAAAATCTCTTTTGAAACAGTTACTTCTTGCAGGTTTACTGAGAAGTGCAACATAAATGCCTGGCCTGTGAATTCATAGGATTTTCCTGGGGACAGTTGATGGTGGATTATCTTCCAGTCTGGAAGCACATCCGTCATGGACAGCTCTAGGGTGTCTGGCTGCTGCCTGGAGCTTTTTGCTCTGATCAGAAATGCTCAGAGCTTTCCAATGCAATGATTTATTACAAGTTGAGTCAGAGAGGGCTCTTTGGTTAGAGCTGATACTCCTGGCCCACCCTTACCTGCTGTGAGCCGTTCCGTTGGAGACAGATTGCCTGACCTCGTGTCTCCCTTTTTCCCTGGGAGCCGCCTGGCTCTCCGCAGGCCCTGACGTGTGGCTGCTCTCTTGCAGTGCTCCATTGATCTCAAGAAGAACGTGCTGGTGATTGGCACCACGGGCTCGCAGACCTCGTTCCTGCCCGAGGGCGAGCTGCCCGAGTGCGCGCGGCTGGCGTACGGCGCGGGCCGCGACGACGTGCGGCCCGAGGACATCGCTGACCAGGAGCTCGCAGAGGCAATACAGAAATCTGTAGAGGAAGCAGGTACCAGCAGGAGCCTGCTTGAAATAGGAATCTGTGCATTTTTTTCTGCTGCATGTCAGGATGTCTGTGAGCAGTTCCCGTTCCGGCTCCTGGGAGCAGCACCAGTCAGTAAAGGGTGGAGAGAAGGGGCTTTATTCTTGCTTGTGGCCTCCGAGTGCACTTCTCTCTTCCTTTCTGGGCTGCAAAACCTGCACGGAGGCATTCAGGGCTGTTAGCTGTTTATTTGGTGCTCTCCCTGCAGCTTCCCACCTGCTCTGGTTTCCTGGCCATCAAGCTCTGGAGGGTGTTGGTTGTCTGTGGCCGGGATCACGTTGTAGCGCCCGGCAGGGACGTTGCTCAGCTGTGCTGCTGCTGCTGCAGCCTCGTGTGAGCACAACTTTGGGGAGGCTCCCAAAACCCTGCTCTTATTGGCTGCACCACGTAAAAATAGAGCAGCTGTAGCAGTGACAAAAGTTCATGACAATTTTTAGAATTCGCACTATTTCAGCATTTTTCCCTGGAACGGTGCTCGTGCCCTTGGAGGGGGAATTGCCTCCTTGCAGTTGCTCAGAAGTTCAAAAGCTGAATTCACATCCTCAGCCTTAAATATGACCTGCAAAGAGAACTTTCACCCTCCTGCAGTTTTGTTCCCAGTGTCCCCAGAATCCAAATGCTGCACAGATGGCCACATGGAGTTTTGGTGGCCGCAAAATTGAGCAAAGTGATTTTATTTTCAGCCAAATAGCTGAAAGCTGAACTATGAGCCAAAACCAGTCTGAAACTCTATTTTTCTGTTCAGCTCCACCATTAGTTCAGCTTTTGGGTGAAGGGGAAATTCATTATTTCTTCCCTGCTATTCCAGAGAAGCTGTGAATACCTCAGGGTATATTTCTTAAGCCTTTTCCAGAACTTAAAAGATAACATTTTATATCCAAGAGTTCTCTAGAGACCTTTGAATTTTATTGCTCATTTTTCCTCTGAAAGAACAGAGTAAATTCTGCTTCCTACACACATGTAGAACTCTTTGCTGGGTCAGGTTTAAGCTGATCAAGTTGATTTCAACATTTTTCTTGCTAATTTTTTAAGACTCTAGCATGCCCATATTTAAAATTGAAATGAGAAAAAAAGATTGAACCATATATTATGTGTATATTTATATATCTATTAGATACTAAAATTTATATATATTTAACTATATATATGTATCTACACATATCTAGTTGAAATGCACTGAAATTTTTCTTTAACACCTCCCAGTTACTGTTTGACAACCCAAAGAGTAAGCAGTTGGTTATAAATAATGAAGCTGATAACATTAAGGGGAGCACAGGACTGCACTTACTGCTCCCTTTGGCCAATTTTCTTCCATCCTAGGATTAAAAGTTTTCCAGAAGTGTAAAAAACCTCCGAAGGAAGGTCTGGCTTTAATGAATCAGTATGCAATGGTTTACATGTGTGACTTTTCTAGCCAAATTTGAATGTTTATTAACTGAAGTTGCAGCCGGCAGAGAGAAACACAAACATGGGTTTGACCTTGTGATGGGGTTTTGATGTCACTAAAGGTCAGGCTCAGGAGCTTGGGCTTTGTCTGTTCCCACAGCCTGGCAGGTGTAAATATTAGTTCTTTTCCTGTGAAAATTTGGAGCCTGGTGGAGCCTGGGTTACCTTTCAGAATATATTTCTACTTTGGATGAGGCTTTGCAGATATTATGGTTGGTTAAATTTAGTTCTCAGTTGAAAGAGAACTAAATAACAAGCAAATGTCAGCCCAAACTATGAGTCTTTACAATAAAAGTATTTTAGACAAGTTTTTTAAACAGAAAAGTGCCTGAAATGACTTAAATCCAAGCTGCTTATGTACCACATATGGTTCTAAGGACCATGAGGCTTTGTTCAGGCTAGTCAGCACTCGGACACTTTCTGTTGATGCTGAGCCCTAGAGGAATGTAAAAGATTTATGGGAATAGGAAATCCATTTTGTGTGTTCACTTAGTGCCCGTAGAACACCGAGGCACAGAACTAAGTGGCTCTTGTTCAGATTGACTGTGACAGTCCTGACAGTTCTAGACACAGCACTAGCCTCTGGCCCATAGGCTTTTGTTGGCTGTATGCTAAAATGTCAGCACGTTCCTTTTTTCTCTCTTCCAAAACTTGAGTTGCTGCTAGGTGGTACCAAGAAAACCAAGAAAGGAAAAAACAGAAAACGGAAGAAGGACAGAAAGAGAATGTGATGCAGCTCCAAAGAAGCTCAGCTCCCCACAACACGTGTGTTCTTTTATAACTGGAGCAATTTTTGCTGGCTTCCAGGAGATGGTACAACACAAATGGCTCCTGCACCTGGAGGCTATTAAAGTGCTTGTTTTGAATGCACCTGGATTATCCTTGAGCTTTATTTAATCCCCTGAAGTCCACTTTAGGGAGACTCATGATTTCTGTCAGCTGCTTTGCTGATGGTTCAGCATTTATGGAAGGCAGCTGAGGTGGTGGTGGAGTGCTGGTGGGGTTCACTGGGATCCAGGACCTCCACGTCCTTATTTACTTCTGAGGGCTTGATGCTCTTTTGTGCCAATTTCCCACCACTGGGGAACTTGGTGATCATGGAGGATTTACAAACCTGGCAGCAAAACTGGAGCTGTTTTGCTGAGGAGGAAGTGTAGCCAGGCAGTTCATCCCACACACACCTTTTCATCCAGGCAGCCTCAGTCCAAGTCACTGCCACCACAAACAGCTCAGGCTGTTCCTGGTACAGAGAGGAATTTATCCCTGATGGTGCACTTTGTGGGGAAGAGTTTGTTCCTGATTTTAGCTGGATCAATATCCCTGGTGGGGCTGGGACTCAGCTCCTGTGCCTACCCCAGGGGAAGGATGACACTGAGGAGAGCTTGGTGAAAAACCAGCTCCTGCTGCTACCTAAATGCAAATCCCTGATGTGTCTGATCATACCCTAATTAGTGATCCAGCAGGTCAAAAGACAGTTCTGCTTCCTCCCTGAAGGGTTGGTTTGGAGCAGAGACACAAATGAAATCATTCCACATAGAAACAGAAAGGATCCCTCTGGTTTTCATCCATATCCTCTGTCACAAAGCTCTTCGCCACCCTTAGGAAAGATGAGCAGTGGGGGTGGTGTCACAGCAGGTACTCCACTGGTTTTAGTTAACAGAGAATAAAAGGAACAGAGAATAAAAGGCTGAGGACAGAAAGGCAGTGGAATTTGTTCCACTGTTGTGGAATTTAAAGGGAATTGTGGCTAGAGGTGTAGGCATGGCAAGCTGTGCCCCAGTACTCCTGTAAAAAGAGACACCAGACAAAGCAGTGCTGTGTGTTTAAGACCACTGAGTTTGGGAAGGGAAAGGGCAGCAGAGCACAGAGCCTTGGGTGTGTGATCCTGGGCTGTGGGGTCAGGACAGGCACTCCTGCAAAGTGCGAGTGAGTGATTTAAGGAGCTCGAGAGCGCTGGTACATCAGTGAGATCAGACTGTCAGCAAGATAAGGTCACTTAATCTCCCCGATAACCACAGCCAGTGTTCAGTGCTTCTGATAGAGATCTGCAATTCATTTGCTCTCTGTGAGGACAAGGAAGCAGCAAGCTGGGCTTGACTTTTGAGTGTTTCTCCTTTTCTTCGCTCTTCCCAGCCTTGGGCAGCAGTTCTTTAGGGGGATTTCTTTCCCCCTACAATCTGTACGCTTCCCCTTTGCAGCCAGCTGGTGTTTGGACACCTTTTCTCAGGTCTGATGGCACTGCTAGGAGCACAACCCAAGAATTGTGTTGCCATCTCAGTTCCCATATCCCTGAAATGTGTCTCCTGAGTATCTCCAGCCAAAGGCAGAACAAATGAGTACAGCACTAGACACATGTGTTATATTGTGTAGAGTTTACCAAGTGTCTGGTATCACCCACAGACTGCTCGGTGGCACAGACAGTACAGAACAGCCTTTAAATTGTGCTCTGGCAGAGTTATTCTTGCCTTGATGTGCCAGATTTGCCTGGCAGAATCTTTCTGGGAGGCAGGAGCTCCTGCAGCCTCCGTGCCATTGTGCTGGACACTCAGGAGGGGAGCTGTGCAGGACTGTAACCGTGCATGGTGTGTGCTCTGAATGCTAACACGAGTTTGGTGTGTTTGTTTCCTAATCCAAACAGAACGTCGGAAGCCTTGATGCATGTAGTGTGTGTTTACTGCAGCTGGAGTGGGCCACAGACCAGGTATTTAGAGCCACCCAATCCAGTTTGTGCTGCCACGGTGCTTCTGCTGTGTCCTGACTGCTCCTTTCCTTCTGTCTTCCATAGAGAATAGTGACAAAGAAACTACCTCACTGGAAATGCCCTCATTACCAGCTTCTGATGGGTTTCAAAATCCAGTCCAGTCTTCAGGACTAAATTCCAAGATCTCTAATCCCACAAATCAGTTACTTGATCGTTCTGTCTCTGCCCCTGCTTCAATTTGCTCATCCGAATCCAGCCTCGCAGAGCCCATTGACCCTAGAGCTGTCAAGACTTCTGACTCTTCACCTGAACACCAGATAACCCCAGAAAAAGAACATGCTCTGGTATTACAGCATCATTCCAATAGCTCTTCCTTGGCAAATAATGACCCCTCTCCGCACACCGGAGATGGAACCTGCTCCAATCTAGCTTGCCTTTCACAGAAGACACTCAAAGAAACATTTAGTGCTGACACTTTAGAGGAATGTAATGCTAAAGAACAAGATCATGGTCAGGAACATCCTCTGGAAGTGACAAAAGTCCATTTGGATGACGCTGCTACCAAGCACAGGCAGGATAAAGATGTCCATCTGTCTTCAAAGCAGGAACAAAAACATGAGCTTCCCCCAGACCATCAGATGTGCAAAGAGCCAGAAAAGGAACATCTTGAGAAGCAAACTGAGATAACTGACCCAGAACCTCCTTGCAGTGTTGGTGGGGTTGAGAAACTTGCTGTGGCAGAAGCCAAGCAGCCAGAAAATCCTCCCATGGAAATGAGAGATGGACTGGAGAGAGCAAGTCTTTCCTGTGTGAAAGGGTGTATCCAACTGTCAGCCTCCTGTAGCCATGTGCACGTGGAAGCCTCCATGGAAATAGATGCAGTGGAGCAGGCTGCAGCTGAAGCACAGAGCTCAGCAAGGCAGCAGAAGCAGCAGACTGAGAACAGACATATTTCCAACCCAAACTCGGAGGCCTTCTCTATGGAAGTGGAGTTGCTCAAGTCTCCGTCCTCCTTGAGTGATTCACTTTCCACCAGTGATGTCCTGCAGGCTAAAAGCACTAGTGAAATTCCTGCAGAGTATCACGAGTTGGCTAATTTGGCAGCAGACAGCTCTTCCCCCTCCAGCACCCAACAGCTGGACACGGATGCAGGAAGACCTTCAGAAGAGCCATGTTTCCCTCTAGCATCAGCCTTGAAAGAGCTTCACAAACTCTTGGTTATCAGTCGGAAAGGAGAATGCAAGATCCTTGCCTCAGAAGAAGTCTCACAGCTGGAAATTGTTCAGAAAGAGCCAGCAGTGCAGCAGAAGGGACTTCCTGAAGGTGAGCAAAAAGGCTTAGATCCAACCAGCCAGGAACAGAGCTGTTCATTCCCTGAGACGAGGTCTGAGGGTGGAGAAGCAGAGGGGAGCCAGCCTTGTGATTCTGGCAGAGAGCACATCAGCACTGGGCCCGTCAGTGCTGGGCAGCCTGTGCTCGGGGGAGGTGCTTTAGAGAGGCAGAAGGGTTCAGGTAGGAGCGATGTGGTCGTGCTGAGTTCTGCAGCCACCCCTGGCCAGCAGCAGAGCCCAGAGCAGAGGGAGGTTTTGGCAGGAGGTTCTCAGAGTGCACCTAGTCCAACTTTGGAGCAGAGCACACCTGTTTCCTCCACACCTGCTTCAGGTGAAGGAGCAGCACAGGATACTCAGCGCCTGTTCACAGGAGCACCTGGGAGAAGTGGCAGTGCTGCTCCTGCAGGTCTGTGGCCGCTGGGTGGGAGTGAGGAATCACTGCTGAGCCCCCCAGCTGCCTATACAGGACTGACTGAAGCAGGGGCTTCTTCACCCCCTGCTTTCCCTGTGGCTGATGTCGACCGGATCCTTGGTGCTGGTTTTACCCCACAGGAAGCTCTCCAGGCCTTGGAACAAGCAGGTGGAAACGCAGACCTTGCTCTTCTCATTTTGCTAGCCAAGAGCATCGTTGTTCCCACGTAACTGTGGAGTAGGGAGTTGACTGGGGGATCTTTTCTTCTACAGAAGTATCTCAATTACACACCACAATGGACGAGCAGAATGTTGAACCAGATTTTTTAAATTATTTGCAGCCAAAGTAACACATCTCTTCTGTTTCACTCATTAGATTTGGGCTTTGAAAGGAAAGAAAACGTCCTTGCATTGTGTGGACAGGATAGCTTTTAATCATGCATACTGGATTAAAACTACTAGTTTTATTTAAATGTACGATTTTAAAATAACCTCCAATGCTATGAATAAAAAGCAGCAGCCACTGTGCTCACTGCCCTGTCCAGCACAAAGCAATTTGTGATGGGAATTGGCCACACATGCACAGAAGGGGAGGTGCACACTGAGTCCAGTGTGGACTCTGGATGTGTTGCAGCTCCTTGGAACCCAACATCCAGCTGTTGAAATTATTCTGGCAGCTACTAAAGGTGTGTAGATGCTCCTGGATGTGTAAGGCTTTTGCCAGAGGAACGAGGGGGTCTTTTGGGAGCGTGGGTTTTTGTGTGTGCATGGGGAAGACTGATGCTTATTTTTGCCAAACCCTTTTATGCTTTGATTTAGAGTTGGACTCAATGATTCTTGTGTGTCCCTTCCAACTCAGAATATTCTGTGATGCTCTTGGGCCAGTGTGTTCCAGTTTACAACATGGGGATAGAAGAAGGGAAGGGATAGAATTTGGTGCTACCAAAACTTATAAGATACGTTTTAACTTATTTGGAGATGTGCTGGTATTAACTGTAAGGGGGGGGGAGGGGAGGGAAAAGGAGTATTTACATTTTTTTCTAGCCTTGCCCACATCATGTTTTTCCTCATGCAAAAAGAACAAGCTCAACCAGTTTAAGGCTAAATCTTAATGATGAATTTGTTTAACAAACCAACTGTGTGTTATGGCTCTAAATCTCCCTGTGCCCAGGGAGGAATGAACTTCATCTCAGTGGCTCCAAGCGGGGCTGTGATTGGAAGAAGGAAGAATCTGCTTTGCTGTGGTTTGTCTGGATGTCTGGGGTTGGTCAGCCTCGTGGCTGTGAATGCCATGGCTGGGGGTGCTGATCTGACACCTCCTCAAGAGCGAGGGCTCCCCAGCAGGGGTCACAGAACAAATGCACTGACGTGGCTTCTGCGTTACAACCGTCGTGGCCTTCTGGGATGTCTCTGGTGAGTCACCTGAGCAGTGAGGCCTCACCGAGGCTGTGCTGTAGGAAGCCCTTTCCAGATGCTTTTTTGAGCAGGAAGAACTCCTTTGTGATGCTCTGCAAAGCCCCAAAACTCTGTCAGGGCTGGGGAAGGGAAAGGAAGGTGTGGCTGAAACAAAATTTTAAGTAGGAGCTTTGATTCAGTCCCACTTACAAATCTCAGAAGTGGCTTTGTGTTTGGTGTTTGTCTTGAACTTGACATGTTGGGCTAAACCTGGCTCAGCAGCACCAGACACATTTTTGTTCATGGCTTCCATGTGGTCTTGTGGTTGTCTCAGGCCTATGTCCTGGTGTTTGTGTTCCCTGTTGCTTGAGCAGGTCTCCTATGTGTGTGCTGGGCTGTTTTTATGCAGGTGGCATTTAAAAACAACACCGATTTGGTTTCATCTGTCACCTCACAGGAGTTTGTGCTGTCATTGAGTGCTGGTGTC
Source organism: Haemorhous mexicanus (assembly GCF_027477595.1). NCBI lineage: Eukaryota > Metazoa > Chordata > Aves > Passeriformes > Fringillidae > Haemorhous > Haemorhous mexicanus. The sequence goes on along the minus strand of NC_082363.1, from coordinate 2,396,857 downwards.
AGATTTGCCTCAGACACTTGGGCAGCCAGGAGATCCTTTGGAGTAATAAAGGGCTTTAAGGCATTCTGCTGTCAAATGGAGTTTCTCCATGAGCTGGGATGGTACCATCCAGACCTGGAGCTCCCAGACAGGTTTGGCTTACATCCTTCTGCTTGTGATGCCAGCAGCAGGCACTGCTCCATGAGGGAAGCAGTGCTTGGCTGTCTGGAGCAGCATCCAGTGATTCACTTGAGGCTCTGCTCAAAATGACTTACTGGGGCCAGACTGCAGCTTTCTCATCTTCACTGGGCAGGTGGTAGAGTTAGCCCTGCTGCAGGTTTGGTTTAATATTCTCCTTCCAATGAGCATCTCACATCAGCAGAAGCCCCTCTGTGAAGGGCAAGCTTGTGCTGGTACAGGAGTACAGTGTCAGCAGGTCTCCTTAGAAGCCTTAGGAAATAGGATCTATCACACCCATTCCTGTCTGCATCTGGTTCACCATCAGAAGCAGCAGAAATGAGGCTTCCAGATCCAGAGCAACTTCAGATGGATGGCTGAATCTGCTCCTGATTCGCACTGCAGGGCTCGGTGAGGTGGCCCTGGGAGCAAACTAACACAGGAGCCAGGGGCAGGTTGGCTCTCTTGGATGAGGGAGGGCTGAACCTGCACCCTTTGCCTGTGGGTGGATGTACTGCCAGCTGCTTGGAGCAGCAGATGGTGGCTACTCAGTGTTGGCCACTCAGTGTTGGCTACTCAGTGTTAGCCCCTTGTATCACTCTCTCTGTTTCAGAAGCCGTTGCTCAGCTGGCCCAAGTGGTGCTGCTCTGCACCAAGCTGGTGACAGGCTCTGCTCTCACGGCCACGCTGACTTAGGCTGCGCATACAGAATTTATGCTACAAAAGCTTTAGAGCATCAGCCAATCTGCTTCAGTGCTCACTTTTATTCCTTGTCAAATATAAGTTTTGAATCCCGCCCTTCTGCCAAAGCTGTACGGAAGCATTTATCCATAGTGCTAGAATTCCGTGGGTAACTTTCCCCAAACTGCTAGAAACAAACCCTGATCCCCAACTGATAAATATTTCTAAAACTCTTTTATCAAGTAGGTCCAAGCCTGGTGATTTAAATCTCTTCATTTCCAAGCCTTGCTTTGAGTGAATGGCTATGTGCTGCTAAATTAGTGAATAATTTTTTTAGGAGCAAGATCTAGTATAAAACTGGGGCAGTGCTGGGTACTTCAGGTCAAAATAAAATGTAATAGAATGTGTGTTTAGCCAATGCTGTCTGAAAGTTGTCTTTGTTTCAACGTGTGTCCTCTCTGCTGCATGCACACCCACATCCTCTGTTCAGCCTCTGGCAGTCCCTTTGCTGCTCCCTGTGCTGACCTGGCCCACAGAGTGGGAGTATTTATAGGAAAGGAGGGATGGCAGAGTGCTATCAGAGTGCTATGGCTTATTGGCTACAGCGGGGGATAGAGGTACCACCAACAGCTGTTCAGGTTTCCAAGGACCCAGGTATTCTGGCCTAAAATCAGGCACTTTGTTCTTTTCTCTTCCCTCTCCTCATTAACCACTGCTGCAGTGTCCTAAAGTCACATCACTTAACAAAGGATTTCACCACGGCAGTCCAGCTCTAGAGAGTAAAGCAGTGCTCTGAAGCTGTTTTGTAAAGCTGCCAGCACCTATGGGGACCCATGTGGGTCTGTATAGCTTCTCTCTGGGTGTGCCCTGGAACCACTCCTCGTCTCTGATATTTACTTTTTTCCTTAAAAACACTGAAGGAATTCACTTGGCCTCTTGGTGACTGCGTGTTTGCGTACACGAGGCCACAGGTGAACACAGGGGTGATGTTTAGTGGAATCCCAACATCTGGAAATTTCTGGGCATGGGTAATTCTTACAAGAGGAGGGAATATTCCCGATGACTGTCCCTGGCATGTGTACCTGCTGCAGGACATAGCTGAGCTATGCTGTTACTGTGACAATCTCTGCCTCCGTGTATTGTATGTTTAACTTTCTATGTAGACACTCGGTCTCCAGGACTGTTAACCTTGTATGTCCTCCATGTTCCCCTCTTCTGTGTTTCTCTCTTGCTGTCTCCTCTTCTCAGAAGTAGCAATATTTAAGTGTACTTGCTGAATGCTCAACTTCAGATCATTTTTCTGTAAAACTATGCCATTAACGAACAAAAGGAGGAGCAGGTTCTAGAGGTTTCTTCACCAGACTTGGACTTCCTGCCAAACGGCTCCCCAGAACTTAACAGAAATTCAAAGAGGAGAAATCCAGAGGTATTTCTGCCTGCCTCTCTTGGAAGTCAGCTTGGGAAACGAGGTCAGTTTCATGTACATCATTCCCCTCTGAGCGCTCAAGATTTCTTCCTGCACTGTGTAGACGAGGCTTAGTCCGTGATCCAAAGCGCAGCGGTTTGGGTCACACTTTGACTGATGCTTCAGAGTTTTACAGACTCACTTAGGGAACTTGAGGGAATCAATACTCAGGAATCCTAAAGCTGGTTGCGTTTTGTGTCATTGACTCTTGTGGGCTGAACACGCTGCGGCCTCGCAGGCGGCTGAAGAGAGGAGTGGGTGTGTCATCAATGGATGTGGTTCTGCCCAAAGTAATACACACTTGATTCTTTTTTGATTTTTTTTTTAATATTGGGGGACTGTTTATCAACAAATTATGTGTAAAAAAATTTGATATTTAAAAAAAAAAGAATAAACACTTTATCATAATGTTGCTTGGTTGGTCTGTCTGTATTTCTGAGGTTGGCAGCTCTGCACTCAAATCCTTCACTGCCTTTTTTCCCAAAGCCAATGGATTTTCTGTAACATAAATGCTGCCATTTTTAACAGAATGAGTAGAAATCTCTGGGTAAAATTATTAAGATTGGGAGGACCTGAGAACAGACTTGAGAAATTTCTGTATTCCCTTTCTTTGGGGTTGGGCCATTGGGTCTTTCTTGGAGGACTTGGAAAAGCATCAGAGTAAACATGAAACGTAGCACTTGGCCTGGCACTGTCTGCTGGGAAAGTGAATGGGACACTCCTTGTCTCCTATCTGAATGCCTCACTTCCAGCCCAGTTAGCAGATGGAGATTTATTTTTCTGGAGCTGAAAACTAATTTCTTGGGACACTGAAAAAAATTGGCATTTCAAGCCCTGCAAAACTCATTAGAGTTTTAGTTGGAAATAGCTTTTTTGAAGTCCCATTCTCTTAGTGTCACATAGTAGAACAGGTTTTGGTTGGGAGGCGTAGAGGATATTCCTCCTCTGAAACTTGGGGCATAGTCACTAACTCTAAGGTCCTCTCATGGAGTTCCTTTTTCAGACCTAGAAAAACTTCCACTTTTCCTTGGAACAGCACTGAGGTTTTGGCCATTTTAAATCTCTGCAAACCACAGCTGTGGGTGCTGGTGCCAGGTGAGAAGACACAAACACAATGTGTTATGATTCAGTGACTGTAACAAACTGGGCAGTGGTTTCCTCCTCACATGTTCAGAGCTCTGCACGTGATGCTGGTGTCACTGTTAGAGCTGAGTGAGGTCATTAATTATCATGCAAACCCACATTTTAAATTCAGCTCTCTCAGGGTGGGAAAAGGGAAGCTTTGATGTGTGGGCTGCTACAGCCTCATCATACATTGGCCAAAGGGTTGCTGCAGTTTCTTCTGCTGGGAGATGATTTAAGGATTGAATGCTCTGGTTCAAAACTACTTTAAGCACTTGGGCTTTGTCTGTTCTGCTTGATGAAGATGGTTTATTTTGGTAATGTGTAAAAATTATGATTAATGGCACAGTTGTATTCATGTTTAGGATTGTCCCAGTCTGAATTGGCCTGATGTCCTGAAGCTTAACAGGGTTAAGTTGTGGCTGCCCCTGGATCCCTGGAAGTGTCCAAGGCCAGGCTGGATGGGGCTTGGAGCAGCCTGGGACAGTGGAAAATGTCCCTGCCCATGGCAGGTGGTGGAATGGGATGAGCTTTAAGGTCCCTCCACCCAAACCATTCTGGGATTCCATGAATGGGGGCATTGGCACCCTAAAATCTGCAGCCTTTTTACAGCCAAGAGAGGGTCAGGCCCTGTGCAATAAATGTGCACTCCAAGTTGGTGTTTTCCTTGGTTATCTTTTGTGGGCATTTAGGAGTAGAGGTCTCCTAAAAACTTCCTGCAGCATCCTGGAGTTTAACAATAACAGCGGAAGGTTCTTTGAGCAGTCACGTGGATGCAGCAGCTCTATTAAGAGCAGCGGTGGGATGCAGAGAGGTGAGTGTTCCTTCATGCAATTTCCTGCCTCAGAATAGTTCAAGGAATGGTCAGCAGAAGGAACATGACTGAGCCATTGCTCAGGAATTCTGCAGTGCCTCCATCAGCCCCTGCCCGGCCCATGTCTGAGCACATGCCTGGTGTGGCTTTGCCAAGGTAAGCACTTTTTGGGCCAGTTTGTCACCAGAATGGGATTTGGGAAATACTGCTGGCCCACCTGGCTTTTGATTCCCTGTGACCTTACATTGATTATCTGCTGTGCCTCATTCCCTGGGGATACGCTGGGGTGCCGGGACCCCCAGAAGTGTAACCACTAGACTGACATAATTACCTCCAGCAACCACATGTGCTAATTACAAGGTGCTGTGTGCTTGCCAATAAAGCACTGAGTCAAACACAAGGATGTGAGTGGTTGGTGACTGAAATCCCTCCCAATAGCCACTGCCAAAGGAATGTCTGGTTCCCAGTCTCTTTGTTAACAAATGGAAATGGGAAGGAGTTTAAAACCAAACCACTTGTGCCTGTGGAAATGGAGGTGTACTCACAGGGCTTAGCCTTATAACCCAGCACTTTCTTCCGTGGTTTTCCTAATACTATTTTTTTTCCCTCCTGGAATCCATACTGCAGTTCCTGAAGTGTTTCTTGTGCCTCTTTAATTTCCCCCAGATCACTGGCAGCATTACTGAGGTGCCCTATGCCTACGCTGCATGGGGTGGTATCTTGAGAGTATCTTGCACATAACACACCTTGCTGCAGGGGGTGATTCCCCTCAGTGACTCGCTCTCTGCTTCCTCTCTCTCCATCCATGACAAGCACCTGATGGCTCTTCTCCTTGGGCATCATGTTCTCCATGCCAACTTCAGGCTGCAAATACTGAGCAAACAGTTAAAACTTGGGAAGAGGGTGGGGAGCAACCCAGCAGGTGGGGTGGGATAGATCCTCCCAATCTTTTCTAAAGGAGAATGGGAGGTGTCTAAATGCTGGGAGCGGGGAATTTTCCATGTAAATCCATAATTGTGTGGTGGGTGCTTTAAGGGATTATAACCAACTCGTTTTACTCAAAGTAAAACAAATACTTGGGGCATTCAAAACATTCAGGAAAACAGCAGGACACCAGGAAGTCTGTTCTACCATAGAATCCCAGAGTGGTTTGGGTTGGAAGGGACCTTAAAGCTCCCTCCAACCCCCATGGGAATATACAGGTATAAATGCTGCACCTGGTACCTCCAGAGCAAGGAGGAATGCAAATGGATGCACGTACCTGCTGGTGCTGTACAGCTCGTCTGTCTTGTACTTTATGCTTTAAATCCTAAAATTCACTAGAAAAGCATGAACTGGTGTGTGGGATCTGTTGGGCTGCTTTACAAGCAGCTGACTTTAATCTTTCCAGTGAGTTGCTGGAGATCAGGCTTGGGTGTTTCAGGATTTGCTCCATCCCCCCTCCCCACCCCCACTTCAGCAGGAGAGAGTTACCTTCCTTCCCACATGCCAAGACAAGCTCTGATCCTTGTGATCCCCTTTAATGCAATGTTTCTGCATCTCCACAGGCTGGTGGGGAGCTGGGAAAAGTTTTATTGTTTGGCTCGGATCTAACATGCTCCCTTCCCTTCCCCTTCCCCTTCCCTTCCCGAAACCTTCCCAAAACCTTCCCTTCCCGAAACCTTCCCTTCCCAAAACCTTCCCTTAACCTTCCCTTCCCTTAACCTTCCCTTCCCGAAACCTTCCCAAAACCTTCCCTTAACCTTCCCTTCCCCTTCCCTTCCCGAAACCTTCCCGAAACCTTCCCTTAACCTTCCCTTCCCAAAACCTTCCCAAAACCTTCCCTTCCTGAAACCTTCCCTTCCCTTCCCCTCCCCCCTGGTTTCCAAAGCTGTTAAACTGGCTGGGCCATTCCTGCAGGGAAAGAGCAGGCTTGGCCTGGCGTGGTTCTTCCATCTAAGCCTGTGCTCAGCCCTTTCCTTCCCTGCCAGCAGGTTATTTATGGAGGAAGGGGTGGGAATGGCAAGGACTGTGCTCCTGGAAGCTGCTGGCTTTTACATTTTTTAATTGCTTTTACTTTCAGTTCCATTTTCAGTTACCAGGGTTGGGTGATGCAGGCGCTAGGCCAGCCCCAAGTCACAACCCTTCACCTCAGCCTCAGGTTTTATTTGTAATTTATCTTAAGCCTTTTCATCAACTCCTCTCTCTGTCCTGTGACAGCAAATGGGGCTTGTACTTGAGGTTTTTAGGAACTGTTCCCATCAATGGAGGGTTGGGCTGGAATGATGTGGCCCATTTTTGGATCCATGGTGCCACCAGCACAGGGACCCCAGCTAAGAGCTGGATCCCCCATTTCAGGTTGCTGGAGCAGAACTGAAGGAAGCACTGCTGAAGCCCGACGTGGTGGGGTGCCATATGGGGTGCCATTTTTCCCTCACCGCTGATAATTTCCTTTGAAGCCAGCACCTCAAAGTGCAGCAAAGCTGCAGGCTGGGCCCTGGCTGGGTGGCTGGTGGGCACCTCATGTCCCCAAACCCACTGTGTGTCCACTCAGCAGGCACCCAACAGCACTGTCCCCTCCTGTCCCCCTGGACTGTGAGGGAACCAACTCCCCTTAACCCCCTCACATCCCTCCTTGTTGTGAAAGAACCAATGCCACCTTCTCCTGTGTCCCCTCACTGTGTCATGACAGTCTCCCAAATGCCATCTCCCCTCACTGAGGTCAGGGCCATGACAGAGCCAAGGCCATCTCCCCTCATGCCCCTCAGTGTCCCCAGTGCCATTTCCCCCCACATCCCCTCACTAATCCCAGGGCTGTGAGTGAGCCAGTGGCACCTCCCTGTATGCCCTCACTGTCTTCAACATCATGTCCTCTCATGTCCCCTCACTGAGCCCCGGGCTGTGAGGGACCCAGTCCCACCTTCCCTCACTGTCCGCAGTGGCACACCGCTCGCGTCCCCTCACTATCCTCTCACATCCCTTCAGCTGTCTCCAACGCCATCACCCCTCAGGGGCTCATGAGGGATCCACCGCCATCTCCCCTCACGGTTCCCTCGCGGGCTCACGAGAGTCCCCCCGCCGCCGCCATTTGGGGCGGGCTCGGTTCGACCCGGCTGGACTCGGCTGGGTTCGTTCCCATTCGGCCGGGTTGGGCTCGGCCGGCCCGGGTTGGGCTCCGTTCGGCCCTGTTCAGTTCGGCTCGCCCGGGCTGGGCCGGGCCCTCATTTCCGGGCAGGGCGGTGCCGTTGCCGGCCCGGGGCGGGCAGCGCCGCTCGCTCCCTCCCTCCGTCCCTCCCTCCTTTCCCGTGACCTCAGTTCCCGGTGGAGCGCGGCCCCGGTGCGGCTCGGCTCCGCTGTGCTGCCGCGGGGCCCGCTCGCCCCCGCGCCCGGCCATGGCGCGCTGAGCCGCCAGCCCGGGGCCGGCCGGGGCAGCCGGCAGGACGGAGCCGGCAGGACGGAGCGGGTCCGGCGGGCGGGACGGCGCTCGGCCTGCGCCGGGCGGGCGCGGCGGGCGGCGGCGGCGGGCGGAGGCGCCATGGAGCCGGCGGAGGTGAAGGACCGCATCCTGGAGAACATCTCCCTCTCCGTCAAGAAGGTGGGAGCGGGAGCACGGCGGGGGCTGCGGACATCGACCCGCGGTGCTGAAAGGACTGGGCCTGGGGACACCCCTGGGCTGCGGGGGTTGGGGACAGCCCTGGGGAACCCCAATACCGGGGCTGCGGAACTGGGGACTGCCCTGGGGACCCCGCTCTGCAAGCACTCTGGGCCTGGAGACATCCATGGGGACCCCGCTCAGCTGGTGCTGGGGACAGCTCTGGCACCCCTTCCTGTCCTGTGGCTGAGGGTGGGGCTGTGGGCCTGGGGACCACTCGAGGACCTCCTTGGGGACTCCCCTCTGCCCAGGGGTGCCCGTGGGGGCTGTGTCTGCAGACATGCAGGGCTGGGGGACATTCCTGGAGACGCCACTGCCATGAATGTAGGATTGAAGGATGGGTCCCTATGGACCTTCTGCCTGAGGCATGGGGCTGGGGAACAATCATATAGACCCCCACAGCCAAGAAACATCCCAGGGATACTGATGGACTCTGGGACAGGAGCGTGGGGTCAAGGGCACACAGCATCCCCTTTGCCAGAGGTGGACACTTTAAGGAGTGTCCTTGGAGACTCCCCGTGCTGAGGGTATGAGGTTGGACACAGCTCTTCTGGTGGTGGGGGTGGCACATCTGGGATGTGGAGTCACCCTGCCAAAGGAACACTGCCAGGGTCACCCCCAGGGCCCTCTGTTTTAGATGGCAGGGATATACTGAGATTCTGCCTGGGATTCCCCGTTTCAAAGGACAGGATTGGGGGGACCTTTTTTCCTGGGGCTCAATTCAGGAGGGATTTGGAGTCCAGCCTAAAACCATCTCTGTAGAGGTTCTCCCTCCAGCCAGGCATGTCCTGCACGGGGCACAGGATAGAGGGGCAGGACCTGGGACATTCTCCCCATGGACGCAGGGAATGTGTGATTCATTCCTGTGCCCTGCTCTGTGCCCTCAAAGCAGTGCTCTGAACATGTGTCCACTCACCTTCCCCTTGCCCCTTGCTTCTCCTTGGGTGGTTCCTTAAAGCCCATCCTGGTGGTGGCAACATCCGTGAGCCGGCACAGAGGGGACCGGGATGCTGAAATCTTTGGGAAGGCCGAAGGAGAGAGTTGAAAGGACATGCTGGAAGTTTTGGTTTGAGCTCCAACCACACATGAGCTCCAGCCAACCTTGAAAAAGAACCCCTGCTCCATTTGAGGAGGCAAAAGGAGTTTGATTTGTGTTTGTCCCAAGCTTTGGGGCAAAGGCTGTCTGGACTTGCTGTTATTTCTCCAGTTGTTGGGTTTCCTCTGCCTTATGGAATAGGAGTTTTCCTGTGTTCTGCAGTGTGTCCTGACACAGATTCATCCATGAAAACTTGTTTTATGAAGATCAGCACGAGCGAATTCCTGGTGCTATTAAGAACAGGATGGCTGGACTCTGCCTCTGGGGTGTAGGATGGATGTGCAAACCTCTCCCAGCTTTTTTCTTCCATGGATGACCCTGACCTCTGGTCTCTTGCCTTTTTATCCTCTGAGAATTAAGGATAATCTTATATCTATCTGGAAATCAGTGGATGTTCAGCCTGCTCTGAGCTCTGTCACAGTGCTCTGCAATGCTCCTGCCTCAGTTTCCCCGTATATATAAGGAATACAACTTCCCACACAGGATTGATTGGACCTAATTTATTTGTATTCAGAAAATCCTTGGAAGATCACGTTTGGAAATGCTGAAAAATCAACATGTTTATTTTAATTACTGTTGTGATTGAAGAGGACTCTAGCTCCAGCTCTGCCAGCACACCTTGGCCTGCCCAATCCCTGCCAACTCCTGTCTTGGTCCAGCAGTGAAAATTTTGGGATTTTCTAATCCTGCCTGTTCATCCTTGCTCAGAGCAAAACTCAGGGAAGTGTAGGAGCCTACTTCAGGCTGATGGATTAATTTCTACCATCCCAGTGAAACCAAACTTAGGCCTTGGTGCAATTCCACTCTGCTTTTTTACCCCCAGGATGCAGTTCTCCTTCCTCAGGGAAATCACTATGGAGCTGCTAATTTTTCCTGATGCTTACCTCTTCCACTTCAGCCTGAGAACCCTGATCTTCTTTTACCCTGTGAGTGGCAAGAGTAAAGTACGAGGTTGAGGGAGCAAGTGGCTTTGTGCTGGGGAATCCTACTCTCCATCATCATCGTCTTGAGTAACTCCTTGGCACTGGAATTGTGTCATGGGGCTTGGAGGAGTTTTCCAAGCATCCTGCCTCTGATTTCAGAAGCTTCCTCACAGCGTGGGTTGCTCACTCCTTACTTTCAGCACCGGTGCAGGTGTGCAGTGGAGGATTTGGATGTGTCTGTGGGCATGGTGGGGGTTTTCTTTACTCAGCTGCAGACCCAAAGGGGAGGAAACAATGCTTTATTTTCATGGAGCTGCCCAGGGAAGAGCACCTTGTGCTTGGGAGCCTTGGATGGGGAAGGAGAGGAGAGCAGCACAGCCCTGGAAGGGTTTGACACTCAGGGCTGTGACTGTAGCTGGCTGTGATTTCAGTTTTTGCCAGGTGCTGCTGGATTTTAGGAGTGGGGGATTGGTTCATGTTGGAACTCTGGCTACTGAGAATTTTAGATTTTCTTTGCTGACAGGCACTGCTCCCTAAGAAAGCACTGCATTTGACTTGAGGTTGTGGAGAAGGCTTCTAAAACTGTATGATAGAACTGGGATTATGGGTGTGTGGGTTTTGTACAAATCCACAGCAAAAAAATGCTTCGATTCCAAGCAAATCCCTCAAACCTCAGTGAACAGGTCTGTTTCTCTTATTTTCCTAGAAAGACTTGAGGGGTGGAGTACAGATGGAAAAGTGGCAAATGTGCTTGGAGAGGGTAATTCCAGCCTGTGGGGCTCTCTGTGTGGCTCCCTGGTACCAGGGGTGAAGATCAGTGGTAGCTCTGCTGTGGATTTCAGAGGTGTGAGGTTGGAGGTGTGAAGTCAGCCTCCACTGGAAAAAGTGAGGCAAAACACCTAACTTAGACAAAATAGACTTCTCTAACCAGAGACTTGTCAGGAGGTTTCTGCTTTTGGCTTCAGGAGAGACTTGGAAAGCTCAGCACTGGGGAGCTGGGTCCCTGCTTCAGTTCCAAGGGAATTGGGAGCATGGTTTTGATTCCCCAACTACAGCTTGTCCTCTGTGTCCTCCCTGGGAGCTGTAGATTAATTCACAGTGTGATGCTTTCTGCACACATGGACAGAATTGTGACTGTTTAATTTCGCTTTTCCCACTCAGTTCCCCTTCTGCTAAGAGGGCTGTGCTCCAGCTCAAATTGCTGCACAGATTGCTGCCTAACCCTTGTTTTTTGTGAAGATTTAGGGCTTTATTGGGGCAGAAGGCTGGGGATAGTCATGTTATGGCTCAGTGTACAGGCTCTTGTTCACTCAAGTGCTTGTTTCCTTCTAGGAGATGCTGCTGTGTAGGATGGCAGTAGGATGAGGGCAGCTTTCTGGTGCTGCCCAGGTGAGCTCTAAACATACCAGAATTGCCAACAACTTCAAATCCATCCTTGGCCAAGCATCTCCTGGTAGCCAGGAGCTGTCACAGGTTCCCTGGCCCATGAAGCTGGTGGTTTGTGTTCTTTTGGGTTTGGCTGAATATTCCCTGGGCTCGGTAGGGGTTCAGTGCTCTCCTGCCTGGGATTAGGTGGTGAAAATGCAGTCTTTAAACAGTGTTATTGTTGACAATTCCAGGAGCTGAATGTAAAATCAGAAAAGAGGTTAGAATCCCAGATTTTGGGACTCCTCTCTGGTTTTCAGGCCGTTCTGCTGCCTTTGAAGGACACGCATTGCCATGAACTCAGGAGCAGCCGATCCTTGGTGCATGTCAATCAGGTGGAGCAGTGGTTTTTGCTGACATTGCAGGAGCTCTTGCCAAAAGCTCTTTTCTCTGCTCCGTTTCTGCATGTCTTTGGGAAGGTTTCCACTGCCCTCACAGCAAGTTAATGCTGAGCCTTTGCTGCCTCTCTCCAGGTTGGATTTTTAGCCCTGTACCTTTGAAATGCCTTTGCAGTCTCTTAAGCTGCTGAGCTCTGCCTTGTGACACCTCTGCTTCTCCTGCACAGCGAGGGAGGGTGGGTTTGGGCATGGCTTAGAGCCCCTGTGTCCTGGAGAGGAGCAGGGAGTGCTGAAGTGGAGCATCCCTACTCAAATCATGTAGGGAATGTGCTCATCTCTGCCTGGCTGGATTTATTTAGCCCAGCACAGAGGCAGCAGCTCTGGAGATTCGAAAACAGCCAGACAGTCTCTTGCCTTCTGCTCCCTTTTGAGAGGCACCTCTCTGGCTCAAAGACCACAGGGGTTTAATCTCTGCCAGGGTCTTTCCTCTCCTTCACTCTTGTCTCCCCAGGCCATATCTGTTGCTGCTGCAGGGATCACATGAAGAGGGTAGCCCTGCATGTTCCTTTGCCATGTGTACCAGGCTTGCCAGCTGCCAAAAGCCTGTGGGTGAAGTAGCAGCAATCTCATAGAGCTCCTGAGTTTCCATGAAGACAAGACATGGGGGTCACTCAGGTGATTTCAGCGAGTCCACACGTGTGCCTTGGTGGGCCTCCAAGGGCTTTGTCTCTGTGGTGCTGTGGTTCTGTTCTCATCACAGCTGTTTATTGCATGGGTTGCTTGAGTATTTCAAGGTTTATCTCTTTAGAAATTCCTCTTGTCTCATCCCAGTGATCAGGAAACTTCCCTGCCTGGCCATCCAGGAGCCACTCTGGTAGTCACTCTCACACCACCACAGGGCTGGTGGTGATCCAGAGTTGGTCATCCACAATTTCAAGGGGATTGGATTCTGCAGGTACCTAATTTGATGTTTGTCCTCCATAACACCCAAAATCAGCTCTGGAGCTGAGGGTGGACAAGCTTGTGATAACATTTTGGGAATTAAAAAATCCCATTTGTTCTCTCTCTAGCACAAAGCATTTTGCTGGAGGAGCAGCTGGTTTAGGAGGGTGAATTTGGCCGTGGTTTTCCCAAGGAGCTAAAGGAAAGCCTCCAAGCCTCTCTGCTTCTGATTGCACAATTTTGGTGGCTGTTGAGTGATTTCAGCTTTCCCCTCTTCTGATGAACTGGTCCAAGAGGTGTAACTGAATTAAGCAGGGGCTGGAGGCTGTGGGCAGTGGGGAGGGACTTGGAGCCATGGGACCCAGCGTGTGAGGGAGCAGCACTTTGCTTGCTTCTGGTGTTTGCCACTGGACTTGTTTTATTTTTTCCCCATAAAATCTATTTTTTTCTGTTATGCTGAGTGTGTGACCTTCCCACCTGCCTTGGTTAGCTCAAGGACCCTGTTCTGCTGCAGCCAATTCTGTGCTCAGCCCCTGCTCTGCTCGCTGTGACAGAGGAACAGGATGCTCCCTAAAAATTCCCACTGGATAAAAACCTATCCTTTTCTGAGTCACACATGGGTCCAGCCTGCTGCAAGCTTTGCTGCTTAGAAATAGTGAAGGAAAGCCCCAGAAAAGCCTTGGGGGGTGTGAGCTGAGAAGTATATGTGTCCCAGGAGGTGACAATCTTGCTGGCGTTGGATTGGGAATGCTTCAAAGCTCAGTGTTTCCAGCAAGGAGCAACTTTGCTGTGGGTTTCAGCTTCACCTGAGTCAGGCTCCTGTCTCTCCACGTCTCTAGGTTGATCTAGTGTCACTCGTGGTGTCTTCCAAGCTCTGAATGTGCCTGGTGTGTTTTTTCTGGAAAAACCCCCAAGATCCAGGCAAGGTGCACAAAGTGGGAAGCTGGGCACTGAGGCCAGTGCTGGTTTGTAAGGAGTGTTGAGTCAGATCATGTGTGTGACCTCCAAAATGTCCTGCTAGAAGCTGGAGTTTTAGGGCTAGTGCCCCTGCCATGGCATTGAGCCTGCTTTTATGGATAGTATGGAAAACTAGGAGTTTTCCAGGCACAGGAGTTCAGCCTCCTCTTTATCCATTTGCCACTGCATGTCTGTACCCCCTGAGCAGGTGTGAAAGTGAGTTCTGAGGTGTCTGTACTGGCCCTTCCCATGTGTCTTCCCTTGGCACTGAGCTGTCATTGCTTGGGACAAGGTCACTTGCCCTTTCTTGCCCCCTGGAGCTCCAGGATTGCTCCTGAGGGTGCTCAGCTCTTCCAGCTGGGGAAAACCCCTCACCTCAGTCCATGTGCTGTGGGTGGGAATGAGGGTTTTGAAGCACCTTTCCAATCCCAGTTAAGGAGCTGAGGAATGCAAAAGGAGTTTGTTGTTCTTCCGCTGTGTTTGTCCTGCCAGGGAAATACCAAGCAGAACAAGTGAAATGGAATTGATGTTGGAAAGCTGCTGTGAGACATCTGCAGGGCAGATTTACAAAGGGGAGATGTGGACTCCATTGGGTGGAGGCCAGCCCTGAACAGGTCAGGAGACTATTTCAGTATTCCAATGAGGTTTTAGAATTACTGAAGGGATTTCACAACCACCACAAGAATGATTAGATTTGGGAATGGGCTTTCCAGAACACCTCCCTGATTATTTGTTGGTTTCCCTTGCAACAGGGGAGCTCTGCAGATCAGCCTGAAATCTTCACACTCATTGAGAACCACTGCAGTAATAGGTTATAAAATTGTGCAAGGAAGAGCCTCTCTCATGTGTGCCAGCGTTGGGGTGGGGTGTGTCACTGCTAGAAAAATGAACTTGTGATTGATAAACAGCAATTAAATCCTCCTCCTCCTTGGTGGGGACTAGGTGTGAGTGTTTCCCAGTGGTAGCCAGGTCTCTGTTCCTGTTGGACTCCCTTCTGTTCCAGCTCTGCCAGGTGTGTTCAGCCCGTGGCTGGGCTGTTGTGGCCCTCTCCCTGAGCAGGTTCTGTCCCGGGAGCGCTGGTGCTCAGACCTGGCTGGGGCTGCCGAGTGGTCCCGGTGCCTGGATGGCTGGGATGCCTTCTGCATGCCGGCAGGGCTTCTTTTGGCCACAGGAATGTTTATAAATAGCCCTGGGTCAGGACTCCAGGCATTGCTGTGCCCCTCAGGAGCATGAGTCCTCCATCCGAGCCAGCCATCAGCCCTTCCTTCTGGATTTGGGGTGCAGAGGAGATGAGGGGAAGAGCATCTCTCCAGAAATCCAGGCATGGTTTTTTTAACCCAATTATTTGCCTCCTTCCTGATCTCCCTGGCTCCAGCCTGGCTCACTGCCCAGCTGTGTCAGGGAGCTGCTTTGTGGATGCCTCATGAAGTTGGTCACCACCTCCCTGACAGGTCTGACTGCAGGAGGAGAAGTTGGTTCAATTATCCATGTGTGTTGTATAACGACTTCCAGGAGACTTCATATAAACACTCTATAAAATGCCATTTTTGGGGCAGTGCCACATCACTGCTCCCATCACCACATGGATGCTGGGATCATCCCTCATGATGCTCATGGTCGTAATTCCTACAAATTTTCAGCTAGGCATTGAATTTTTGAGAAATGGCACAGCTGGACTTTGTTTCCCAGTTGGGAAAGCTGTTTCATCCTAACTTTTTTCTATGTGTCTTCACCCTTCTTCCCAAGCCAGAAACACCTCCCCATCAGCTTCTGCAAGTCCTTCCCCACCCTGGCTGGAGGGATGACTCCACTCAGGAGATCCCAAGGCTTGCTGTGTCTTGTTTCCTCCCTGGTCAGGGTGGCTGGGCAGGGATTCACCTGGCTGGTCTCCTGTGAGAATTGTGCTCCAGTGAGCTGTGCCTGCCCTTGACTGGGTGCTGTAAGCCTTTGGCCATGTTTATTTTGGAGGGATGCTGGGAGTGGCACCATCCCTGGGTGCAGTGCTGTATGGGAGCTGTGCACTGGCTGCAGGAAGGAGCATGACAAAGTTCTGAGTTATTCTGGGAGAAAGGAGGAAAGAAAAAAGAGGAAATACTTCTATTTCCTCATCTCTTTTGCTGCCCAGGCTTGGAGTGTCTCTGTCACGAGGAATTCCTCCGGTCAGAGGCACAAACAGGCTCCAAGTTCCCTCCAACCTGACCTCCCCAGGCTGTGTCTCTTTTTTTTCAGTGGTGAGCTAACGAAATGCCTGATTTATTCTTGTTCCCCCCAGCTGTCCCCCACAGCTGCATTTCCCCAGTGCAGCACAGAGCCTGCAGAAATACCCAGAACCTCCTCCAAGGGTGCCCCAGCTCCTTGCAGAACCCACAGCCTGGCTGGGACAAGTTGGGAATTTCTGCCTTCAAGTGCTGGCTCATGTCTATGAGATCTTTGCCTCTGCCTCAATTTTCCCAAAAGCGGGATATTTTAGTGAGCTCCAGCTCTTGGACATCATCCCCATGACTCCATCTATCCATCACCTGAGGGAAATGGCTCTAAATTATAGGTTTGTTTCTTCCTCTGATGTCCTTGCTGCAGCTTCAAACACTGGCTGCACGTACCTCCTGAAATTTCTTCAGCAGTGGTATTTTAGGACATTTTCCTCTCTGCTTCAGTCTGGGCTTCCTACAAAGAGTGGGAATCTTCTGGAAAAGCTTCCTTTTGGAATAGGAGCTGTTGAGCTGAAATGCTCCAGGTCTCACCTGGATGTTGTGAAAGCCCCTGAGGATCTCTGGAACACCCACGGGTGCCCCTGCAATCACCACCTGGTTGTGCATCTGCTTCCCCGGGGGACTCGCCTGCTGGGACAGGGACAGGCAGAGCAGGGCTGTGCCATCTCAGGGGAGCTCTGGCTGCCATTCTCCAGGCTCAGCAGTTTTCTCTCACCGAAGGGCTGGGACCAACTCCATGCAGGAACATGCCTGGCTCTGCCATCTTACCTAAGAGCTCCAGAGGGATTCAAGGTCTTTGGGCCAGGAGGGTGTTGGAGCTCGATATGTTCATACTCCTAAGAGTGTTCCCAGGGGCCCTGAGGTGTTCTCTGGCCCCTGGGTAACTGCTTATCAAGACTGGGTGATTTTTCCAAAAGGAGCTTCTCTAGTAATGAATCTGGAGGAAAAACCTGTTTTGGGGAACAGATCAGATTTGACACGCACAGTAATGTCAAGTTTTTGGGTTTTACACATCTGTCATCTAGTGAGGTTTGGCAAAGACATGTCAGGTCACTAAAATAACATATGTATTGTCTCTAATATTGTTGGGGCTCAGCTGAGCTGCTCTTGCACGTTGCCAGCAAACAGCCATGGCCTGTCCAGCTGAGATTACATTCCGGGAGAGTAATCTCCCTGCCTGGATGCCAAGGGTGTGTGAGACAGGACCTAAATAGATCCCTAAGCTCTGGGGGCAGGAGGAGGCCTGTGGGTCAGCTGGGAAGGGATAGAGGATTTGGGTGCAAGGGGATTTCTAGGATTTCTAGCAAAACCAAGGAGAGGCCTCATCCATGTCAGACCCAGAAACAGAGCAGAGCTGGGATTTATTTCTGCTCTGAACCACTTTGTGGTGGCTGCAGAGGAACTACCAGACCCTGCTGTGGTGTGGGCTGGGAGGGAAGAGGCTGCTCACCATCGGGGAACTTGGTTGTGCAGCCACCATGGCACTGTTGGGCTGTGAGACGTGGGGACCCTGGGCAAGGTGCTCCCTGTAGTTACTGCCTTTAGGGTCCCCTCAAAACCATCAGCTACACCCCATAAGTAAAACCTGCAACAGGGTTTAGCAAGCTGAGAGATCACAAAAAACTGTTCAGTGCTGAATATGAGGGTTTTGGCACCTCCCTCGTGGGCTGGAGAAGGGCATTCCAGCCATCCCATCTCTTGTTTTTGCAGCTGCAGAGCTACTTTGCTGCCTGTGAAGATGAGACACCGGCCATCAGAAACCACGACAAGGTCCTGCAGCGGCTCTGTGAACACCTGGACCACGCTCTGCTCTACGGGTGAGCCTGGAGCCTTCTCTGGGGTGCTGCTGTCCCCATGGAAGAAGCCTCAGTGTGGTATTTTTGGGGTCCCCTGTGTGGTATTTTTGGGGAGGAAAGATGAATCTGATTCCATGTTCTTAGAAGGCTAATTTATTATTTAATGATATCATATTATATTAAAGAATACTATACTAAAACTATGCTAAAGAATAGAGAAAGGAGACTTACAGTAGGCTTAACAAGATAATAATGAAAAACTCGTGACCCTCTCCAGAACCTTGACACAGCCTGACTGTGATTGGTCATTAAGTTAAAACAATTCACATGAAACCAATCAAACAACCACCTGTTGGATAAACAATCTCCAAACCACACTCCAGAGCAGCAAAGCACAGGAGAAGCAAATGAGATAATACTGCTTTCCTTTTTCTCTGAGGCTTCTCAGCTTCCCAGGAGAAGAATCCTGGGCAAGGGGATTTTTCCAGAAAATATGACAGTGACACCTCAGCATGGGGAAAGCATCTAGGCAGGCACTGGGGTGGAGCTTTTGCTTAATTTTCCTCTGGGATTTTTCTTTCTCCAGACTGCAAGATCTTTCCTCGGGGTACTGGGTGCTGGTGGTTCACTTCACACGCCGGGAAGCCATCAAACAGATCGAAGTGCTGCAGCACGTGGCCACCAACCTGGGACGCAGTGAGTATTCAGTGTCCCCAGCTCTTGGTTTGGGGACACCTGGGGAGGCCCAGGTTGTGCTGAGGAGTTGGGGCTGCTGGTGGATCGAGGGAGCCATTGGGATCCAGTCCCAGGCAAAGGAATCACAGAATCGTTAAAGTTGGAAAGGACCTCTGAGATTATTGAGTCCTACCATTAGCCCAGCAGTGCCATGTCTGCCACCAAGCCACGTCCCCAAGTGCCACATTCCCACGTAGTTTGAACATTTCCAGGGATGGTGATTCCACCGCTTCCCTGGGCAGCCAGTGCCAAGGAGGTGGGAGTGCTGCCATGACCGCGTGTGGTCTCTGGAAATAATGTCACTGTGCCTCGGGGTTGGGTGCTGAGGTGTAGCCTGGCTTCTGCTGCCCTGGAACCCAAGAGCCTGTGCCCTCAGGAAGGGTTCCAGACAGATGGGAGTCCTGTGGGGCCATGACCTCAGGAAGAGTTCCTGGCAGAGGGTAGCACTTGGGAAGGATGGCAGTCCTGCAGGGCCGTACCCTTGGGAAGGATTCCTGGCAGATGGGAATCCTGCAGGGCCATGCCCTTGAGAATGGTTCCTGGCAGATGGAAGCATCCCCTCTCACCCCACATCTTGCTGTAGCAGTCATGTGTGTGCTTCTGCATTTTCCCTGCTCCAAGTTTTCCATAGCAAATGTTTGGGACCATCGAGGCCACTTTTGATGCAAGATCATGCCCAGATTCTCTGTGCCTGCTTATCCAAACACTTGCCTTGTCCTGGGCCTGTACTGGTGAGAGCAGAGCTGAGCACAGGCTCTACTGTCACCTCTCTGCACCAGAATTTGTGTCAAATCTCACCTGGGCTGATTCATGGCAATTCTCCCTCTGCCTCTCCCGTCTCCTGGCATTTCTGGCAGGGCTCCCATCTTGCTGGAGAGACACAGTTGTGTGGCTACTTCTTCACCTGTCTCTCACCAATTTTACTTCAAATCATGAATCTCTCACTGGCATTTCTCCCCTCCTGATTTCCCTCACAGTTGCTCCCCTCAAATGATACAAATGAATGATCTGAGGGGTTTTAACTAATTTGTGACTATTTCTAGGCTTGTGTCACTTCTCAGGTGTTTCCAGATAAATCTCTCTGCTGCTCTGTTTCCAGGCCGGGCCTGGCTATACCTTGCCCTCAATGAAAATTCTTTGGAGAGCTACTTGAGGCTGTTCCAGGAGAACCTCAGCCTGCTGCACAAGTACTATGTCAAGTGAGTATCCCAGCTCCTTCTTTGGGCAATGTTTGACATCCCTCCTGGTCAGAAGCCAGCCTGAATTTGCCAGTGGGGGACAAGCAGTTGATCAGGGTTTGATTTTTTCCTTGTGGGATTTACGTGGCTAATTTAAGGGTCCTAGATGTGAATACAGTGTCCTCTTATTTCCATGAGGCCCTGCAAGCATTTCTTCTAGTTCCTGCTTTTACTCTGCAGTCTCCTTTTTTTTTTTTTTTTTTTTTTTTTTTTTTTTTTTTTTTTTTTATTTCCAAGGAGCTGCTGAGTTCTTGTCCAGGCACCAAACTTTTCTGGACACCTGGAAATGTGGCTGTAGCTCAGTTTGGGGACAGCATGCAGTGGCTGCCCACAGAGGCAAGGAGTGGGCTGCCAGCTCCAGAGCTGATCTATGGCAGCTCAGAGACGCCCCCAGAGAAACAGAAGGGCCCTTGTAGCTGCTCCTCCTCTTTCCCTCATCTGTAAAGCTCTTTTGTTCCTCCCTGTGGCAGGAACGCCCTGGTCTGCAGTCATGACCATCTGACCTTGTTCTTAACACTGGTGTCTGGACTGGAGTTTATCCGCTTTGACTTGGACCTGGTGAGTGTTTGATCTGTTCTCTCAGCTCTAGGAGAGTGGGAATGTGGAGCAGGGGAAATCCAGGGTGGGACAGGTCCCTCTGCTTGGTCCAGGGTGGATTTTCAGCTGAAAATGTGACACTGATGATTTTGGGAAAGATTTCTTTGGGGATCCAGCAATAGGATTTATTCCTGTTGCTCAGTTCTTCACTGCTTGGAGGAGGAACAAGGTAGCTGCAGGGCAGATTGATGGGGATAAAGGAGCTGAGCTCTGCAAGTGTGGTACAAAACCCTGGTGTCCCTCCAGAAAACAGAAATCCACTGGATAACCTTTGGTAAAACCACTGGGTTTCCTCTGAGATGGACACTGAGAAGGGGCCTTCAAGGGGCAGTCCCACCGTTTAGGTGGGGTGGCATTTCCCCCCAGCTGTGCCAGTGACTGCAGCCTGACTCTGAGCACTCCCTGCCCTGCAGGATGCTCCATACCTGGATCTGGTCCCGTACATGCCGGATTACTACAAACCTCAGCACCTGCTGGACTTCGAGGAGCGCCTGCCCAGCTCCGTGCATGGCTCCGACAGCCTCTCCCTCAACTCCTTCAACTCTGTCACCTCCACCAACCTGGAATGGGACGACAGTGCCATTGCTCCATCCAGTGAGGGTCAGTGGGGTTTGGGCACTGTGTGGGCAGGGCTGTGTTCTTCCCACATCCCCTTCAGATAAGGCAGCAGATTTTAGTCTGGAAGAGACCAAAGCAGGAGACCCAGCAGCCAAGCTGGGAGTCTCTCCTGTATTACATTCTTGGCAGACAGGTTAAACCTATTCCCCCTTGTCCTAAGAGTTTTAAACAAAAAGGTGTGAAATTTAGATTAGATATTAAGAAGAAATTCTTCCCTGTGAGGGTGAGCAGGCCCTGGCACAGGCTGCCCAGAGCAGCTGTGGCTGCCTCTGGATCCCTGGCAGTGTCCAAGGCCAGGTTGGATGGGGCTTGGAGCAGCCTGGGACAGTGGAAGGTGTCCCTGCTCATGGCAGGGGGTGGAATTAGGTCAACTTTAGGGTCGCTTTCAACCCAAACCATTCTGTGCTGATTCTGTGCCTCAGACTGGGAGAGAAGGACATTCCCTGCAGGCACCCCGGGCCACATTCCCATCCTGAGGGTTTTAGCAGGAATTGGAGGGCTCTCCCCACAGAGTAAAGGCCATGCCTGTATCTGAATGTGGCTTCCAGGTCAGCAGGGGCACAGGGCTTCAGGGGAGGTTTTTAACTGTTTGGCAGTCCAGAGACCCACATGTGCTGGCTCTGGAGGGGAGTAGTTTCCAGAGTCTTCTCTGTGTCTTCAGTCTGGGAGAAAGGCAGCCAGTGGTCTCAGAGGTGTTGGTTTTTCCTCTTGATACATCTTGAGCAGCCTGATAAATTGTCCTACCCACCCCCTTATCCCTTCAGAGAGGCTGGGTGTTGTTCCTGATGAACTGGGCAGACACATACCTTGTGTCTGTGCCATGAGTGTGCTGCACCCAGAGCAGGGAGCTCCTGTCCTGCACCCACCATGTTCACATCAAGCAGTAGCTCTGCTGATGCTGTTCCTAATCCCCAATGCATTGGTCCTGTCCTGGTTTTTATGTCAGTTTGAGCAAAAGGGATTGTGGAATAGAGTTGGAATGGAATGAAATGCTAGATGGTTGCAGAGAATTTGGGCCTGAGCCCACACACAGATGAGTTTCCTCAAGACAAGGGTCACCAGGTGCCTTTTATGAGCAAGACAGAACCTGCAGGTATCAAAGTTGCTGAGAAGGAACAGCCTGGGGTGGGCACTGGTGTTGTTTTAACAAAAGACTTGGAAGCACAGCACTGGTTTGGGCTCACATGTGCACTCAGGGAAGGGTTTGATTTTAGGAACTTGCTCCAACCAAATCTCCAGCATCCCAGGAAAGTTGGAGACAGCACAAGGAGATTAGAAATAAAAATCACAGAGGAAGGTTCTCTGTCCCCAGAGGTTTGGCATAAGCAGTTGTTGTGCTGCACCCCTGGGTTTGCATTCCTGCTCCTCCCTAAGCAGAGCATGGCTTGTGCCAGACATCTCCTGCCTGTCCCTACCACTGGGTGTCCCTGGCCTTCTGGTGGATGGCTGCTTAAAGCTTGAGAGAAGAGGGCTTTGGAGTAAAGATCCAGGAGATTTTGGAGATGGATTTTGGGTTTGGCATCATCTCAGCCTATTCCATGTGTCCAGGCAGTGGCTGTGCTCTGTGTCTCAGTCTCCCTGGGCACAGAGGGATTTGGTGCTGATGTAGGAATGCTGGACCAGGATCCAGGAGGGCAGGAATTGCTGCTGCTCCTCTGGTGTGGAGGAATTTAATTTTTCCCTGTAACTATTACCCTGCTCATCATTTCAACAGGAGCATGTCTCTACTCTGAGAGTGTAGGTGGAACTGGGGATTGTAGGATCAGAGGACAAGTTTTCCCCTTTAAAAAGATCCCTGGCTTTGCAAACACTCATGAGTCAAACATCACAGTATCTATGGGAGGTAAGTGTGAAGTGGGGAAACTGAGGCACAGAGAGATTAAATTGCTTCCCAGAGAGGACCAAGCCCTAGGTGACACTGTTTATCTGGTTTAGCTTCCCAGCAGCTTGAATAATGGGGCCTTGACCCTTCCCTGGTCCCTTTGTAGCTCCCATAACACTGGGTGTTCCAGAAGGAGCAACCACTAGTGCAGCTGGTTTCCATTCACATCCACATTCCCTATTTCCTCGTGTGTTTCAGATACCAGTGGGCAATTGTTTTGTTTCTCCCCATTCCCATCTCCCTTCCCAAATCCCCTTCACACTCTCCCCTCTCCCCACTTCCCTCCCCACTACCTGTATTTCTAATCCTGAGTTTTATCCCTCATTCTTGTAGATTATGATTTTGGAGATGTCTTTCCAGCAATGCAGACCATGCCCAGCAGAGACTGGGAAGGTGGGACACACTCAGCTCTTACAGCATTTTTGTTTTCTGTCTGCATTGCTGCCCCCTGAGCTTGCTGCATGTTCCCATGTTTGTTTCTTTAACAACCAACTGCCCTGTCCTGATGGAATTCTGTGCAGGCCCAAAATGTGGGATGTGCCAGCTGCCCTCATGCCATGGATTTCCTCTTTGGGGTAAAGCTCACAGCGTGCTGACTGAAAAATTGATCCACCATCCTTGGTTTCCTGAAAGCCCTGGAAAACAGCTGAACTAATTCTGCTGCCTTTAATTTTGGGCATTTTGCAGGGATTAATTTGGGAGGTTTTGTTTTCCCTGGATCATCCTGTCCTGTGTCAAAACTTTTCCTATGAAGCCACAATATCCAGCACATGGGTCAGTTTGGGGTCTCTACATTTGTTACTTTTATTAATTTTACCACTTTTTAAACCCACTTACCAGCTACCTCTGGCCTTTATGGCCAAGAGCACTTGCCCAGCTAGAAGGAATTTATTCTTGTTCCACATGCAGCCCCTGTGCATATCCTGCACTGGAGCAGCATCCTCTCTGCTTCACCCCCAGAGGAAACACACCACACTCCATCCTTTGCTGCTCAAAGCTGGATGGAGCCTGATGGGACCACCTGAATATTTGGGGACTATTTGGGCAAATCTGCCTGAATTCCACGTGGATTGCTCTCGGGCTCTAACATGGTCCCTCTTACCTTCTTTCTTACCCCACTCACAGGGATGTCACAGAGGTGGATTAACATGTCCCTGGAGGGTACAAACCAGATTTCCAGACCCAGGGTGCAGCCAACAGCTCCAGTGGTGGCGTTGGGTGGAGGCTGAAGCCCAGGGATCCAGAGGGATCTGCTGGGGGAAGGCAGATCCCTTTGGATTTGAGGATATAAAACCCAATTGACTTCCCTGGTAGAGCTCACACTGACTCTCCCTGCTCCAGGGCAACTTTTTCAGTGAGAACAAAGTGGAGTTTTGGAATCATCCAGCACAAACTGCCTGGATTAGAGTTTTACAAGAGGTTTAATTTTCTTCCTCAAATCCTACACCCAAAATCAGTCTGCCAGGGCTGGGTTCTCTTCCCAAGCAGTCTTTTTAGCTGGCTGTGGAAAGGAATCAGAATCATGGAATGGTTTGGGTTGGAAGGGACCTTAAAGATCATCTCGTTCCAATCCCTTGTCATGGGCAGGGACACCTTCCACTAGACCAGGAATGGTGCTGGAGAAGAGAAGGGCATGGATAACTTTCCTTTAACCATGATTTTGAATGGATAATAGATAATAATAGTCCAAGCATGACTCCTGCAGCCCTTCTCCTCAGCTCTTTTTCCCTCTGAAGACTAACACGGACCCAGCTGTTTGTGCTCTGCCCTGTCTGTGCCGCCTGCTGAATGCTGTGTCCCCTCTCCAGCACGCTCTAGCCCCCACGTGTGTCTCATGTGAGCAGAGGAGAGCAGCCAGCTCTGCCAGGATTGCTGCTCCATGGGCTGGCTCTTTGTCTGCCCTTCCAGCTGAGCAGGCACCTTCCCACGGCCACGGCAGGGGAGAAGCAGCAGCCTCATGGCTCGCTGTCACCTTGCTCAGGAACAATGGCCCCAGAACCCCTCAGCACCTTCCACAGACACCACCTCTGCTCTCCATCTGGCTGCTGGCTCCTGGGTGACTGAGTTGCTGTGTCCAAGCATTCTCTGAACTGCGGAGGGGTGCAGGGTCTCACGCTGGCCTCCTTGTCCGTCCTCCCCAAGAGCTGCTGGCAGTGCCAGCGGCGTGGTGCCCACACAGTGCCCCGAGCCCCCGGCGCGTGGCTTGGCTTGATCTGGCTGTGTCCAGGAGCCCGAGCCGGGGCTGATCCGCTCTCCCACCCTGTCCTGCAGACGGGGACCTGACGGACACGCTCAGCTGCCCACGCTCGGCCACCTCGGAGCCCAACGGCAGCAGGGCTGCGGCGAGGAGCCCCACACAGCGCCACAACCCCTTCAACCAGGACAGGGCCGAGGCACCGTCCTCCGCCGACACCACGCCGGTGCACGCGGCTTCCCGAGACAGGGCAGAGGCCACCCCCGAGGGAACGGACCAGTCCGAGAGCTGCACAGAGCTGGAGGTCATCAGGTAGGGACACAGCTGCTGGCCTCAGAGAGTGGCAGATGTTGAGGATGCACCACCTCTTCTGTCCCAACGAGGATGGTCTCTGTGCTGCAGCCTTTATTCAGCCCCGTGGGGCTGGGCTGGGTCCCTTGGGCTGATTTCACATCACCCCCTTCCCCTGTCAGTGTGTGTTAGAGGGCTCAGAGTAATCCATGAGCGGTTATTTGGAGCTCTCTCCAGCTGGTGGCAGCTTTGCAGCAGCTCCGGGGCTTGGATCTTGTCTCCCATCCTTTTCCACCTCCTGTTTGTCAGTGAGCTGTGGCCAAACCTGTCGCGGGAGATGCCTCTGCAGAGCTCCTGGCCGGGGTTTGGGTGTTTGACTCCTGCAGGGGAGCTCCCCAAGGGATCCCTCAGAGCCCTCAGTCCAGACAAGGAGCTCAAGGCTCTGTCTGCTCACACCCAGCGATGGGGACTCCCCAAACCCGCCCAGCAGGGCTGTGCTGGAGCAGAGGAGCTGGGTTTTACACATCATCCCACATGGGAGACACAGGGAAGGGAAGCACTGGGCTTGCTTCCCAAACAGGGGTGACCTGGCAGCAGTTTGGGTGCTGTGGGTGCCAGAACACTTCTGCAGCACATCCTGGTGTGCTCCAACCTGCATTTCCCTCTCCTGGCAGGTGGGGACATGGCATTGCCACCTTCAGAAACCTCCTCCCTTCCCAGCTTCTTGATCTCAACCAGGGATTTCTCCCAGGTCACTTCAGCGCCACAACCATTTGTGATCCCTTTACAGCTGAAAGAAAGCCCAAGGTGCTGTGTCAGCAGTGACACCTCTTTTTGGGATAGGTAGGAGAAAGTGCCCATAGCTTGTCTCATGAAAACTGGCACAGAGATGGGGGCTCTACATGGCTGCACACTGAGCAATGTTCCTGATTAGAAGGATTTCTCTGCAATAGGGAAAATTGTGAAGGAATGTTGTTGGACCCCCGTGCGTATTGCAGAGTCTAAACAGGCACAGCGGGTGACGTTCTTCTCTCCCACAGGTTAGCCAAGAAGAAGAAGACCGGCAAGAAGAAGAAGGTGAAGCCTGAGGAGGCGGTGAACAGCCCGGCGCCCGCAGCGCCCGAGGCCAGCGGGGACAGCGGCATCAACGGGCTCAGCGACAGGGAGGAGCCACCGAGGGACGGGGAGGGGGACAGGGAGGAGCCGCCGAGGGACGGGGGCTCTGCTGCCCCAAGCGGGCCGGAGGAGGGCGGGGAGCGCGCTGCCCTTGGTCCGCTGGCCCTGCGCATCCCCGAGATGAAGGACACGTCCATGGAGAGCGTGGGGCAGCCCCTGAGCAAGGTCATGGACAGGCTCAACGGGCAGCTGGACCTCGGGGGCTGGAACGCCGCCCTGGAGCCCCCCGGGCAGCCCTTTCGGACCGGCACGCCAGGGGAGACCCCGGATGGATCGTCCTCTGGCGACTTTAGCGAGGGGATTTCAGCCCCCATGGACTTCTACCGATTTACCGTCGAGAGTCCAAACGCTGCTGCACCAGGTGGTGGCCACCATGACCCTCCAGGGCCTGGCCAACCGCCACATGTTTCTGGTAGCCCTGAGGCTCCTGAAGAAGAAGAAAGCAGAGAGGGAGAAGCAGTTGGGGCAGTAGAGGAGTCTGAAAGGGCAAGTGATGAACCTCAAACTAGCCAGACAGAAACCACCAACCCGCAGGCTCTCTGTGAGCCCAAGAAGGAGCAGCCCAGCCCTTCCCTGAGCAGCGCTGAGGACTCTGGGGTGGAGGAAGGGCAGGGCAGCCCCTCGGAGCTGACCCATCCCTCCGAGTTCAGGTGAGGATGGGTTTGCTCAGCAGGGAGAGCATCTTCAAAATAATCTTGAGCTCAAGTTGACACCTTTCCCTTTGTCCTCGGTTTGGGGGGCAAAGCCCATCCTTCTCTAGGATGAAGAGGAGGCACAAAGGGTCAGGAAGAGAAGGTCTTGGGGAGCTAACAAGTGCCCAAATCATGGATCTGTTCAACAAGGAAGGGGATTGCCCTTCCTGGACTCACCCAGCCTCACATCTATGTCCATCCTCTGCTGTCTCTCTCCACAGGGTGGATAACAACCATCTCCTCCTGCTGATGATCCATGTCTTTCGGGAGAATGAGGAGCAGTTGTTCAGGGTAAGGGGTCTCCATCAATTAAAGATCAGCTCTGTGCCTGCATCAGCCCAGGGCTGAGAGCTCCTTTCTTCCATATAGATGATCCGAATGAGCACGGGGCACATGGAAGGGAACCTGCAGCTGATCTACGTCCTGCTGACAGATTGCTATGTGTACCTGATCCGGAAAGGTATCTCATCCCGACAGCCTCTGGGCTCAGTGGCAGGGAGGGAGGCTCCATCCGTGGCCTGTCCATGGATTAGGCCATCATTGCCTTCACTGCCAGTTCCCTTGAGTCCCCTGGTCACAGCAGGGAGCTCAGATTGACTTGTCCCCTAGGAGCCCGGGGACACATGTCCCGTGGCTCTGTGCTGCCTGGGCCATGGCTCAGTTTGCAGGTGTGTCCCTGCTGCTGCTGCAGAGGGGGTGCAGTGCCCCCCTTCACGTGGCTCTCTGTGTCTGTGCCAGGGGCAGCGGAGAAGCCGTACATGGTGGAGGAGGCCGTGTCCTACAACGAGCTGGATTACATCTCGGTGAGCCCGACCAGGGGGGCAGCTCTCACCTGTCCAGGGGTGAGGGTGTGTTTGTGTCCATGGGGAGTGTTCTGGGCAGTGAACTGGGAGAGTTGGCAGTGATGCCCCTTCCAGTGCTACCTCTGTGGGTGCCCATGTCTTTGCATGGACAGCAGAGTGACCACTGACCCTCTCCCTGGGGCCAGAAGCCCAGTCAGCCCTGCTCTGTTGCCCCTCATCCTGTGCCTGGCTTCCCTAACCCTTGCTGTGTGGCACAGGTTGGGCTGGATCAGCAGACGGTGACCCTGGTGTGCACCAACCGGAGAAAGCAGTTCCTGCTGGACACTGCCGACATGGCTCTCACCGAGTGAGTGGGGAACTGGAGCACAGAACTCCGGAATTCTTGGACTTGGGGACAGTGGGAGACTCCAGAGACAGCCCTTCATGACAGTCCTGCCACCCGTGAGGGGGTTGGGGGCTGGTTTGATGGTACTGGCTGAAGCCATCTGACAGCTGGAAATGCTTCAGGCATGGATACAGCCAAAGTGTCTTCCCTGAATCAAGAGTTACTCCATCCCTCAGTCCTTGGAGCTTTGGGACTCTGGGCAATGTAGACCACGTGTCATTTGTGTCACTTGGCATGAATAGGGATGAGCTCCAAGGCATGTCCCAGGTCTCTGTGTGTGCTGGCAGCTCAGGGAGGTGACCATCAAGCCATACTGGGATCTGTGCTGGGATGAGTGACCACCTCCAGGTGTCACCTGTCTCCTTTCTGGAGTTCAGACTTTGCAGCCTCCCATCACCTTTGGTCTGTAGGTTGATTTTGCAGCTCTTTGGTCTGGAAGACCAGAGGCTCACGGTTAAGGGGAGATGATGCCCTTGGGCACCAGCGTGTATGAGAGAGATGAGGGGCTGTTTGCCCCAGCCTTGTCAGAGATCTCTGCCTTCCTCTCAGGTTCTTCCTGGTCTCCTTGAAGTCAGCCATGATCAAAGGGTGCCGGGAGCCCCCTTATCCCAGTATCCTCACGGATGCCACCATGGAGAAGCTGGCACTTGCCAAGTTTGTGGCACAGGAGTCCAAGTGTGAGGTGAGTTTGGATATCACCACCATCACTGCAGATGACGAAGGCTCACAGGAGACTCCCTTGACTTCTCCTGGTTCTTACAGGCCTGCAACGTGGTTGTGCGTTTCTACGGCCTCGTTCACTGGGAGGACCCCATGGATGAGGCGCTGGGACCCTCCAGCAGCAGCTGCTCCTCTGCGGAACACGCCGTCACCAAGGATGGCATCCTGCACTACAAGGCAGGCACCTCCTACCTGGGCAAGGAGCAGTG
Organism: Haemorhous mexicanus; assembly: GCF_027477595.1. NCBI lineage: Eukaryota > Metazoa > Chordata > Aves > Passeriformes > Fringillidae > Haemorhous > Haemorhous mexicanus. Next base: position 2,367,761 of record NC_082363.1, on the reverse strand, counting down.
GAAGCCCTGCTTCGTGGTGCTCAGGTGGGCACTGGGGGTGTGGGGCAGGGCTGGGGTCAGACAGGGCTCTTGGGAGAAGGTGCTGTGAGCAGTTTGCTGCCAAGAGCTGCCTGGGAGGTGGAGAGGACTCATCTTGCCACCTAAAGGGGCCAAGCCACTGGTTTGGTGGCTAAAGCCACAGTTTGTGGGTGCCCAGCAGCAGGAACGTGACCCCTCAGGGCTGCATGGGTGGAGGGCAGGGCAGGGGTGGCTGTGGGACCAAAGGCAGGGGATACCAGAGCTGGGCTGACTCCAGTTACCCCCTCTCTTACCTTCCCGAATGACAGCAATGGGATCTTGTACCAGTACCCCGATCGCACGGACGTCACCCCTCTGCTCTCCATCAACATGGGGTGAGTGCCTGATAGGACACAGAACCCAGACTTCATGGGGATCTGGGGAGCAGGAGCTACTTGGGATGTCCAGGAGGGGTTCCAGGCTGGATCATGGCCTGGTCCATGCCGCAGGAATCCCGGCTGCTCCTGCCTGGGGGCAGGTGCCCATTTGTTTTGGCTCCAGTGAATGCACTGGAAATGGGCTCATTTCCTTTCTTGGAAGGGGCCGTGGCCTCTGAAGGGTGATGCATCCCTCCAAGAGCCCTGCTGGGAGACCCACTGTGCTCAACTCCAGCTTTCCTGTAATGTGAAGAGCCTGGAGATGGTCTTTGGAGCAATCCCAGGGAATGTCACGGATGGGAAATGAGTGTTTGTTGGGAACAGGGGTGAGGTGCTGCCCAGGGAGGGCAGTCGGAGGCTGGTCTCAGGCTCGTGCTGGCCCATCCATCCCGCTCATCTCCATCCTCCCCCTCTCTCCCAGCGGCGAGCAGTGCGGGGGATGCCGGCGTTCCAACACCACCGACCGGCCCCACTCCTTCCAGGTGATCCTGACGGACCGGCCCTCCCTGGAGCTGAGTGCCGAGAACGAGGAGGACATGGCAGACTGGATGCAGTACTTCTGCCAGGCTGTCTCCAAAGGGGTGAGCTGGGGACAGGCCCCACGCATGGGTGCTTCGGCCCCCTCCTTTGCCCTGAGCCCCTTTGGTGCTGCTGAAGGGAGCAGGAATGTCTGTCAGGATGGAGCAGGCAGCTTTATCTTGAGCCAGGAGGGTTTCGCCACAGGGCACCCTGTGGAGATGGGGCTCCTTCATGCCAGGTTTTAACCCCCCTTCCCCACCCCATGCAGGTGATCCCCCAGGGTGTTGCCCCGACTCCGTGCGTTCCCTGCTGCCTGGTGCTGACAGATGAGAAGGCTTTCACGTGCCATGAGGACTGCCAGACCAGCTTCTTCCGCTCGCTGGGCACCGCGGAGCTGACCGACGTCACTGCCATCTCCACGGAGGCTGGCAAGGAGTACTGCATCCTGGTGAGGGCAGGGGTTTGGGACCTGCTCTCCTGGGGCTGGGCGAGCACGCAGTACTGACACCCGGCCTCTCTCTCGGTGTTTAGGAGTTTGCTCAGGACAGCAAGGAGTTCCTGCCCCCCTGGGTCCTTTATTTTAGTTGCACTACAGAACTGGAGAGGTTCCTGTCAGCACTGAACGTCGCGTGGAGGAACATCTACCAGGTGAGCGTGTGGGGCTGCCTCACACCCTCATCGAGTGAGGGAGAGCAGAGGGATGAATTTGTCCCTGGAGGGTGAACCCAGATTTCCCACAAAGGGCAGGAGAGCCAGGGAGCTCCTCTGGCTGCATATAATCACAGGATGTGGGATTTAGAGGCTGGCAAGACAAGCCATGAGCACCCAGTGCTGGCAAGGGGGAGTGGGAGGGATGTGGGTCAGCCCCACTGTCACCATATCCATGACACAGGTGGCCTGCCCATGTGGGTTTGAGGTGGTTTTACAGTGAGAGGGAGAAGTGACTGTTGTCTGTTCCCCTCCTTCCACCCGTGTTTCAGGTCGATCTCCAGCACAAGGCCATTCTGGATGCTGCTGTGAAGAAGAAATGTGAGGATGCCCAGAGCCTCATCGACAGCGCCTGGCAGCGCAGCGACAGCCTCTGCCGGGGCCGGGCTGAGCGGGACCCCTGGTGTTAACCCTGCCCAGGGGAGGACAGCTCATGGGGGCCCATTTTGGGGATCAGGGCCTGCATCTGGGCAGCTGGCACCCCAAGCCCTCCTACCATCACTTGGTCCCCATCAGGGTCGTGCCTGCAGTGTGGACCCCGCGCTCTCCACCGAGCCAGGGACACCTGGCATGGTTTGGGGAGCAGCCGGACGCTTCACCACCTGCACCTTCCTCCTTGTCCAGCTGCCATGGGGCAAATAATTGGCCTTTCACAGAATAATGTCCCAGTAGCAGTGACAGAGAGGGTGGGAGCAGGGTGGGCTGGGACAAGCATCCCCATTCTGGTGGGGAGCAGGACTGAGGACTTGTTCATTTTCGAACAGGGTCAGGGCGGGGTGGAAACACTCAGTCGCTATCGTGCATGTTTGTTGCTCATACAATCACCGCTGTGCTGGGAGGAGGAGGAGGAGGCAGCACCCCACCTCCTCCTCCTCCTGGAGAGCTCGCCCGGGGCCTCCAGACTCCACTGAACCGCTCTCAGCCTGTCCAGAAGATTTGAGGCTAAGGAAGGAGGAACAAGGCCAAATATTTGGCTTAAATATGGTTTTAGGAGATCTCAGCAGCCAGTTTGTGGTTTTAATGCTGATCCTGTGCACTGGGGGAGAAGAGATGGAGTCCCATGTTCTTCAAGTGTCCAGAGGGACATTGTCATGTGGCTGCCACCAAACACGTCCCCATCTCCTCAGCTCACTGCATCTGAGGCCAGCGAGGACCCATCGCCACTTGCGCTCCACAACGAGCACTTTGGGGCACAGCCCCAGCTTTTAAATAATATTATTAATAATAATAACCTGGAGACCTTCTCATGTAATATAAGTTCACGGGGCCTTTTTCTGGGAGGAAACATACGTGACTGAATGTATATGTACATACATTTGCTTCCTTTCCCCCCTCCCCAAATAAATAGACCTTGGTAACTCAGCCCTGGCCCCACACCAGATTTTGCCACTGGGGCTGCTGCTCCTCCTGCCGTCGCTTTGGAGCCTGTGGGATGGCTCTGGGCAGGCAGAAGGGGGGATTTAGATGAAAAGAGGGGAGGACATGCCCCTTCAGGTCAACAGCGTTTACCCTTCAGTGGGACACGTTAGTGGCTTCAATTGGGAATTACCCATGAGGACACAGAGACTTTATGGTTTGTCCTTGCTTATCCCTGGATCCACGAGATATTCCCAGTCCCCTGGATATAGGAGATTTAGTCCAGTCTAGAAAAGAAAGAAACAGCCATGGGACCAGCCCCCAGCATCAGCCACTGTCCCCGGAAACCCTCCTTGACTTCTGACATCGAAACGAAAGTGTTGGGGGATACTGGGACAGCCACTGGCAGGGGAGGAGTCTGGGATGGGGCGGGGGGTTCGCACGTCCTGCCCCTCAGTAACCACCGCGGTGCCTCGGCCATGGGGGTACCAGGGGGTCCCTGCGCAGACCTAAAATTAGGAATCCCCGGCGGGGGACGGGACACCGACATCCTCACCCCCCGCAGCATTTTTCCGCGGGAAGCTCCAATTTCAAACCACCGGCAGAGGTGGGCGAGACCCTCTGCCAGTGCCCCCCCCGCATCGCGGCCACAAGCGCAGCGAGTTTTCCAGTCTTCATCCTCCTCCCCAGACTGGCTGGGGCGGGGGGGTGACTGCGTGCGCCCCCCAAAATTCCTCTCCCTCCGTTTCTATTTCAATGTTACCCGCCCTTTTTTTTTGCCTGCTTTTCCCTATTTGCGCCGGGGCAGCACCATCACGTGAGACCGGGCCCGGCTGGACGCGGCTGCTGGGGGCGCGCCGGTGTCGGGGGGGGCCGGACACGCACCCCCAGGCCCGACCTTTGCCCCACATCCCTTCCCCAAATTGGGGGCTGGATTGGGGGTAGGTGGTTTGCAGGAGGCGGCGCTCGCTCGCTCTCGCTCCCCCCGGATTTTTTTCCCTGCGGTTGTTCGGGGAGGTGGAGCCTGGGGCCACCCCCGCGGGCAGGTGCCGGATGGCGGCGGGGACCCTCGCCCCCCGCCCTCCCGACTCCCTGCAGGAATTCCAGTACCCCCCGCAAAACAGCCCCCCGGCCGGGGGGGTGCCCCCGGCCACCGACCTGGTGCTGGGGGCCACGGCCGGGTGCTTGGCCTGCTTCCTCACCAACCCGCTGGAGGTGGTGAAGACGCGGCTGCAGCTGCAGGGCGAGCTGCAGCCCCCGGGCACGTACCCCCGGCCCTACCGCGGGGTGCTGCGGGCGGCCGTGGCCGTGTGCCGGGCGGACGGGCTGCGGGGGCTGCAGAAGGGGCTGGCGGCCGGGCTGCTCTACCAGGGGCTCATGAACGGCGTCCGCTTCTACTGCTATTCCCACGCCGAGGACGCCGGCTGGACCGGGTATCCCGGCGGGACCGTGGCCGCCGGGGCCGTGGCCGGGGCGGTGGGAGCCATCGTGGGCAGCCCCGCGTACCTGGTGAGTGCTGCTCTGTCCCAAAGGCCGTGGGGTGTGGAGGGGGGTGTTTTTGGGACGCCCTCAAAAGATTCGGCATCTTGGCTGCATCCTATAAACACTGGCTTGGTGCATTCTCTCTTCCCCCGCTTCGCTTCATCCCCCCCCCACCCCACCCCAAAACGTGGGGCTGCGCTGTGCATGCTCTCCCTCTGCTTTCTTCCCCCAAATCCCCCTCAGGAAACCAGCAGAGAACTCACTCATTAGGAAATGACCCCAAAAGAAATTGCGGGGGTTCCCCCCGCCCCCCGTCCCATCCCATTTTAGAGGGTTTCCCCGGTTTTTTGGGGTTGCAGAGCTCCAGCAGTGGGAGTTTGCAGGGTCCCTTTGCCCTGGGAGAGGGGGGTAAAAGGAACAGGATTTAAAGTCTGGAGTTACCACTTGGCTACTCAGCCGTGTCCCCCACGTCTGTCGGAGGGGCTGAAACTTCCCCTCAAAATCTGCCAAGAAAATGAGGGGGCCACAGCCAGTCCCAGTGGGGCCACTGGAGGGTTTTGTCACCTGGCATTGTCCCCTCCAAGGTCAAGACCCACCTCCAAGCCCAGACACTGTCAGCCATGGCCGTGGGCCACCAGCACAACCATGAGGTGAGTGGGTACAGGGTTGGGGTGGGGGGACACAGAGGGTTTGGTGGCACCTTGTCCGTGCACGCTCTGGGCCCCAGCGGGGACCATGCTATTTTGGTCAGCAGGAATTTAAAGCTGTTGTTTGGCTGCTTGGCCCCGTAATGATGCTAAAAATAACTGCGAGAACAGAGGGGGTGTGACAGGCACGTGGGGCTGCGATACCGAATCCGGAGAATCCAGACCCCCTGAGATCTCTCCAAAGCCAGTAGTGGCTTCGTGTCACCAAGGACCAGCAGGGGTGAGATATTTTGCCAGGTGGGATGCACCATTCCCATTTTTCCCATTTCCCCCAATTTCCTCTCTTCCCCAGAGCATCTCCGGCGCTTTCAAGAGCATCTACCAGCAGCACGGGGTGGTGGGGCTGTGGCGGGGGGTGACGGGCGCCGTGCCCCGCGTGGCCGTGGGCTCGGCCGTGCAGCTCGCCACCTTCGCCTCCGCCAAGGACTGGGTCTGCGAGCGCCAGGTGAGCGGGACGTGTGCCGGATCCGGCCGCCACTGGTCCCCCGTGCTCCCTCTCATTGTTGGGAAGAGCTGATGCCGGCGCTTCCCGCAGTGGTTCAGGAAGGGCAGCTGGGCGGCGGTGCTGGCGGGGGGCATGGTGAGTGGTGTGGCTGTGGCTGTGACAATGACACCTTTTGACGTGATCAGCACGCGTCTCTACAACCAGCCGGTGGACGCTGACGGCACGGTAAGGCCATTCCGGGTACAGCACAGGGGACACACAGCTTTTCCCATCCCGCAGGGGTGCAGAGCTGGCTCCTCTCTCCCCAGGGCAAGCTCTACCGAGGTTTTTTGGATTGTATCCTGCAAATCTCCAGCAAAGAGGGGCTGCTGGGCTTGTACAAGGGCATCGGCGCTGTCTACCTCCGCCTCGGCCCCCACACCGTGCTCAGCCTCTTCTTTTGGGACAAGCTCAGGAACATGGTTCAGCACTAGCAGCCCCCGGGGCTGTAGGACAGACTCCTGCCACCACCACTGATGCTAATAAAGAGGTTTTTCTATTTTTGGTGTTGTCTTGGGGTCTTTGGGGTGGTGCAGATGGGGGGAGGGCAGGACCTGAAGTGCTGCGATGCCTCAGGGTGGAGAGGAGAATGGCAGTGCCGGCGTGGGGGAGGTTAAAGGTGCTGGTGGTCCCTGAGCCCTTCCATGTGCATCACATCCCTCTTCTCCTAATTTTCACCTCCACGGGGCAGCTGGAGCTCATCTCGTCCGGCCAGGGCTCCAGCTGTCCTGGCTTGCCCCAGTAATGATTTACTAGCCGGTGAGGCCACTCCCCACCTCCACCCCGCGGACCTTGGAGCTAGGGCCTGGCTACACTGTGGCTCCTCTCCATAGAAAATGTTTTCCCTGGGGTCCTGGCTCCCCGCGTTGCCCGAGCTGGCGTGGGGCTGGGCACTGCTGGATGCGCTCCTGCAAGGTGAGATCCCCGAGGGTGGCCTGGGGACAGCCCAGGGGACACCAGTGACCCACTGCTGCCTTTCCCCACAGGGCTGGTGGGTGCCTGTGCCGTCTCGGTGCTCTGCAGCCTCCTGAAGGTTTATCTCTACATCCAGTGTGCGAAGTAAGCGCCAGCCCTTTGTCCCCTCGGGGGAGAAAGGTTGTTTTTGGGGATCTGATTTTGGGATCTGCTGTTGCATTGTGGCTCTTTGCACCAAGGGCTGCAGGGCAGGGGCTGTAGCTTCTGCTGCACAGCACAGAGGGGGATGTCACTAAGGCTTGTTACCCCATTTTGGGTGACATCCCCCCTGCTGTCCCCAGTAACCCTGAGAGACAGGCGGAGAAGGAGGCGATGGCGGCGCAGCGGCCGCTGCTGGAGCCACTGCACGTGCTGGTGCTGACGGCTGCCCTGGCCCTGGTGGGCTCCCGCGTGGCCGCGCTGGTGGTGCTGGAGTTCTCCCTGCGCGCCGTCTCCACCATCCTCTCCCTCGGCAAGGTGAGACGGCATGGGGGAAACTGAGGCACCGTGGGCTACGGTGTGGATGGAGCTGGGAAACTGGGGGCTTGTTTAGCACCCACGGGGGATGGAGGGGCTGTGGGTGCAGGGGGCCATGGGTCCCTCTGCACCTCAACCAGGTGTCCCCAGGTGGGTGAGAGGCCGATGGCCCCTGGCTGGTCCCTGTGTGGGCACAGGCCCAGAGCAGTGCCTGTCCCCTGTGCTGCCACTGCTGGGATATCTGCAGTTCTGGGACAGTTCTGGGATCTCCATGGTGAGGATACTGAGGGGCTGGAGCATGTCCAGAGATGGAAACAGAGCTGGGGAAGGGGCTGAGGAGCTGAGAAAGGGGCTCAGCCTGGAGAAGAGGAGGCTCGGGGGGCCCTTCTGGCTCCGCACAGCTCCTGACAGGAAGGGACAGCTGGGAGAGGTCGGGCTCTGCTCCCAGGAAACAGGGACGGGAGAAGAGGGAACGGCTTCAGGCTGAGCCAGGAAAGGTTTAGACTGGATATTGGGAAAAATCCTTCATGGGAAGGGTGCTCAGGCACTGGCACAGGCTACCTAGGGTAGTGCTGGAGTCATGGTCCTGGGAAGGGTTCAACAAGTGTTTGGATGAGTCACTTGGGGACATGATTAGAGGTGAACTCGGCAGTGCTGGGGGAACAGTTGGGCTCATTATCTTGGAAGTCTTTTCCAGCATCACCGATTCCATGATTCCATGACCCACCCCTCTGCTTTGCAGGGCGCCCACAGCAGCCAGCTCTACCTGCTGTGCCAGTACTCGCTGGGCTGCGGGGTGTCCTGCGGCCTCAGCTTCCTGCTGGAGGGGGCTCCGCACCGCAGCTGGAACCTGGCGCTGGCGGCGGGGCTGGCGGGGCTGCTGGCGCTGCACGCCCGGCGCCTGGCCCGGCACGTCTGCGCCCTGTACGAGCTGCACAGCCGGCAGCGCTACTGCGGCGTCTGCATCCTGCTGCTGGCCGCGGGGCACGGCATCCCGCGCCTGCTGCGCAACGCCCTGGCCATCACCTTCGCCGTGGCCGACCTGGCAGCCGTGGAGCTCATCAACCGCGACTTCCTCTCCACGGGCGAGGCCGTGCGCTTCTGGACCCCGCTGACCATCTGCTACACCCTGCTGGTCGTCTACATGCAGGGTGGGTGGGGCTGCCCCAGCCCGGGGGGCTCTGAGGGGCGTGTGGGGTGTGTTGGGGATGCAATGGGGGTGTGTGGGATGTACTCGGGGCGTGTGGGGCCACTGGGGGCCACCTGGGGGTGTATGCAGAATATATGGGGTGTGCAGGGGGTACGTAGGGTGTCCTGAGCCTGTATTGGTGGTATATATGGTACAGGCTGGGGGTGTATAGGGGTATGTGGGGTGCCCTGAGGGTCTGTAGGGGGTATATAGTACATTCTGGGGGTGTACAGGGGTGTGTGGGGTGCCCTGAGGGTCTGTAGGGGGTATATAGTACATTCTGGGGGTGTACAGGGGTATGTGGGGTGTCCTGGGGGTCTGTAGGAAGTGTGTGTATATATATCCCGGGTGTACACAGAGGGTACTGGGGTGTACAGAGAGTACATGGGATGTGCTGGGGGTACCTGGGATGCCCTGGGACTGTGTGGGAAGTACATGGGAGGTACTGGGGGTGTATAGGGGCTACATGGGCTATACGTGAAGCCACCGCATGCTTGGTGTCCCTGTGGAGGGGCTGCGGAGGTGCCAGTGTCCCCGCGGTGGCTCCCCAATGCCGTGTCCTCGCAGAGGAGTCCCGGCAGAGCACGGGCAAGGGGGCGGCATTCCGGACCGTGGTGGTGCGGATGGGTGGCCTCTTCATCCTCCTCCTCACCGTGGGCCGATGGACCGACATCCTGCACGTCTTCGTGTCGCTGCTGGGGGAGCTCTGGTGCCTGCTCCGCTCCGGGGTGCTGCTGGAATCCTGCTGCAGGCAGGTGAGAGGGGGACACCGCCGTGCCACGCGGGGTGAGGGCGGGTGACAGCCCAGGGGCCACGCTGAGAGGCTTTTTGGCTCCTCTCTTCTGTCCCGCACAGGATTTTGCCCAGCAGCCTCGCGTGGATCGTCTGGCGGGATCCGGATCGGAGGAGACGTCCCGATGAGCCGCGGGGTGGAACCGGACTGCAGAAACTCAGGGTGGCTTCGCTGGGCGCCCCAGAATCCCCCACCACAGATCCCCCGTGGGGACTAAGGAAAAAAGGGCTCCTGGAAGGCGCCCAACCTCATCCCATGGGATGGAGGAGGTCGGGGGGAAGGCTCACATTGCCCCTGGTTTCTGGGGGGACTCAGCGAGGTTACAGCACTGCTGGGGCTTGTCCTCTGGTCCCAGTGGGACTGCTGGTTGCTGATGGATGTCCCATCGTTGCTGGCAGCTGGGCCACACTGTCAGGGGCCTCCAGGGGTTATAAATCTCAGAAAATAAAGGTGTTTTTTTCCAGCAAAATCCAGGGCAGAGCAAGCTGGGGTCCCATTGTGCTGGAAAGGCACTTGGGATGGTGGCAGTGCAGCTTTTTGAGGGAGGTGGGTAGAATTCCGCCTTGGGAAGGAAAACCGAGGCACAGAGTGGGGTGACCCTCTGGCTGGGAGGTGCCCCTGTGCCTCAGTTTCCCCCTGCCTGCAGCCCACTGTGCTGTGCCAGGGGACAACAGGCCCTGTGAAGGTGGGGTGCAGTTTGGGGAGGGGGCTTCTGGCTGCCTGGGCATGGACCTCCAATGCAGGGTGGAGGGGAGCAGGAGGGAGTCCGAGGGTGTTCAGAGCACGGGGACTCTATAGGGGTTTATGGGACATGCTGGGGCTCTAGGGGGACACATGGGTGTCCTGGGTGTGCACAGAAGAAATATGGGACATTTTGGGCATGGAGCTGAATGGGTGTAACCGGGGCTGTATTGGAGGAGAGGGGTTATCTTGGGGGTATATGGAGATATTACGGCTGTCTTGGGGTACACAGGCACCCCGGGGCTGTATGGGGGGCTTACGGGGCACCCCTTGGGGTTGGCTGCCCTGAGGGTGTGTGGGTCTCTCGGGGGGTCCATGGGAAAACCTGGGAGGAGGTAATCCCATAGCATATAGGGCACCCACGGGGCCATGGGGCACTCATGAAGGGGACACCGTGGGGAGCGTGGGGCAGTCGGGGGGTGAATGGGGCACCCTAAGGACACGTGCCCCCCTCTTCCTCCGCCCGGGGCTGTGGGGCAGGCAGGGGGGAGGAGGAAGAGAGGTGGAAGAGGAGGAGGAGGAGGGAGGAAGGGGCGGTGATGCCGGGCGGCTCTGCCTTCCCGTTGCCCCCGCCGCGCCCGCGGAGCGCACGGAGGGACCCGCACCGGCTCCCCAGGTAGGGGACAGCGACGGGGACAGGGTCACCCCCCGAGAGGCTGCAGGGCCACCTCCGGGCAGGCGACACCCCTCCCCCCCGGCAGAGAACCTCGCCCGCAAGGTACGACCCCCCCCAGGTAGGGAACAGGGGTCACCCTAAGGTAGGGACCACCCCAGGTGTGGGATTGAGACCCCCACCCCAGGAGGGGACAGGGGACACCCCAATATGGGACACGGGACCCCCACGTGATGGGAAAAGGACAGCAGTCATCCTGGGATGAGACAAGGGGACCAAGAGCAACCCCCAAGGAGAGGACTGGGGACTCTCCCAGGGAGGGAATGGGGGCTCCCAGGCAGGGGGACACGGTGGAGCCACCGCTCCATAGGGGACAGGGCACTGCCAGGTAGGGGACTGGGATCTGTGGAGCTGCACGGTGGGACACAAGGGATGCCGGGGGGCTGCAAGGCCACCCCCCAGGTGAGGGACAGGAGGACAGTGGGACCACTCGGGGTGGGGGAAGATGGGACACCAAGCGTTGTGTACCCCCACCCCATCCCTTTTTCCTTGGGTGTCCTCGGAGCGCCCACTGAGAGGTCCTGGGGCCGGGGACAGAGTTGAAGTGCAGTTCTAGAGGGCTGTGTCCCATTCCAGTTTTGGGGGTTGTGGGGATACCCCGTAACTGGCCCTTTCCCCTCAATCCCACCTGAGCTTCCACCCCAGGAGATTTCAGGGAAACCAGGGGGGTTCCTTGCCAGTGTGGCCTTGGCCACCCCAAACCAGGATGGAGCTGCATGGGGAGGGGGACCCCCATTAATGCGCCCCTCGAGCCTCAGTCACCCTGCTGGCCCCGGGCCGGGGGCTCTGGGGGTGCCGCCACGGGGCCGCCGGGATCCCGTCAGCCCCGGCACAAAGAGGAATGCGATGAGCACATGGTTCCCATTAACCCCGGAGATTTTTTTTTCTTTTTTAGGTTGTTTTTTTTCTTTCTTTTTTTTTTTTTTTTAATGATTGTTCTTTTCTTTTCCCTCCAGTTTTCCGCAGCTCTGCTGGGGAGGAGGAAAAGCGGCGGCTCCGGCGGGTGAGGAGCTGGACAAGGCCGGTAGCTCCGGTAGCCGGCGGGGAGGGAGGGAAAGAGGGAGCGAAGTGCTCGGGGTTCTTTTTCCTCTTTAATCCCTTCCCTGCTTGAGTCAGAAGCTGAAGTCACCGGCAGGAACATCTCGAAGCTTTTCACCCACCTCAGGGAGTCTGTCTGCCACTCAAAGGATGTGCTGACCCCTGTGAGTGGGATTTTGGGGGACCAGAGCTGCATGAGACCGGGAACTCATCACACAGGTATTTTTCAAGTTGCTGATTCACCTCAGGAATGAATTCTGCTTCACCCACACAGCACCTTGACTAAAGCCTCAGGGTTCCCCCCTGCAATCTATTCCATTTGGGAAGGGGAAGCTTCGCCCCAGCTGCTTTTCCCCTTGGGAAGTTGGATAAACAGCCCTTTTCCTTCCTGAGCAGGGTTTCTTGGGGTGGGCTGCATCCTGCCTGTGCTGCTGGGTGCTGCTCAGGGGATGTGTCAGTGTCAGGGACGTGGTAATTCACAGCACCGCACCTCAGTTTTTCCACCTGGAAAAATTAAAAGGGGGATATGTAGAGCTGGAATTGATTGGCAGGGAATTGGGGGTAAGGAGAGAGGGAGTGGGGATGTAGAAAGATTTCAAAAAATGGGTTGCAAAAGCAAAATCCTGTAGCAGCTCTGTTTTTTAAAAGGAAAGGTGGGTATTTCCTGCTGCCCATAGGGAGTTTAGTCCCAGGTGGGTGGGAGCAAAAAGAGGAAATACAAGGGATGCAAATGCTTATGAAAAGGTGGGATTTGGCCACAGAGGTGTGAAAATGGGAGCTATCAGCTGCTGCCTCACCAGGACTCTGTACCCTGTGTCCTCCCAGGCATGAGACCATTTATTGCTGTGACGTGGGACGGGACGCTCGTTCCTTCTCCCTTTCCGGGAGGAGGGAGGGAGTTGATGCCGAAGGGCAGCACAGCTGCAGGAGCTGCCAGTGTGCCTGCAAGTTTTACTCTCTTTCTTTCTTATTTTCCCTAGAATCAACCTGTGATCCAGCCCTTCCACGGCTTCAGCGATGTTGCCAGGGAAAGCAGAGAAAAGAATCGCTTCATCCATCTTCATCACCCTCGTGCCACCACGGAGGGACGTGGCCCCCAAGGAGAAAACCCAAGGGGAGCTGCAGCCAGGTGGTGCCAAGGTCCCTGGCACCCATGAGCCCCAGATCCTGCTGTCACCCCCCCCACTGCCCAACGGAGGTGAGGGGTGTCCATGGGCGGCTGGAGTGGTGTGGAAGGATGGTGAAGGGGCTGAGGAGGCTGTGGAGATGTTTTGCTAAAGGATGCACATGCAGAAGGGGATGTGGGGGTGTTTTATGGGAGTCTATTCCCCAAATCCCTGCACGCATCCCAGCACGGATCCGGCTCCTGGGGACGGGCTCTGTTGGCTCTCCATTGCCGGGTGCTTATCAGTGCTGTTTGTCCCTCCTGCTTCGATGGCGTTTGCTTTTGGGGCAGGTCAGTGAGCACTGCTGCAAAGCTGTTGGGGTGTTATTGTGACAGGGCGTTATTGTGATGGGGTTACTGGACATTATTGATCCCCTCAACCCCCACATCTGTCTGTTGCTGCAGAAACTCACACGGTGGCCCCTGTACCTGCATCCCCACCAGTCCTGCCCCTCTCTGATGTGCCCCAGCCCTTGTCCATGGAGCCACTGGGTCTGGCACTGCAGCAACTGGACCTTGCAGCACCCACCACCTTCCAGGTGAGGATAACAGAGTGCAGTCACCCCAGTGCCTCAGTTTCCCCACCTACAGGGTATAAGTAACATGGCTTTGGCCTTCCCCACTTGCCAGGCCCCTTCCACCTTCCCTGCTGAATTGAAGCCACCCACATTTTCCCAGGAGCAAGCAGGCAAGCGGCAGTGGCAGGATGCGAATGGGGACCCGGGGAGGGACAGCTCCAGAGGTAAGGGAGACCCAGCTGTGCATGTGCTCATCCCCACTAAGGGAAACTGAGGCACACAGCTCCCAGCCGCTCTCCCTGCTTCTTGCAGACATCTGTGCCTTCTGCCACAAAGCGCTGGGGCCCCAGGAGCCGACGGTGGAGGCGATGCAGAAGCAGTACCACCCTAACTGCTTCACCTGCCGCACGTGCCGCCGACTCCTGGCTGGGCAGCGCTACTTCCAGAGAGACGGGTGCCCCATGTGTGACACCTGCTTCCAGGTACCCATCCTTCTTTGGGGAAAACCACCACCCTCAGAACATCCCTTGGGGCGTGGGCTGGTGTCTCATGGCATGTGTTCCCTAAATTCCAGGCCACTCTGGAGAAATGTGCCAAGTGCCAGGGGCTGATCATGGAGCACATTGTCCGCGCCCTGGGCAAGGGCTACCACCCCAGCTGCTTCTCCTGCTCTGCCTGTGGCCGGGCCATCGGCACGGAGAGCTTCGCCATGGACGAGCAGGGTGACGTGTACTGTGTGCCCGACTACTACAGGTTGGCCATGGGGGAGGGTATCCCACACTGGGAGCTGGGTTTGGCTCATCCCCGTCACCCCGCAGGGCTCACGCCACCCCTGTTGGCTCCCATCAGGAAATACGCCGTGGTGTGCAGTGCCTGCGAGCGCCCCATTGTCCCCCATGAAGACGAGGACACCTACAAGATCGAGTGCCTGGGACGCAGCTTCCACGAGAGCTGCTACCGCTGTGAGGTACAGCCCTAGGGGATGGGGGGCCCCCAAAGCCAAGGGGGTGGCACTGAACCTTAGCTGAGCATAGACACAGGGATGGCAGCACCCACAGCTGGTTTTTAGCCCCCAGTTTATCTTACAGGTAATGGGGAGGGGGAAAAGAAATAAATTGGGTGGTGGTGATGATGAAGATGTGTTTGGAGAACTTCAGAACTTCATTTTTGCATACTTTTGATATAGTTTGTCACTTTTTAAGAGTGCCCCAGTGGATTTCGTGGGGAAAATAGGATGTAACGCACACAGGGACCCCTAAAAGGCGGCTTTCTTTTCCCCTCTTGCCCCCAGAGCTGCAGGATGCCCCTGTCGCCAGAGCTGACAGAGAACGGGTGCTACCCCCTGGACAACCACCTCCTCTGCAAGTCCTGCCACATCCACTGGCGCAACGAGTCATCCTGCTGAGACCCTGCAGCTCATCAACCCCTTCTAGTGCCAGGCACCAAAAAGGGGGTGCCCCCAGTGGGAGGTGCCCCATGGCTGATCCTGGGTGCCTGCTGCACACCCAGATTACTGCAGAACTGGGTTTCCATCACCAAAATGTCCCCAGGACCCTGACCTGGTGGGTTGGCAGGGTGGAGATTTGTGGATATGTCCCAGCACAGCTCTGCGCTCATGATGAATATAAAATGCCCTGACAGAGCAGCAGTGAGGAATGGAGTTTTTATTCCTTATTTCTTTTTTTAAATTCCTTTTTCCAAAGGCCAGTTTGGTTTTCTTGGGTGGTGTTTCTTTCTTCTCAAGCTTCCTTGAGGTTTCACTGAAATGTTTCTCTCTGTGGAGAGCAGGCACTGATTTAGTTACTCGCAGTTAAATAAAACCCCAAATTTAAAAACTCTCATTCCTTTCATCCACCCTGCATTCCAAACCTATCAAATCCGAGTTTAAAAATAAGGAAAAAAAGCTTGTTTTGGATTTTCTAGGTGTGGCAAGAGTTGGTCCATAACTCAGGTCCATAAAAGTTGATTTTAGGGTGTAGCGATGTGGCAGATGCTGCTGTCACCTGGGGGAGAGCCGAGTGTTGCTCTTTGGGGTGGATATGGGATCTGGCGATGTTTCGAGGGGTTGATAAGGGGGGTTTTGGTGTGGTTTGGGGTTTTTTTGCTGACTATCTATCCCGG
Source organism: Haemorhous mexicanus (assembly GCF_027477595.1). NCBI lineage: Eukaryota > Metazoa > Chordata > Aves > Passeriformes > Fringillidae > Haemorhous > Haemorhous mexicanus. Next base: position 2,352,402 of record NC_082363.1, on the reverse strand, counting down.
AGCCGGCAGAGGGCAGTCGGAGCACAGATTCCTCCATCAGGCAGCAAAACTCCAGCTAAAAGCATCCCGCAGGGCCGGGACGCAGGGAAAGAAGGACAGCCCCCTTTCTGCTTATTATCCAAGATTATATCACTCTCCCAGTGGAAGCTTTTCGATCTCCCCTCAGACCAGGCCTCAAACCAGCAGAAATTAGACCATTTCTCTGCATGCCCAACATCTGCACAACCGATGTTGCCGGTGTTTAGTGGTTTTGTTTGAGAGGGCGTTGCAAACCAGGCGGAGAAACTTTTTAACTTTCTTTTTAACCGAAAGTGTTTAAAAAGCCACAAATCAAGAGCAGAAAATAGCAAGAGCATGTGAGATGTTTAATGCTTTCCTGATGGAAAATGGGAGCTGTAAACAAAGAAAGCAACCACCAGACCAGCAGCTCCTGGATCACATATAACATCTCTGGTGCGTGCTGTGTTTATGAGTGAAGGGGTTAATGATGGTTAATTAATCACATCGATAACTATTTCCTGATGACTCTTCCCTGTCTACAAGGCTGATTACTCAGTATTTGTTAATGAGCATCTCCGGGCCATCAATCAGGTCACAACTTGCTTTAAAGGTATTTATAAATAAGTTGTGGTTTGTCCTGGTCACGTAAGTTGGTGGCTTTGGGTCCGGTTGGGTGGGAACTCCTTGTCCCATGCCAAGGAATTCCTGTGCTCCAAGTCAGCTCTCACTTTCCAAAGCTTCTTGCACTGTGAGGAAAATCTGGCATCAAAATGATGCTAAAAAAGTAAAAGGATGTGGCCGTGGCCAAAGGGAGCAGGAAAAAGAAGGACCAGAGGGCAAAGAGCTGCTTGTTTTTTGTAATACGGATATTTTTCCACTCAAGGTTTTTGGGGAGGATGGAAGTGCAATGCTGAGTGGTGTTTTGGATGTGTTATTGCAAGTTGCACTACCCTTCCAAAGAGGAATGGTGGGAAGGAGTTGGGTATTTCCCCCTTGAAGCCTTTCCAGGATGGGCTGTTGGCACTGGGACTGCAGAATTTTTGGCTGGAGACAGGCAGGGAAATGCTTTTATTTACAGGCAGCCTTGGAGAAGGTCCTGGAAAGCAAGGAGAAAGGAAAGGCACCACTGGAGAGTTTGGCAGCATGGTGAAGGGATGTGGCATGGTCAGATTTGACGTGATATTTCAGGAGTGGAGGGTGGCAAGGGACAGGGATACATGGACACAGGTAAGAGGACAAAAAGGCTGATTTAAGGCATCTTCTTCCCAGATAAAGGGAGAAGCACTATGAGCTGAGGCATGGGGAGCATTGTGCCTGGAAAGCACAGCCCCGTGTTTTCCCTTGGGAGGAGCTAGAGGAATTCTGAGCCGCATGCAGGAGATCCTGCAGGAGCTGGATCCTGTCCCGCTGCCGAGCAAACCCAGATTGGCTGCAGTGGCTCAGCCTGTCCTTGGGCTCCTCACCCTGTCACAAGCACTTTTGCAAGCACCCAGGTCTGCAGAAATAACCAACCACACATCCTGCCTTGAACAATAACATTTTGGGGGGCTGGGCCCACCTTGGGCCACCCAGGTGTAAACCCCACTCCAAGTCCCTCCTCTTGTCCCTGTGGCAGTGGCAAAGGGCAGAGAGGATGGCAGCGCTCCGGATGGCTCCAGCCCTTCCCTTGGCTGCTGCAATCAGCTCCTGCAATCCCTCTTGGCAGGCTGAGGAGAGCGGGAAGGACCTGGCTGCCTTCCAAGGAGCAGCAAATGCAAATATTTCCTCACTTCAGGCTGGGTGCAGCCCGTGGATAAAATTTCCTTGGGCTTTCCCAGCGAAGGCATCTGATCTCTCCCTCTGCTGCAAGGCCAACTTGCTCCCAGGAATACAACCGTGTGTCCCATAAAAAAGCCTAAAGGTTATCTTTTTACAACTCAAAGAACTGCTTGTTTTTTAAAAAGAGGTTTTAAGTTGAAGGAGGAGCTGCCAGGCACAGCTTGTAGTGGTTTTGAATCAGTGGTTTAAGTGTTGCTTCATGGAAAAAAAATCAACCTTTTTGCAGGTTTCTTTGGAAAATGGAAGATTTGTAGTGTGGTGCAAGGAAAGCGGGATGATAAAGGGGCTGGAAAAGGTGCTGGGAGCAAGGCTGGGTGCTGGCAATGGTTTTTCTCAAATAAGATAGGAAGAGCTGCAGGAAAACTGGGGTGTTTTTTGCTTTCGATCCCAGGTTAATGGCAGTCACATCCCAGCCAGCTCCCAGCAGCGTTGTTCTTCCCTACAGAGCATTCAGACCTATTTTCTACACATTCCTTTGACACAGCCTAAAAAAAATTATATTTCTTAAATGAAAAGTGGTCTGATCCTGCTGATTCTGGGAGAGGCAAAAACCAGCAGGGATTATACAAGGAACAGCCCAAAGTGTGGATTTCTCCAGGTCATGCAACACAGGTGAGACATATATTTAAAAAAAAAAAAAAAAAAAAAAAAGCTGTATGCTAAAATTCTCATTTGTCCCAAATTTTCCTGGCAAAACTGAACCACCCACTGCCACAGCGTAGTTTGAAAACACATTGATTTTGATAGCATGAGGGGAAAGGGATGAGGTGAGTGCGCAGGCGCGTTACCAGGCTGCGAGTGCTATACTGGCTTCTTTATAAAATAAAGGATTAAAAGCCCAACCCACCTTATTTCTGTGAACAGACACACAGCACACACCTGTGAGCAGGGTTTTGCTATTTCATATCCCAGATTTCCTTAATTGCATCAGTGATTACAGCATCCTGCAGCCCTATTTCCTGAAAATGACCAATTTTCACCCAGATTTGGCTTTGAGTGGTTTAAGTTATTTTTTTATTTTGATGAAATGTCCAGTAAAGCAGTGTGAGTGAGGTGTTTTATTGAAATAAAAACATGGATATTTTTCGAAGAGGTTATCCCCTTTGTCAAGATGGATTATTGATGTCAGGGATTTATCACTCGGGGAAAAAAGTGGAGAAGGAAGGGGAATAAATATGTATATAATAATATATGCCTTAGTTCTCCGTGCTGCCAAACTTTTCCTCACAGCCAAACTGGGGAATACGCTTTAATCTCATTTATTGGATTGCTTCATCTGAGTATGTTGGTTTTTTACTTCATTGTTTGTTTGTTTTTTTGCTGAAGCGATGGGGCTCTAGGCGGGGAGTAAAGCACGAAGTGTTTCGTGAGGAAAAAGAGAAACCCCTGAAGGAAAAAAAAAGATAAAATGAGGAGGGAAAGGAGGGTTTGCGGCGACAAAAGGCGGCGCCGGCCGTGGCTGCCCCTCACGGCCCCTCAGGCGCTGCCCCCCCCCCCGCGCTCCCTTCACAAAATGGCCGCCCGGCGGGGCCGCGGGAGCGGCTCTGAGGCGACAAAATGGCGGCGGGCGGAGAACGGGGGGAAGGACGGGCGAGGAGCGGTGTGGGCACAGCGGAGGGCTCTGATCCTGTGGGAATCCCCTTCGGGCAGGCGGCGAAAGCGCTGCGGGTGAAACCTGACCTTCTTCTTATCCCCCCCTCCCTCCTGCCCTTTTCTTCTCGCCGCCTTTACGAAAGGATGTGAGAATAGCCATAAATGCGCATTTTTATTCGGCCATGGCGGAGCCCCCAGTTTCTCCCTTCACCTCATCTCCCCCCCCGCTCCCCAGTTATACCCCTAAAATGTTATTTTTTTTTCCCCTCACAGCTGAGGGTTTTTGGCCCTGTATTGCGCTTTCCACATGCCCCCCACCCCTCCCTTCATCATCACCACACACACACTCCCAAGGTTCGTAGTTTTATGCCTAATTCTTCGCTTTTCCACCGCTTTTCTCCTTCGCAGGGGTTGAAGCCGCCATCTCCCGGTCTCCTCACGGCATGGAAAATCCCCAAAAGTGCTTAAGGAAAAAAAAAAAAACAACACAAGAAAAAAAAAGTCCCAAACGCACGAGGATTGATTTATCATCGGAGCCGGAGTGGTATGGGAAGAAGCCATCGCTGCTCGCCTGCTCCCCAGGACAGCTCGCCCGCCATTTGCTTAATTAAAATCATATATTGGTGTGATCAGACGTGATAATACCATTAAAAAAACCCAAATCCCGTAACATCCACACGCTCGTTGTTGGAGGCTGTAGCCAAGGTACTATGCTTTTTTTTTGGTTTGGTTTTTTTTTTTGTTGTTGTTGTTTTGCTATTTTTTTGTTTTAAATATTCTTTTAATGTTGCCTTACCCTTTTTTCCTGCATCAGAGTGTTGTTACAGGCTATAACATTGCCCCTTAATTCTTAAAAGCTACGTACCTGAAAATACTAATTTTTTTTTCCCATAGAATTGCAGATTTAGGCCCATGCAGATGCTCTTTTATTTCTACGGATACAGAAATACTTGTATATATTTATTAAATATAAATATATAAATACTGCTATATATTTCATATTTTTATATATATGACCTTTTCTCAGGGAGTACTTAAAATATAAAATAAGCCCACGCACCTAAAAACTATAATTTAATTATTTATAATCACTATAACTTTGGCCCAATATATCTTTGATTTTATATATATATGTATATATATATATATTACCTTTGTTTTCCTCCATTGGTTTCCTACTACCATGTGTCCTAAAAGCAGGAGAAAAAATGCCATCAAAAATAAAAAGAAGAAAAAGTAACAAAAACCAACCCATCTCTTTTTTTACAGTCCATGATGGAAGTTTGTGCCTGAATGTTTTATTTGTTCCACAGAGATGTAGATTTTCCTTGGGAGATTTGGGAAGGATTATTTTTTAATGAAAAAGAGGAAAAAAATACACCCAGGAAAAAAACCCCACCAAAACAAACAATGAAAAAGAAACAAAAAGGAAAAAAGCACAGCAGAACCAAACCGCAGTAAGTGAAGCTGCAAATGCAACCCAATAGTCCGGATCAGACAATTCCCAGCACAAAAAAAGGATAAATGGAACTGCAATGGCCGGCTTTGCTGTAGATCCAGGAGGAGGGATCAGCTCCTTTATCCCACCATCTCGCGCTACAAACACCACCATTTTTTTTCCTCTCTCTTTTTTTTTTTTTTTTTCTTTATTAATACGCTTTTGTTGGGGCGTTTTGTTTCGAGCCGAGGCGGCTGCACCACCCCCTGAGCCGGGACTGCCGCAGCCGCTCGAGGGCTTCACTTTTACAGAGATCTCTTATTTTTCCCCGGCCTTGTGCAGTCCTCTCCCTTTTATTACACGGGTTTGGGTTTTTTTTCCCCTCTCCCCTCTGCGGGTATAAAGGTTTCTCTCCTCTCTCCAGCTTGGCTGCTTGTTCCAGAAGTTTCCACGGGGGCGGGGAGCCCCCACTGCGGCGCCTTTGCCGCAGCGCCGGGCAGGAGGAGGAGGAGGATGCGGAGGATGCGCCACCTCTCCCTGGCTGGGAGCCTCATTCCAAGCCGCTCCCCCTTGCTCCGTTCCCCAGCCTTGAAAACAGCGCTGGGAGGTGTTTGCGTCTTGGAGGGGTTTGGGGATTTTTTTTTTTTTTGTGGGTTTGGTTTTTTTTTTTCTTTTTTCCCCTCTAAATAAATGGAAAGCAGAGCTGTCACTGATGGAGATGGATGAGGCAGGGTTGGCAGCGCCGCAGCTCTGCTCCGGCGTGGCCATGGCACCGATGGCTTAAGTGACCTTTCCCAGGCGGTGGGAGAGGGAATTCCCCCTCCACCCCAGCATGCTCCTGCTCGGAATTAATTTTAAATAGCAGGAGTATTATTTTTTTATTTTCCTTCCCCCCTCCCATTTCTCCTTCGCTGTTTTGTTTTTGTTGGTTGGTTTTGTTTTTTTTTCCCGAAGCTTCCTCATGATCTTTTATTTTTTTTTCCTCTGTGTGTTTTGAATTGCATTTTAAAATTGCCCAGCTGGAGACAAGGCTTGATTAGAGCTGGAACAATAGCTCCCTTTTATTAATAACGGGAAGGATTTACAATCGTACAGCACCTTCCTTGGAAAGCTTTCCAAACCATTTGCAAACACTCACAAATTTCAGATTGTGCAGCCCTTGGCTGTGAGGTGGGTAAGTATTTAATGGTGCCACCACCCAAAATCACTTTGGTGGCAAACCTCAATTTCTGAGTGCTTAAAAAGATGACAAATTTGGTTGGCTTTTTTTTTTTTTTTTTTTTTTTTTGGTGGGGGTGGTGGGTGGGGTGGGGTGGGGTGTGGGGCTGGCTAAAAGCTGTTATAACCTAAATCCATACATGCAGAATATTTGCTGCGTCCTGGGAACTGGGCTGTTCTCCCTCCAGCCACGCAGCTTTCCAAAGCCGAGCTGTGGATTTGCTCTATGTCAGTAAACATCTGCTGATGGATTTTTTTTAATTTTTTTTTTTTTTTTAATCCATTCCATTTTTGCAGTCCCTAAGTGACCTCCTGCAGCGCTGCCTCCACTGCAGTTCCAGCACAGCCTTGCACTGGAGCACTAATGTGTGTCCCTGCGGGCCAGAGTGACCTTGCAGGGGGGACTGGGCCCACCGAGCTATTCAGGTGCTCTGCTTTGATCCCAAATCCCTGCACCCCGTTTGTTTCCAGCACCCAGGGAGATGCTGCAGTTACGGGTTAAAGCTGTTTCATGCCTTATTTTTTTCCTCTGGTTTGTTTGTTTGTTTATTTTTCTAAGGGAAACAATGTATTGTTTATGAAACCCTTCTCCACAGCAGATCCCTGCAAACCATGCAGGGATCCAGGAGTCACCCAGGCAGTGGGATCTGGCCTTGCCAGAAACGTGAGGGACAAGGCTCCAGCCATGTCTGCATGTGTCACACATGGGCCACAGAAACCCACAGTGTTCCTGTGGTTACTTCTCTCTGCAGAGCATGAGTGGGTCCCAGGGCTTCCCCTTCCCACTGCTTGCTGGTTCACAAAGGCTGATGCTTCTGGAAAAAGCTCTGCCTTGTGGCCTTTAAAATAAATAAATAAAGTGGTGCTGCTGTGGATTAGTCATCCTTATTTTTGAAGGAAGCTGTTTGCCAGCGCTGTCCGAATCACGCATATGCGTGTGAGATGGGAACTCCAGAAGGCTGGTAGTGTGCTCTGCTCGCTGCTCCTTGGAGCTCAGCCACCCGGCCTTCGTTGAGCTGCTCCTGGCAGGTGGAAAAACTGACAGTCCAGCTTTCCAGACCTTTCCCTCCCTTTTTTTTCAGTGCTGGAATCTGCATTGGCAGGTGTGCAAATGTGGAGAGTGTAACAGCAGCAAGTGAGGATGGATGAGCTGTTTTCTGGGGTCACATCCAACTCCAGAGAAGAAACCCGGTGATTTATAATTTTTTTCTTGTCTCTGGTAGATATTATTCTGAGCTCCACTGTATCTTGTGAGAAGACTGAGTTTGACCCTTTTGGCTACTAAAAATGGTTCTGTTTTTAAACCTTGGTGCTTTTTCCCTTCCCTGTGGTCATGCAGAAGAGCAAGCAATGCAATTAAACAGTACAGCAAAGGGCAGCTCCCTCCCCCTTTCCCTTTCAAAAAATCCAGAGTTGTGTGTCTTGAACTGCTGCATAGGCAGAATACATACAAAGCCCTTGTCAGCATTGTGCTGATGTGTGGCACGTTAAAAAAAATACACACAAAAGGGGTGGGGAAAGTGGGTGCCTCCAGGGAGCAAAACTGTGGGGCCCCTTTCCCTCCAAGCCCACAGACATACATGGGATAGTCTATTCCTCCTAATTTCGCTCAGGCAAAGGCAGTGGAGGTCGGAGGGAATATTGAACATCTTAAATGGCATTGATGAAGATCAGGGTCCCCTTGAATTACATTTTTTTTTTCCTCTGTGAACTTGCTCCTGTGAGATGCAGCTGGTTTATTACTCCATTCCTCAGAGTCCTGCTCACTCCCCAGGAAGAAGGGAAACGCTTCCTTGCTGGGTGTCCTTTCTTTTGTTGTGTTGCAAAGGTAATAACCAGAGACCTGGTGCTGGTCTCTGCCAGGTCACACATGGCTTGGAAGCGCAGCTTCCCGCAGTCATTAGTGCACAGGGAGTGCTGGGGGTCGTTAGCCACTCTTAATGAGGATATCACATCGGTATTCCATGCATGCCGCTGGCTGACCCGGCCCTGGAGAAGCCCCTTAGGAGAAATTATTTCACTGACTGGTTGCTGCAGGGATTTCTAGCACAGCTACGGCTCTATCCTTGGTTTTGGCCAAAATTAAGTGCAGGGTGGGGATGAGGTGGCCAGGCCAGATTTCGTACTCTGCTCCCCGTGGTAGGTGTGTGAACAGTGTGCCTAAAGCCTTGTATGGAACAAGGCAGTGTGGACAGGGATTTGGATTTTATTCCCTCATTAGGGCTGTGTTGGTTTGGAGATACACCTTGTACTCTTCATAGGCCTTTGCTGGCAGGGAGGTTGAGAGGAGCAAGAAGCTGCCTGCTGGGATGATTCCACATTTTTCAGGCTGGCACACCCTGTGGGACTCTAAATTACTTTCCTTTGGCAGTTTAGGATAAACGACTGAGAATTGCCTTGTGAGCACTGAACTTTTACCACCCTGAAGAGTTGCTCGAGCTACCTCCATGATATTTCCAAGCTAAACAAAACCTGAATTTCCAGTGCCAAGAAGCGATACAAACCTCCACTCCTCTGTTCAGGAGAAAACCACAGACTTTCAAGCTTCGCTCTTAGCCCAAGGAGTTAAAAAGCTGCACTGTGAGATCTGCAGAGGTGAAAATAAAAGCCAAAGGCAGATGAGAAACTTCTCCCATGCCGTGTTGGAGGAGAGGCTTTAGAGTGCAGCAGGTGTTGATGCACAAATATTTCTCTTTGTGCTTTCTCTGGAGTGAAGGAGTGGTAACTCCACAGCCATGGGGTCACTCCTCTTCATTTAAACACCCTCATGTTGCTGTGGTATCAAAATGGTGTTTGATGAAACCAAAGCTCAGATGGTGGTGGCTCTGAGTTTATTTTGTGCTGGCTGTGCTGCTCAATCCAATGTGGAATGTGGGAAGAGCAGCCTGTAGCTTGCAGGTTTGGACTGTGGGGCTTGTGCTAAAGCCTTGTCCTGTAACATTTCCAGTGTAATTTCTGAGGCTTTTTTTTCTTCTGGGCATTGCACACAGGTAAAAATCACATCTGGATGTAGAGTTAATACAACAATTTGGTGTTAAAAATGGCAAAGTATAGGATTCGGTGATCTAACCAGTCCTAGGGGGTTTATATCCTTTGCAGTTGTCCTGTTTGGCTATCAAATCACATAGAGCTCTTTTTTATGGTTTTTTTCTTTGGTTTTCCCTTAAAATGTGATCTTTTGCAGCCTGGATGGCCATAGTCCTCTCTAGTGATGAAAGCCCTTGTGTTTGAGGAGAACTCTAGTGAGGTGAGCAGACACAGCCCTCAGGCACGTGGTTGCACAGGAGTTTGGGGGCAAGGGGAAGCAGGGCAGAAGCTGGCATTGTAATATTCCTGGGATTCCTGGGATATTCCTGTGATTTTTTTTTTTTCCCAACAACAGGCTAAAAAAAGGGTGTTTTTTCTAATATATCTACCACACCATAAGCAAGAGTCAACTCTTTTGCAGTCCTGTAGGTTTTGATCATGCGGCTTAGCCATCACACTGGGTTCTGCTGCTGAAGAAACCTCTGGTTCTTTGTAGAGGGAATTTTAAAAAGAGAAATGTGCTTTTATATAGAGATAAAAGAGGGTTCAATGTCAACTGAAGTCCAGGGGCCCCTGTATACTGGGCTGTGGGATGTGGTTGGGTTCTAAGCCACTGGCTAAAATGGTGACATTATGTGGCAGCTCCCGTCCCTGGCACCGTGGATAAAAACACCGCAGGGAAGAGCATCAGAAAATAAATTACTAAACGTTGCATTTCAAAAACGTGAAGGGAGTTTTCTACACAGAGTCATCAGGAAGATTTGGAGCACTAACCCTCAAAAAGAACCAAAATCAAGAGCTTTATTAATATAAATCCTGTGCTTTGTGTTGTTAAGGCTCCAGAACCCGGCTCTGTGCTCCAAGAGTTTTCAGCCCCTAAGCCCATAGCCTCTGTCTTGGCAACAAATGGGCCTAAAAATCAAATAGCACCAATTCTTTCTTGGAGAAAATGAGCATAAAGCAGAATGGGTAAACTATAAAATTAGGCCAATAATTCAGGCTGGCTTAAAAAGGAGATAAAAGCCTAGCTGGGAATTTGATATTCAGCTGTCATAGTGTTCTTTTAATAAATACTATCAATGAGCAAGGAAGACATGTAAATACATTTTATCCTGGCAAGATGGTGGCTGGAGCTGGCTGGCTCAAACAAAGGAACACTCTGAGTGTTTTTTGGGGCTCTTTGCTGAGAAACCTCCTGTTTTTTTACAGAAAGCAAAGGAACTGGCTGTGCACTGGTGGTGGGGAGAGCCCTTGTGTTCCTGCTCAGATCCCTGTGAATCCTGGCCGATGTAGCCAGCGAGAGGTGTAGTGTCCCTGTTTCCCATCACGCCACACAGAGATGTTGCTGAGCCAGACCTGAGGGTAGGCAGTTACAGTCCGAGCCAACAGAGTCCTGGTTGCTGTCCTTGTTCAGTATCTAATCTTTACTTTTTGAAATGTTTGGTGAGCAGTCTCAGCGATGCATGGCAGCTCTGCCGCTCGGGAAAGGCGCTGTGTTCAAAATGGAAAAACCTGCCTTTTGAAGCATTGTGTCTGCCCACTTCTATTTATTGTTTTTTCCTCCTCAAAGAGTGGCTGTTGTGTGGACCCGAAGGATGTTTTCCGCTTCTCCTGACTTTTTTTTTTCCTTCAAACTGGAGAGCTGCTAACTTTATTAGCTCCTTATATGGCAGCCCCATTTTCTCACGCTTTTAATGGCCCTCTTTTGATCTGTCCTGTTCTTGCCTTGCTTTTCCTGGCATGAACGTGGTGTTCAAGCTGAGATGGGTTTATAACCTGCTCCCTCACTAATAAATGGCCTGGCACTTTAATCCTCTCCAAGCACTGATAAGAAACATCCAAATGTTTTAACTGTGGGGCTGGCAGAGTTGTCCAGAGATAGCCGGGCTCTCAGCTACACCCTCCCAGGAGTAATTTAAATTGTTCCTTGCAGTGTGTATCCCAAAGGCCGAGGGCCAGGGAGAGCAGCTCAACTCTCCTTGTCCTCAGCTGTTTGGCCCCTGGGAAGGGCAGCACACAGGGCAATGCAGCCATGTCTCCCCCCTGGGTGCTCCTCATGCTGTTGCTCATGGCAGGACACTGGGCTGACACACATGTCTGTCTGTTCCGCAGAGACAAAGATGGTGTTGGTCTTTTGTCACAGCCCCTCTGGCCTGCTGAGGGGAGGGTTATAGCTCTCCAGCTTGGGTCTGTGTTCTTTAAAATCTTTGACTGAGCTGGGGGGATCTGGTTACAGCAGCATCGCTGGTGTGGTTGCAACTAGGAAGAGCTTCCCTGCAAAGCATTTGAAGAGTGTCACCATGGTCCAGAGCTTTGTTTTGCATCACCAGCCGAGCTTTGTGCTGCTCTTCCAGCTGGCTGTTGTGTAAATGGAGCCCTCCTGGCACTTGTCTCAACCCTCTCCTGTCAACAGAGTCGATGGCTTTGTTTGTGACAGCTCCCAGCCCCTGCATGTCCCGTGAGATGGCCGAGTGACAGCAGTAACTCCATGTGAGATTCTCTGGAAGGACCTGGGATCTGGAGTGGTTTCCTCGTGTCCCTTGGAGATGCCACCCCAGCAGGGAGAAAGAACAGTTGGGATTGCAGTTCCAGCAAGTGCACTCCATCAGAGAGGGAGAATTTGTCATGGAAAAGCTGTTTGATTTTTGGGCAGTTTTGGTTTGGGCTTTTCATCTCCGAAATGAAGACCCCCTTAAAGGCAGAGATATGTACAGACTGCTCCTTGGGCTTCCCTTCAGGTAAAAAAATGGAAAGCTGAGCCCAGTTCCACACTGGAAACGCCGGTGGAGCGTGTTGGCAGCGCATTTTCTTGTGTGCACGTGGCTCCATCACACGTTTTGAATAATAGATGGTTTGCGTGCAAGGAATTGTTGGGGTTTTAAATTAATCAGTAGATCCCAGTTTGGCAGAGCCCATCATCACTGGGGAAACTGAGGCATTGGGCTGCCAAAGGATGGGCTTGCAGCCACTGGAGTTGGGGATAAGGCTCGGGGCCACCACAGCTCGAGTCCATGTGCGTCAGAGATGTGATTAAATCAGGAGATTTGCATGTTTGTTAAGCCACTACAGCTCGGTGACTTTGACCAGTAGCAAGGTGGACTTGTTGCCGGAAGGTTACGGTGTCTGGCCGGACTGGGTGGCAAAAGGCAGCTGTGACAAATAAAACATGGGGTTGATCAATACCAAAACGTCATCAGCAGACTTTGGCCATGGAAAATACTGAAATACAGGTTTGCTCTGTGGTGAAAGCAGCGAAGGCTTTAAACACCAACACTCCTGGCTGTGGGTGTGTTTTCTCCTGACCTCAAGCTGCTCAGGGTCTCACAATGGGATCTAATTTTCATTTTGGGTCATAGAAATAGGTGTCTTATCAGTGCAGTGGCATATTTTGGTGGAAAAGAAGATCTTGTGGGTTAAAATATTTCTAGTTGTATGTTGCAGAAGCTGGGGTGTGACATGTCAGGCAACTAGAGACAGGTGATATTGGCAATGGGCAATTTCTTCACCCTGTGTTAATTAAGGAGCTGTGCCAGTCCCCGTGGGGGAGCGGGAGGTGAATCCTTCCCACAGTGGGAGTTTCTCCTGTGTGGTTTCCAGGGCAGGCTGGTCTCTCTTCTGTTGGAGGAAATACAACTCAGGACACCCTGCTTCGGTGGAGGGAGTGTCTTAGGGTGACACGTTGTCCCTGTGTCAGTGGAGGGGAGCATGTGGAGCAGCCAAGGGGGTTTGGGTATCCCCCTGCAGCCCCACTGGCAGTTCCTGCTGCTCTGGCCTTTGAGCCATTAGGCACCAGAGCCAAGGCAGCATGGGGCCCTCCTGCCATCACCTCCATTAACCTTTTACCTGTCTGCCCAGTGGCCACGGCTGGGTGTGTGCTCACCTGGGGATGAAGGTAGCTTGTGCCCCAGGATTTTGGAATCCTTATGGGATTAGGGGGAGTTGTAGGTTTGGGGGTCAGCAGGGCCCCCTGGCTGGGTGAAGCCCCTCTGAGCTGTGCCAGCAGGACCTTACCCTTGCAGTGCAACCCGTTCCAACTCCCCCAGCCCAGCACTGTGAGTCTCCCAACCCCTTTTCTCCCAGCCCTGTCATGACCCCCAGAGCCCCTGAACATTTCTCACAGCCCCTCACTACAATTCTTGCAGAGCCTGTTCCATTTCTCACAGCCCCATTACAATTTTCAAAGCCCCTGTAATGATCCTCACAGCCCCCCAATAAGACAAGACTCTCAGAGCCCCTCGTTGTCTTACAACCCCCCATTGTCTGATTCTCCCACTGTTTCACAATCCTAATTCTCTCGTCCCTCCGTTTCCCGCACCCCCAGCCCAATTCTCTCATCCTCCCAATTCTCTCACACCCCCACCCCAATTCTCTCGTCCCCCTGTTTCCCGCACCCCCACCCCAATTCTCTCATCCCCCTTTCTCACACCCTCACCCCAATTCTCTCGTCCCCCTGTTTCCCGCACCCCCACCCCAATTCTCCCATCCCCCCGTTTCTCACACCCTCACCCCAATTCTCTCGTCCCCCCAATTCTCTCGCACCCCCACCCCAATTCTCCCATCCCCCCGTTTCCCACACCCCCACCCCAGATCTCTCATTCCCCCCAATTCTCCCGTCCCCCCGTTTCTCACACCCCCACTGCCCCGCCCGCTCCGCGCACGCGCATTCCCGCTCCCCCCCCCCCCCGCGCGGGGCGGTGCGCGCTCTCGCCCCGCCCCCCCGCCAACCCCGCGGCGCGCGCCCCGGGGCGCAGTGCGCCTGCGCGGGGGCCCCCGTGTGGCGCTGCGCGAGGCGCGGGCAAGGGAAGGGAAAAGGGAAGGGGAGGGGGGGCGAGCGAGCGAGCGCGGCCGGGCCGGCGGAGCAGCGGGAGCGCGGGGGGGGGGAAGGAGGAGGAGGCGGCGGCGGGGGCGCCGCGCTGCCGCTGCCGGAGGAGGAGCAGGAGGAGGCAGCGGGAGCGAGCGAGCGGGCGGCGCGGCGGGGGGAGCCGGCGAGGGAGCGCAGCCGCGGCGGAGAGCGAGCCCGGCGCCCGGCAGCCGGCCCGGCGGGCAGGGGGCCCCCCCGGCGGGGATGGTGCGGTCCGGCGGCCGGTGGCGCTGAGGGCGGCCGGGCCCCGCGGCGGAAGGGGCGGAGGGCGAGGCGGAGGCGGCGGCGGGCGGCGAGCGGCGGCCGGCGGCGCGGCGCGGGGGCAGGCGGCGGCCGGGAGCCGGGGCACGGGCGGCGGGCTCGCCCCGCGCCGCGCAGCATGGTCCGGGAAACCAGGCACCTTTGGGTGGGCAACCTGCCGGAGAACGTGCGCGAGGAGAAGATCATCGAGCACTTCAAGCGGTGAGTGGGGAGCGACGACGGGGCCCCGTCCGGCCCGACCGGCGGTGTGGGGAAAAACGAGGGGAAAAACGTGAGAAAGGGGGGGAGGAGTGCGCGGGGACGGCGGTTCCCGTGGAGAGGAGGAGGAAAACAGCGCTGTAAATAACCCGCGCCATGGCGGGATCGGCGGCGCGACCGGAGCGGGGAAATACAAAAATGGCTAAAAATGGATCCGAAACGACGGAGCAGCAGGGAGTGGGGCTCGGAGGTCGGCGCGGAGCGACTCCCATGCCGAGGATGTCGGGAGGCAGCGCTGAGCCTGGCCGATTTGTTTTCCATTCCATTCCTTTTATTTTTCCCCCGAAATTATTCAACGCTCGGACTTTTTCTATTTATTTTCGCCTATTTCACTGCGTTTCCCTCCCACCTGGAGCCGTGGAGGATGCTGCGTGTGCCCCCGAGGTGCAGCGAGCTGTGGGAACCGAAGCGCCTGCAGCTGCGAAAACGTGACTCTGGGGAAAAAAAAAAAAAATCACACAAACCCACGGAGAAAACACGGGATCCTGCACGCGGGAAGCACTCTGGACTCCTTATATCGTGCTGGGTTGTTTTTCCTTGTGGTGGTTTTTTTTTTTTTTTTTTATTGCATAGGTTAATCCCGCTCATAAGGAAGTAGTAGCTGTTTGCATGGTTGGGTTTTTTCCTCCTCCCTCCGTCCTTCCCTGCGAGGAGGAAGAGACTTCTTCCTCACCGCCTCAGCAACACCTTTTTCCTGTGGAAATGCTCTCAAGTTGATGTACCCTGCGCTGGAAGCTGTTTTTTAGGAAGAAAAAGAGAGTAACGAGACCTGTTCAGCTCATGGCCCCTCCAGGCGCTTTGCTTTAATCCCACCAGTAGCAGAAAAAAATGGATTTTGAAGCTTCCTTTAATCTTCCTGTGCTGGAAAAATGACGGAGCGTCCTTAATAATGAGTCACCATGGGAAAAATAGATGCGGTGACATCGAGGGGGAGAAAGGAAGGTCCCAGTGCTTCTTCCCTGGTTTCTGGTCGTCTGTTGTGGAAGGACTGGGGGTCTCACATCCCCCTCCATCCTCCTGGCCTCAGCTGCTGTAGCAGGCAACCCCTATCTCTGCATCCTCATCGCTCTGAAATTGCCCTGTTTTAATCAAGCTTCACCTTTTTTCACCTTTATTATACCCCTGAGCCGAGAATTCGCCGCTTGGTGAAGGCGCGGATGGTGGATGTGTATTCAGGGTGGTTTGTCGTGTCCCTCAAGTCCAGGTTACGTGACCCAGTGCTGTTTACAAAGCCAGGTTTTGGGGGGAAAAGGCTCGCTCTAGAGTTATTTGGTTAATTCCAGCCATAACTAGCTGAGGGAATAGGCGTTCCACGGTGCAAATCTGACATTCCTCGGTTTTATTTTGTCCAGTCCTCCTCCTTTTATAAGCTGTATTAAAGGAGGGAAAAAGTTGCCATGGTACTGTTGCTTGGAGATGGATGGGAAAAATGGCAGGCGCTGAATTAATTACCTTTTTTTGGTTGTTTTTACCTCAGCAAATTGCGATCGGAGGTTTGGGAAGGGGCTTTGTAGCCAGGCATTTCTCCCTGTTTTTCCGAAGTGATTTTTGCCCAGGATTTGTGTGTTTGAATGAGGATGATCTCACGGCAGTAAACAGTTAAAACACGCTTCAGCCCTTTGGCTGCAGGTACTAAAGCAGGGGGAGGGAATGACACGCCGCCTCCGAATGCTAGTGGGATGTACCCACTGGAATATTTGTGGCTGGAAAACGGGCGAGGGGGTGAGCGGGGAGCCGGCTCCGAGGCTCGGTGTGTAGGTGCTGTAGGTGGACAATGGAGCAAGGCTTCCTTTGTATGCCCGTGCTCGCCTGGGGGAAGGGACCGGCGCTGCACAAGGCTCGCACGGCGCGGTGGGTTTCTCCAGAGGGAAGGGAAGCGGCTACCCGGCCGTGGAGGTGGCAAGGGGAAGGCTCCCTCCTTGGAAAGGACGCTGTAGTCGGGAGAGAAAGTCTTTTCGGAGGGAGCGGGGCTTGGCAGAGCCCGGTTCCCACCCATCCCCCAGCCTGGGAATAGGGCGAAGCGCGTGCGGGGAGGCTGAGCCATGGGAGCGGGGCGAGGTTTGGGGGAAAACCGCCGAAAACCTCGACTGGGCTGCGGCCGGGAATCGCCTTACCCCCGGAGCCTCTGAGCAGCTCACCCCAGTGTTTGTTTTTCCACTGGGCTTGGGAAATACTGTCCTTCCCAGATGGAAGCCCGTTGGCTGGGCTGTTGCGCGGTCCCTGTTTGAGAAACAACCATCTTGTTTCCAAAGAAGCAAAAATTCAGGGGAAACTCCTGAAACTTACAGCTCGTCAGGAGTGTAGAGGGTTTGCTGCCTCTCCTGCCCCGCTTCACTTAACCATCTACTGTGGGAACCTTGCTGGGATTTGCAGCCTCACAAGGAATTCTATGAAGAGATGAATTAAGAATTTCGAAGAAATACATGTTTTTATTATTTTTCCCCAAATGCTCCTGATTGGTTTGTTTAGTTTACTGAGGTGAATGGAAATAACATTCCCTGCTGTGAATTCTTCTCTCAAATTAGAGAATATTGAAGCTGGTCTCAAGAAGCACTGGCTTACATGAGCAGTGCTATTTTTTTCCTCAGAAGCCCTTTTAAAAATCTGTTTCCTTGGTATTAAAGGGGATTGCAAAGGAGAGATTCTCCATGCATTTAAATACATTGAAATTGTCTTTCAGTTTCTTACCCAAATACTTCCCTTTCAAAAACCAGTGCTCTGTATTTCCTTTCAACTGAGCTGTTAAGGCACCCTGAAATAAAAATGCAGCTGGTGCCAGGATTGGAGATCCACTGTTCAGGTGAAATAAGTAGCAAATCCGAGTTATGATCTGGGAGATGTGAGCTTGGGGAAGTGGTGGGAGCAGTGGTTTGGGTTCACCTAATTAATGCTGGAAGAAACCCGTCGTTCACCATCACTGAAACAGATGCTCAGCAGCTTGCAGAACAAGGCAACTAAATATAGTAACAGTTGTCCCCAGCACAAGTGCTGCCCTTCCATAATTTTTTTCCTCCCTGTGTTTTCTTCCAGTTATCTGAAAGAACATGGCTTTGTCCCTTTACTGGTGTTTTAAAGGGCAAAGAGGAGTAGAAGCCTCTTAATGATGGACCATGTGACTGTTGTGTGCAACTCCTGTGCTGGGGGAGAATTAAGACATTCACAGTGGCAACCAAGTCCAGGAGAAACCCTGGATTTCAGGAAACAAAAGTGCTCCTTGAAAATCAGTGGAATACACTGCAGATCAGGGCAATCTTGGAGAAAATAAATAATTGTTAAGGGTTTTTTTTGGGGTGGGAAATGGGCTTTGTTTGGCTTCAGCGTGTTCCAGTGTCTGTCTCGAAGGAGATGCTCTGGATACCTCCTGGAGAAGTGGTTGGCATTTTAAACATAACTGCAAAAAACCTGCCCTGACAGCGAGTGTCTGTTTTCAGTAATTCCTAGAGAATATTTGGCCAGTTTGTAAGTAAATGTTTTGTCTTGATGGCATGGAGTGTTATTTTGGCCTGGGAGGGTGAAATCTGTGCCTTCAGCTCTGTGTCACTGCTGTGGACTGAGGTGGTGTAGGGGAATTTTGGTAGCTCTGGTGCAGGCTGTGACCTGGGGAGAACGGTGACAGCCACTGCTGGTGTTGAACACTAGGAGGAAAAACTTCTCATGTCAGACACTGGCAGGTCTTGCAGTGCCTTTCCACAGGAACTGGCTTGAGTCAGAAGAAACAGTGCTCCTGGTTTTCTAGTAAAGCTCTTGAATGTGTTCCCTGGCTTTTTTTGGTGCTCACTGATCAGTAAGTCCTTGGATATCACTTGGGATGGTTATCCTAACTCAGCTCAGCCCATACAGATCTCTATCCAGGTGTACTTTTATTGTAGGAAAACACAGAAGTAAGGCCACAGAACTATTCCTGTTTCATCACTCTGTTTGTGTCACTTTAGGCATTTTCACAGATGAGGTACTGCCTTTTCCAGCCTGGAGCTGTGAAGGAGGGGAGGGTACAGTTTACACCTGTGTTTTACTGGAATGATGTCTGGAATAATGGGCAGCACCAGAACTTGTTGGTGCTGGTTTTACAAACACTTCCTGTAATGTAATCCAGAGACCATAGTAGGATGTTTGGCTGGGAGACTGGGGCAGTGGGATTAAAATAACTGCCCAGACTCAGAAGGGGAGTACATGAGGCAGGTTCTTTTGGTGGGTTCCAGTGGGTGTCAGCCTCGCACGGAGTGTAGGCTCATTGGTCAGTCAGGTGGCTCATTGGGGTGATGGTGGTGCTGGCTCTGGTGGCAGTCTGCCCTCAGATCTTTAATAATTCTGTTCCTAGTACTGATCCCAGGTGCCCTAAAGCAGCACAGGCACCACCTCGGTGGCAGTCCGGCTTGTTGCCCGGCAGTGTCTGCCTGCAGCTGCCTCCTGGTTCCCCCAGGCTGAGTCCAGAGGGTGGCTCCTGAGCAGGCTGAGATCCACTGCTGGCTGCTCCAGATTCTGTTCTGTGCCTGCACTTGAGGTGGCAGCTGGTTGACGCCACAATGGCCTAGGCTGGGTAATTATTTCAAAGAAACTTAATGAAAAGCCACAAAGAGTGTAGATTTGGACTAAGCTTCTATTAAGTGTTTTTATATGCTGAGCTGTGGTAGAAAGATAAGTTGATGACACTTGGTCACAAAATTCTGTCATCTGCTGAGCCTGACTGGCATTGTTTCTTCTCTGAAGTTTCTTCAAAGGTCCAGGCTGTGTTTAGTTGTGATTATTTGTATCAGCAGCTTCTGTTGTTGCTGAGCCATTCAAGAGCCATGTTGGCTTTTGGTATTTCTTGCCCTTACTGTAAATTAGTTTGGTACAACAGTAGAATAATCCCTGCGGAGTACAAGAAAACAGATTCACATGTTGAGAATTTACCAGTCCAGTGAGGCATACAAAGGTATTAAATCCATTGATCAGGTCAAAACAGGAGATGAATAAAGGCTTAAATTCACTTTGTGATAGCCTTGTTTACTGTTTTTTTATTCCTCCTTGCTTTTCATAGGCCAGAAAGTCATGCCAAGTTCCCTGGTAAATGACCTTATTGACGTCTTAAGGTGTGTCCAAAATTAGGTCCTTGTCTTCGCTGAGGGCAAAGAGGCACTCACTGGCTTTCCATAAAAAAGGAAGTAAATATCCAGATGAGTGTAAGGCAGATGTTGGATGAGGTGATGAGTCAGGGTGGACCTGGAGCTCCTCAGGAGCTTTGTTTTCGTGAGCTGATGTGTCACATCTGCAGCTTGTCTTGCTGTTGTGGTGGTTTCACACTGCTGTTGGGTTGTGAGGAAGAGGAGGAGATGCCCTTTTGCATGTGAAGTGTGAATAGGCACCTGAGAAATAACAAACACCAAAACTGTTCTCTGAGGATATTTGCAAAGGGGCAGAACTGAGGGTTACCCCTCCTGGCTGCTTTTAGGCTGCTGAAGGTTTTGGGAGAGTTGCAGTTGGGTGTGAGTTGTGGAGCTGCCGCTGGGTTGGATACACTCTGGATTTGTAGCTACCAAAAATAAGAACCAGTGAGATACTTCACTTGTGTTTTTTATTAAGTTCATTGAACTTGCTGAGGTCTGAGAACGCCCTGAAACCAAAGACTGCAAGGACAAACATTCCTAAACAATGAACTGAGGAATAAACTAGAAAAATGATTGCTCTCCATAATAAGATTCTGAGTTTAGCTGCATCTTTGGCATGCAGATTTAGGAATCTTGTGGGAGGAACAGGAGCCTGAGGATGGAAATTCACAGTGTACAACCAGCCTTGCTCCTTTCCTTTTCTCAAGTTTTTGTGGTGTTTTGAAGATTCCTTGGACAGTTAATGAAAATCAGACAGAAGTTGCTTTTTTTCGTCACCCAGACTACAAGTCTGCAGTGTTTCCCACCTGGTGATTGTACACACACAGTTATTTGGAGGTTTCACCTTTCTGCCTGGGGAGTAATGGCAGCTCAGATCTCCTGAAACCCATCTTCACCACTGTTCTGCAGCAGCACATTCAGAGGTGATGAAGGCTCCTGGACAATGAGTAAAACACAGCAAGTGCTTTGGTTTGTGCATTTCAGTAGTTACTGTTTAACCTGCTGTAATCATCTCCTGCAATCTGTAAAATCCTGCAGTGTGAAGATAACATCCTTCAGTAAAAGAACAAACATTGTTCCAGGCTTTTTATAAATACACCAGATACATCCCAGAGCCTGCTGCAGCCTGGTCAGCAGGAAAGATTGAAGGCAGCACCTTTGAATTTGGTAGAAACAACGTCCTTCCTGGGATGGATTTTTTGGAAATGTGTTTTGTTGTGCCTGGCTCTGGATTAGAGTTTGTGTGTCTGTGCCTTGTGCAAGGTGCAGACGTTTGGAGTGACTTGGGTGAGAAGGAGCAGAGTTTGGATGTGAAAGGAACATCAGTTTTCTGCTCAGACCAACTGATGGTGGGAGGAGAGCAGCAGTCTTTCGCAACAACCGTGTTCTGGTCAGAGGCTCGGACATTTTTAAGAACGAAAGAGAGCTTTTTGAGCTTCCTTTTTCTTCCCCTTTTTAATTAGGCTCAACAACTTAAAACTAAAAGGGCTTTTTTTGTATAAGCACACTTTGATCTGGTGCATGAGCTTCTGCATCTGATCAGAATGCCCTGAGAGCGCTCTCATCTCTCCACTGAGAAGCCAAAGAAATCCAGATGTGTCTGGAAGGAGGGTGAATGGACGATCTTCAGGGCTATCTGCTGGATACTGCTGATGAGGTAGTTCTGACCTGTGTGTGTTCCTCTTGGCTGCCCCTCTGTCCATATGGAAGAGCTTCCATGTCTTTTATTATTCCCAGTTTGGTAGGAAATGAGAGCTGTGTTCAGACCAAGTTCCTGTCACGAAGGTGGTCAGGTACCTAGTCAGAGCTGGATTTGAAACCATCTTTCAGCTCAACACAAAGAGCAGCCAGACTGTAAATGATTTTATTTAAGCAAGTGGTGAATCACCTACAGTTTTTCTCCCGGAAGAAAACTGACCTGTGTTTGCTATCCATGAGATTCACTGAGAGTAACTTGGTGTTCCTGTCACAGCTTTCCCTGTGTCTTCACTGAGGTGTTCACGGCTTCCGCACGGCACAAAGCTCTGCGCCGCGGTCCATCTGCTCCTCTGCCGGGTGAATACCTCCCGTCCTCATTAGCAGTGATGGCTGCCAAAGAGATCACAGAGGCTCCTTTAAATGTCCCTCTTTAGGCTCTCTGTGGCAGCTGCGGATGACCTGTAATAGTTAATAGGGCAAAATAAGAAAAATAAATTGTCAAGTTGTATGTTTAAAGAAGTCATCTTCGGAGGGGAAAGAAGTCTTCCGGCCTCATTAGCATTCTTACTGTGAGGGGAATAAAAGCTCAGGGTGGATGAGTATCTCCCTTGTATATGTAATCAACATCTGATTTAATTTCACAGGATCTGTGAGATGCTGCTCTTAGGAAAGCAGCTGGATATGTATCCAGACAGCCAATGTCCAGCACAGTCACCACCTTGTAGTCAAAGTCTCAGTAAACCTTTGGTCTTTTTCTTAACTCTGAAAAAGCTTATTGGAAGAATTAGTAGCAGAGAATCTTTGCCACATTTAAAAAATAGAAGTGGCTTCAAGATTGATGTTGTAGATGATAACGCTGGTTGTGGGTATGGTGAGATACACCATTTTTGGCAGCAGTTGAGCTCAGGGAGCATCTCTTCCTCTGCATCCTTTCAGAGTTTACAGCCCCTGGGTTGGCTGCAGTTAATGCTCTTGCCTGGCTTCTGTCAGTCTGATTTTGCAGCTTAAAGGTGAAGTTCATCACTGAAACAGCATAACATGAGGGACCAGTTTTCCCAGCAGTTGTATTGGTGTATCCTTGAAGCCCAGGAGGAGCCCTCTTGGTCTGGTAGTACGTGTTCACCTCCAGATACAGCTCTGCTCAAGTCTTTGGTGTGGGGAGGCCTCCTTTAAGTCAGCTCATAAAGCCGAGGTGTGAAACCTCGCCTGTTGTTGCGATGAAAGTCAAGTTTCCAGCTCAGCTTTGCAAAACCTCAACTTTGAGTTGCACTAGAAGGAAAGCCATTAAAGTCTGGCTGGTTCAGGAGCTCAGCTCTGGAAAGTCCCAGGCTCTCGCCTGTGGAGAAAGTGCCTGGAGCGCAGGTAGTCACTGCAGACAAAACACACCCAAGTGTGTGCCAGGCTCTTGCCGGGCGCTTGTCAGTGGGGAATATTATTTTCCTTGGGCTGACACCTGGCTCACGCCAAGGACTGTGCTGCCAGTTGGTTTAGTCACAGGGACAAGCACTTTCTCCAGGGCAATGGAAGCGGTGAGTCATGAAGCAACGAAATAACATTTGCACATCTGTGTTTGGTGACTGGCTGGTGTGGCAGAGCGGGAGTGGCTGGACTGGCTGGGAACTGGCTGGATTTCCTCCCTGGTGTCAAGATCATAACCTCTTAGCATTGGTGAGCTTTTGTGATTGGGGATTTGACTGAGAGTCCTTGGATCCATTTCTGATTTCTGTCAGAAATGAATTTCAAGTTGTCAAACTTGTGGGCTGAACTGATGCCAGTCACTAGCACAGTTGATGTTTGAAGGGGGAGAGAGGAGTTCCATCACTTGAGGTGGTCTCAGGGACTGCAGACAGATAAACATTTTTTTCCTTCTGAAGTATAATTTTCTGGAAAGCATACAAAACCTTGGAGAAGAGGTTCTAAATGGCTGTTGCTGGAGAAGTCTGTACCAGTGGGACCAAGACTTCCAAACTTCAAGATGATCCACATCTCAAGTGCTCTACAGCGTGGCAGGGAGACCATAATGTTGTGACTCTGCATTTTCCTCCATCTGCTGCTGAATACATGCAAAGCAGAGCTTGGAGAAGCAAAAGTGAGATGGGGAATTACCCTTTCATGTAAGAATGAAAAAAACTCGATTAATCAAGAGATTCCCCTACAGTTGCAGTGCAGCGCATTCTTAACATCAAATCCAAACAAATCCTAAAATCAGTCACGCAAAAGAACAGGCTTGAGCAATTCCCCTGCAGAAAGTGTTGAACGTAGGCTATCACCACTGGTGTTTTTGAAGCAAATCTGCAGATTATGCTTTAAGCTGGAAGGAAAAAAATGCCCTGGAGATGGAATTCGGCGGCTCTGTGTCTGGCGTGTAGGAACGTGACGGTGCGCATCTGTGTAGGTTGGGGATAAAGAGTCAGAGCTCGTCGTGCTTGAGACAGCACAGCTGAACATGCAGAGTTCCTACATATTTCTGTAACCTTTCTGTGCTTCTACAAATAAGTGATATTTATTCTGATCTGCTTGGAGACCAAGACTGAAGTATTCCTGCCATGTGTATATATATCTTCCCTAATCAATTTCGAACCCATTTGCCAGTATCAGCTAAACCTGAGGGTGAAGGGGGTATTCAGTCTCAGAGACATGACGTTCCTTTGAGTTTTGTGAAAACAAGCGGTTTTAATAGAGGAGAGAGACCTGATTAGCGACCCCATGGAGAGAAAAGCTGCAGTGAGAGCACAGCCCTTATTAGACATTAAAGAATCCACATGGGAGAGAGGTGTTCCTGACCGTGGGAAAAGCTGCAGTGGGAACTGGCAGTTATTGGACGCCAGAGAATTCGACCTCAAGACATGCATCTGTAAGAAATGAGTCTTCATTAGTTCTGCTCACAAAGCTGCTTTGATTTTTTTTTTTTTTTTAGTAATATATATACCAATAAGCTGTGGGTGCTTCTGTGCTTTTCCTTGATTGTTACAAAGAAACAACTGGGAAAAGTGCCTTAGTAAGAGACTTTCTCTGTCCTGGCTGGCTGAGGTGGTTGTGCCTCATCTGGTTACCCTGGCAGCTGTAAGTGGCTGATGTTGTGTTGAGCCCTTCGCTCCAGTGCGGTGAAGCTCTGCCTGGGCTGATGCAATGACGGGTTCTCCTGCGCTGCCGGCAGCAGAACTGCTGACTGAGGTGGGAAGGATATTAAATGTAGCCCAGTGAGATGTTGCATGGAGTGCTGAGAGGCGTTTTTATTCATCCAGCTTCGTGTAATCCCCATGTCCAAAGCATGGGTTCAGCTCCCCCGCCCTCCTCTTCGCCCTGGTTTGAAAGGTTGCTGGGACTGTTCCTTGGGGCTGTTCCGTGTCCTGGGGGGTCTTGCAGTGGAACTGGTCTGTGTTTTAAGGAATGGATGCACCTATATTCAGATGTGACCTGATGCGTGTTGGCTGCAACAGCTGATCTATGGCAGAACTGGTTGTCATCGGGGTTGCAGAAAAATTTCTTGGTGTGTTGACTCTTGGATGAAATCCTTGCTACTGAAAGTGGGAGCTATGAAAAAACAGGTTTAAATACTCTGTTTCTTCCCTCTATGGTACATAATAATTCCATTTGTATATTAATACTTCAGCAGTATCCAAAAGGTCACTTTGAAGTAAAGATATAAATAAAATGCCTTCATTAGGAATCACTCTTACTTGGGGTCTTAAAATGGAGCATTTGGCTGAGCTGTAAAGAAAGAGGCGAGCGCTTGTTCCAGCATGGCATTATCTCCGGACTGTCTGATCTGTTGAGCGTTTTGCTCCTAAATACCAGAAGTATCAGGAGTATCAGTGAATATGCCTATGCTAGCTTTTTAATTTCCTACTTTGTCATCTCTTAGGGAGGGATTACGAGTGCAGACAAAGCCCTGGCTGTTTTCTGTGCGTGGCAGGAACACGTGCTGTATCTCATTAACAAAAACCCCGTTTGTAGTTGAGAGTTGGGAGATTTCCCGTTGAGTGCTGCCGGGGGCCAGAGGGAGCTGCAAAGTCCAGAGGGGTCCGGGTTCGAGTGCTTTGGGTGTTGGAGCAGGAGTGTAGAAGTATGAGAGTTGTGCTCAGGATTCATCCCAGGATTGTCTGGCTGAGCTCTGTAACCTGGGTGATTGTTTCTGTTCCTGGATTTTGACGTTTCCCTGAAGATCTTTGTTACTAGCAGAAGAGCTGCAGAGAATGCCCTGAAGAATGTTGTTTTTCTCCCCCCAAAGGTCACAGAGCCAATAAAGATCACTCTAAATGGGTTTTAAAGCATCTCAGATTGTAATCTAGAAAATGATGGGAGCTTGGTAATTAGGGCATGTTTCTGAATCATTGTTGTCACAAGGGCTGTTCTTGGTGTGGCTCGAAAACCTGAGCTTCTTGTGATACAAGGAGCTTTTATTTTGCTTGGCACTGGGAAGGTGAAGGATTTCAAAGCTGCACATCTCCTGGATTTATCAGTCATGGATGAGCTTTCCTACTTGTGATGGTCTGGAGTGCTGTCCCAGCCACTCACTATGTGTTATCTTTATAGACACAGCAATTGATCTGCACCAGTGCCCCCAGCACAGGTGAGAAACAGGAGGAGCTGGAAACCACTGCACAGCAGGAGATGATGGTATGAGTCACCATTATGGAATCATGGTGGGGATGGCTGACACTACTGGAGTTCTGCAGTGAATGGCTATGACTTCTTCAGAAGGAATTGGCAAGGAGGGAGAGGTGGTGGGGTAGCGCTGTGTGTTAGGAAGTGTTTGGATTGTCTAGAGGGTAATGGTAGTGGCGACAGGGTTCAGTGTTTATGGGAAATAATGGTGGGAAGGCTGACAAGGCATATATCCCATTGGGAGTCTGTTCTAAAGCACCCAGCCAGGAGACCAGTTTCATATAAAGAGATAGATGAAATATTCTCTAAGCAGCTGGGAGAAGTCTCATGATCACTCTTGTTCTTGTGGGGGACTTAAACCTACCACATATCTGCTGGAAAAATAGCAGAGAGGAAGCAGTCTGGGAGGTTTGTGGAGTGTGTGGAGGACACAATTGGTGAGGGAGCCAACCAGGACTTGGTATCAAGTTGTCCATAGTAAATACTGCTCCTGGTCTCCCCTGAGTGCAGCTGCTGGCCTAGGCAGTCCTACCAAGTGAAATGATTGTAGCTCAACAGGTGACAGTTCCTCACATTTGTTAGACTTAAAATTAAGTGTAGTTTTCCAGGATGGTGGGATTCTGCTTGTTTGTATCAAGATCTGTCTCAATGAATTGGAATGATTTTCATCCCAGTCCTGTGCACAGTCTTCTCAATGGTCTGTCCCTGATTTTGGTGTCTGCTGCACATTAGTTACTGTATTTATGAAACAGTCAATGCAATTTTGAGTAGTTTTTATTTAGATGTCTTGATTTTTTTTGTGTCTCTCAGTCCTCAAGTCTCCTTCCATGCCACGCATGTGATGATACTGTCAAATTTTGAGTAATGCTCTGCATTACTTGAGTTACAGTTTCATTCCAAAGACATGTGCTGCTCAGGTCTGAAGATGGTGAAATACCATCTTATATTGCTCTATATATGAAATTGCCTTTCTAAAAAAAAAAAAATTAAGTGTATATATAAATTTTATGGCAGTAAAGCAGGTGGCTATAATGCATATGAAGCTTGGAAGATGGCGGAATTTCATTTCCTTAGGAGGTGTGTTGGAACTGCTGCGTATTTCATTTATTGTATCACTGCCCTCGTTGAGATCAGCTGTAGTGCCGTAATCTTTGCAAACGCCGGTGTAGAGACACAAGTTCCCTTTGTGTTGCTGGCTCAGGAACTCTCTCAGTGGTGAATATTAAACACCTTTTGTGAGCGGTGCAGGCGGGAGACGCTCACTGTGTGATTCCTGCAGGGAGCTGGTGGTACTGGAGGCTGGTGCTCAACTCCAAACAGGATTTCTGCAGGATAGCTGTCCCTGTGGCTCGGTGTCCTGCTGCTGGTAAGATTCCAGTGTGATTGGTGCTGCTATTTGCCGTGTTATTTTATGTATTCTATGGCTGGGAAGTGGCTGCACGTGCTGTTGTGGTGGGCCAAGTCTCTCAGGCTGTGAAATGAGCATCCATGATAGCAGAATACGCTAGAACTGATGTTCATGGACTTAACAGACATCCTTTAGCCTGGATAAAAATCCCCATGGAGGGTGATGGCATCTTGCTTTATGGTGGTTTAGTGGCTGCATATCCTGGATTTCCCTGTACCTAGAGCAGACCTGCTTTGTGCAGGGCTGGAGTACCCCTAGTGTGGGGTATTTGGACTGATTTGGTGTCAGGAGTAAGGAGAAGAGGCACAAACATCTGGTGAAGTATTATTTCAGGACACATTATTTTGTTATGAAATAACAACAAAGCCAGAGGAATGTGATTGGCCAAGGAAAGCTTCAAGCTGTGCGAGCGTTTTACTGAATAATGCAGGCTGGGGCTTGCTGGGGTTATATAATCACAGAGGAGGAAGGAGTTTGAGTGTGGTACAGCAAAATCAGCCGAGCTTTTCAGATGGCTAAAGATACCTGACTGCAGTCAAAGGGAACCTGAGTGAATACAAAGTACTGGGATGTTCTGCTGTATCGGAGCAGCTTGTCAAATCATGCTTGTAATGGGTGGTGCAGAAACACACAGAAAAAGCTCCTGTGTTATTTTGGGTCCTGCAGTGTCTGTTACATTTAGCAGTGGAATGGAGCACGGCACCAGCTTCTAAATGAAAATGTGGTGAAGTTTCTTTGGTTGGAATGTAGCTGACCTGCAGAACTCTGCAGTAATGAAGATGGTTGGGTATGAAAGGTCTTCACAAACCTGTGGGAAGCACAGCAAGAGAAATAGGAGGATAGTGTGATTTAAGGTGAAATTTGGTTTATATTAAAAACAAATCTCCCTCACTTCAACCCACCTCTTCTTATCATGTACAGATCTTCCTATAAAGATCCTAATCAGTTTATAGAATATTGCAACTAAACAGTAAGGTTTGCTCACTACACAGTTACTGGCTGGCATTCTCATAGCCCATGCTTTGTTTAGAATGCTTCTGCTTGGAGCAGCAGGGACGGTGCAGGAAGAGTGTTCAGAGTGAGCAGCCGAGCTGAAACGGTTTATTAGAGCTGGAAAGCCGAGGTGCTGATCCCCGGGGTAGGGAAGGCTGTAGGGTGTGGGATGACTTTGGCTGTGCCTGGGTGACACGTCGCTCCTGGGGAGGAGGAACCAGCCCGGCTCTGCATTGGCAGAGGCTGCGCCTCCCAACCTGGCTGTGCTGTCTCCTGGTTTGGGAGGAAGAGCTGAGGAGGAGGAAGGGCTGCAGAGCGAGGGAAACATGCTGAGCAGCTGTGCCAAGAGCCCAGAGACATTTCAGCTGCTTGAATACAGAGGTGCTTTGATCTGCAGTGAATAAACCGATAATGCTTAAATTATGAATTCCTTTTCTTTGTCTGAAAAGCTGGATTAGTGTGGCTTTGTTCGAGCAGTGATTATTGGGCAACTTTTTTCTGCAAGGGCTGCTTGATGTGTGTTTACAGCCGGGTGCTTCGGTTGTGCTGTGCCGGTGGAGGGGCTTGGTGACATAACAGCTCCCCACGTCCTTGTCTCCTCCACTTCAGGTTGAGCTGTAAACCCCGCCGAAAACACGGCCTCGGCCGCCTTCTTTACGATGTGGAGCTAATGATTAATCTGCAGGCGTTGTGGACGGGAAGAGGCACTAAAAGGCCTTGTTTTCATTCGAGTCTGCCCTAGCGAAGGCACCTCTTTGTTTCTGTTGGACTGGCAGCGATTGCAAAACGCAACCTTGGGAAGGGCTGACGCACAGGTGTAGTGATATGAGGCGAAGGTTGAGAGGAGCTGTTCTGCCAGCACTACCAAAGGTCGTGGCCATGCCTCCCCTGGCCTTTTGTCCCTTCTTCCCAGCCCTCTGCCTGGACAAAGGTTACTCCTCGGAACATGTTCACCTCCATCTTGCCTTGCTTCAGCATAAGGAAGCGCAGTGCTCTTGCTGCCTCTCCTCCCCCGGCCCTTCAGAAAGTGTCGTGGTTTTTTCCTTGTAACGTTTCTGTGCTGCAGTGAAGCCGTGTGGTGATGCAGCACTGCAGATCTCCCTCCTCTCCCCCGGTCTCCTCCCGGCAGCATCTGCCAAGACAGGAGCAGCTCGGAGAGGCGCCAATGGGTGCGGCCGGGCCGGATCACTCGGCACATTGATCCTGGTGGTGGGGACCGAAGGATGTCTGCAGTCACAGGACTGAGGCAAACCTTCCTCTTCCAGCAGCTCCCCTGCAATACTCAGGGCTCTCTCTTCGGTTTTCTTTCATCCCCTGCTTCTGCTCCCTTTCTCCTCCTCCTTTACTGTCTCCCTCGCTTTCAGCAAAGGCGATTGCCACAGATTATCCTTGGGGCCTGTCAAGGGTGCGGGGCAGGACAGCGAAGCACAGCATAGATTTATGTATCTGGATAACGGGGCATTAACAGGCGCCGGCTCAGAGTGGAGTGACTTACCACCATGGCTGCAGCGCTATACAGTAGTAGCCTCTCCCATACATTTCTTATTTAGGAAAAAAAAAATTAATGGCTGAAGTACACTTCTTCCAATATAAAAATTCATATTGGGAAGAGTCACACCTTTGCTAGGTGGGTTTTGTGGTAGATGGGGACCTTATTACACTGGTGTTTTGTATCCTGTCTGCTTTCTGGGCAGTGTGAGCTCAGATATTTGAACATTTAAAACACATTCTGCATCTTCTACAGCAAAAGAATGACAGTTCTGACTGTGTATGTATAATAACCTGTACGTGTTAGGATTTCAGAATTAGGCAGTAATTGTCAAGGTGGGGAGCAGGCAGTTGTTCAGAGCCCAGCTCTGATGTCACTGGCAGGCAGTGCTTCATGTGAGGTGGCCATGGTAGCTGCAGTCAAAGGACAGCTAGGATTTTAGAGATATTGATACCATTATCAACAGTATCTTAGTCCTGTTCCCCCCTGAAGATTGAAGGCAAGTACAGGCTCATGTTGCCAGAAACTGAACGTGTAAACACAGTGAGCAAAAGGAAAGCGTGTATTCTAACCAGTCAGTTTGGGAGGTACATGGTTTAGGTGTGAGGGTCCATCTTTGTTTGCAGAGAACTGACACTGAAACATGTTAAAGGGTGATCCTAACTAGGATTCCTAATTACTTTCCATATTTTTTGTCACATTCATTCATGGCACGAACATTTTCTCAAATAGGCTTTTTCCTGTTTTCCTTCCCTCTCCTTCCTTTCCTGTTCCCTCTCCCGCTCTCTCTGCATCTGCCACATCAAATTAGGCCATTTTTTTTCCTCACACAGATTTTATTAACCATCTCCTCTACTCTTCTGGGCTTTCTAAATCTTACTTGCAAGGCAAGATAAACAAATCCAGCTTCCAAAGAGGGCATGCTTTGAGAAGCAGCTCATTTGCAGTTCCATTTGCCATTATTTGAAGCTTTTAATTAAATAAAATACAAAGAAACAATAAAAAAATAACCAGAGCATTACAGATTAGGAAACTCCCAAGAATTAACACAGGGGCACAAAGGTGACAAGCTCAGCCCGGGACAGCTGAAATGCAGGAACGTGTCTTGCATGTGACTGTTTCTCTTAATGCCCAGCAAGGCATTTATTTTTTTCTTGGAAGATGCTCTTGTTTGTGTGCACAGCCGTGTTCAGTGGACTATAAACCAGGGAAAAAAGGGCTCTAAATCCAAACCAGGTTATATATAAGTGTAGTAGGTCAGGCTGGAGTGAGAAGGCAGCAGTCAGCGAGGCAGGTTTTCAGATCGTATTTAAGGATTAGTCATCCAACAACAATGATGAAATTGTAAGGTGTAGGAAAAGCCAGGCATGAAACCGAGGCAGCTCGGGGATCTGACAGCGTGTGTGCCTCAGCCTGGTGCTTGTATTCCCTTCTCCCTGTGCATGTGGCTGAGAACAGTTTTGCCTGTGTAAGGTCTGTTTACATCTGCCTGGCCTTGTGCTGCCTTTGTGCGTAGAAATTTTTTCACAATAGTTCTTCATGGAGTTTACAAATACTTCCTGATTAGGTTTTTTATTTGCACGTCCCTTTCCTCTCTGTCGGCACATTCAGAAATACACTTTCTGCCTTTTCTTGTCCTGGATTACCAGCTGCAGTTCAGAGCTTTTCCCTGCTTTGCTCAGAATCTTTTGGCAGAGAGAACTGAGCACCCAAACCCTGCAGTTGCTGGCTGTTAAAATGTCACTGTGCTCATCCCACCCAGCTTGTCCTTTCTACTGTGAGTGGATGCAAGTTATTTAAATCTTGTTTCCTTGTGTACACAAACATGTTTGGGTTTATTTTTATTTTGCATAGACATTTACTCATCCATAAGTGCCAGTGTTGCAGTTACTTAACATACATTACGTAGGGTGGTGTCACATTCCCTCTGGCATTTCTCAGCTCCTGTTGGGCAGCTGGGTCTGCCGTGGGGCTGGGAGGCTGAACCCCTGCAGCACCTGAGTCTGGGGGTCCGTGTGTCCTGCCAGGTGTGGAAGGAAACGGGTTTGGGATCAGGAGTGAGGATCACAGTGGAGACTCTGAATTAAATACAGATCGAAGTAGTGGAATTGCTGTGTCAAGGTCATTTGTCTCCTAAGAAAATTGTTGGCTGGCTGTATTTTTCCTCATGACACAGTTTTGTTTTAATTGTGCCTCTTTAATTGTGTCAGGCTAACGATATGCAGGGTGCTCTGGTTATGAACACCTTTCTATTTCTTCAGCTGCTGCTGCTGCTCTGTTGCTATAAAAAGGGCGATCCCATGGTAGGCTCCCTACACTTCCAGAAAGGAGTTTAAATGTAACCATGGAAAGTTTAAACGGCTTTTTTCTCTTTCCAAATGGCTTTTCCCCTCCTGGTGTCTCCCAGTGATGGATTTTCCTGGCACAGGGGAAGGGTGAAGGGTTGGATGTTGATTTTGCAGGAGGCAATGTTATTAAATGTGGTCTCTTCCCACTAGCACTAACGTGTGTGCTCTGCTTTGCTTCTCTTCCAGATATGGACGTGTCGAAAGTGTCAAAATCCTCCCTAAGAGGGGGTCGGAAGGCGGAGTGGCAGCGTTTGTGGATTTTGTGGACATCAAAAGTGCCCAGAAGGCACACAACTCTGTCAACAAAATGGGAGATAGAGACCTACGGACGGATTATAATGAGCCAGGAACCATTCCCAGTGCTGCGCGGGGATTGGATGATACAGTTTCCATAGCATCTCGTAGTAGAGAGGTTTCTGGGTTCAGAGGAGGTGGTGGGGGGCCCACTTATGGCCCCCCACCATCACTTCATGCACGGGAAGGACGTTATGAGCGGAGACTTGATGGGTAAGTTCCAAGGTTTCTCTAGGCAGGTATTTTGTATTTGATATGGTGAGAAACACAAACTCGTATCTAGGGCCCCCAGATGGATTTAAAATTTTGGGAATTATCTATGTTTCCTATTTTGGGTTGGAAACGGAAGTGATTTCTATCCCAGTGGCTGGTACCTTGTGGATCCATAGAGGATGTGTCCTGCAGCTGGTTGGATATCTACCTACACTTGAAATAAGGTGGTTTTAAGATGGAAGATTTCCTTTGGCCAGCATCGATATTGGAGTTACTCTTTTCTAGAAGTAGCGATCCCATTTCTTGGATAATATTAAGGCCTTGCTGGATGTATCCCTGCTGCCAGATGGAGCTATCTTACTCTACAACATGTGGTGAAGTTCTCTGTGGAGTATCCTCGGAATACTAGAACCTAGAATTCGGTGAAAGCTTGATGCCTAGCTCTCAGTTCTCACTATACGCAGCGGGTATGTTAATTGGATTGTCACCACAAAATTCAGAGTAGACTTTAATGATGCGGCCCCTTGGATTCTACCGACAACTCTTAGCCATGGAAATAACGCTTGGATGGAGAAGACCGAAGGCAGCTTGTGATGGTTCCATTTTGGATCTACATCATTTCCAAGTTATTGGGATTATTCTTTCTGATGGTATTGGCAAAAAGAGATGACGGACATTACTAAATTTTGGAAATTATAGTTTATTTTTTTTTAAAGCTGGGATAAGAACTACTGCCTTGAATTTATTGGATGGTATACAGTCAAGACGCCAGTAGCCATGGGGAGTGGATTACTATCTAGTCTCTTAAAAAGCTCTGCTGCTCCACATTAAACATACTTTAGCTTTAAGGACGTGGTGCTAATACCCGTTTGTGGATACACCAGTGAGAAGTGACTGGGCTGGATGGTTACCAAGGCGGCCAGAGGATGCCTGCTGGCAGCAGCGTGGGGGCCCTCGGGCCTCGGGGGATCTTCTACCAGCTGCTTGATTCAGACTTAGGGCTGGAAATTAAAATTACGGATCTATTTAAGTGCCTTCTGTCTCAAGAAAGAAGTCTGGGGGTTTCAGAGTTACGGTTTCAGTCTGGGACTACTTCCGTCCAGTGGAATTTTTTTTTTGTGTCTTGTCACTAAGATTTTTTTTTTTCTTGTTGGTTCATCTAAAATATCATTTGACACCCTTGCCCATTAAGAAGGTGGATTACCCCTGTAAGAGGGGCCAAAATTGGGGAAGTTATGTTCACAATTCTCTCCCTAGATTTAATTGGGAATATAGGTCGTGTTTCCACACTTGGAAAAGGTTGGTATGTCCTGCCCTGTGTATATTAGCCCCTCTCCTAACCCAAGTCAAACCCTCTCTTTCCACTAACTCTAGTAGCACTTAGTACTAATAGATAAATGAAGAAAGCACTGTAGCCAGTAGCTGTTCAGCTCTGCTTCCTCTGTCTGTCTTCTGTGTCCTTCTCATGGATAAGGATTTGTTCTTTCTGTCAGCTCTGTAGCAGTAACCTGCTAGAAAATACTGCTTTTTCTCTGACCTCATTAAATCAGCTCTCACTGATTAACACTTTGTAGGATGCTAAATGCAATCGTTTGTAAAATTGTTGATCTTGGTCCTTCAAAAGGGGGAAAAAAAGAACCAAAACAGAGACACATTTCTGTGCCAGATTCTGAAATAGCTTTCAAAATTCCATTGTTGCAAGCAAGAGGTAATGGAAATAGAAACGCAACAATGAATTTCAAGCAGATGTAGAAGATAATGACATTCTCTTGCACTGGTTAAATAGTCTTTTATATATCATTTGAGAGAAAAAAATGTAGGCAAGATGTGAGGGAGCCCTATAGAAAGCTTGATATGAGTTACAATTTAACAACAGAGAGTGAATATATTGAGAGGATTAAGGATCTAGTGATTCATTGGAGAAGGAATGGAAGGAACTTCCTGAGATGCTAATCGAAAAAAGATTCAAATCCCATTTTCAGTTTATAAAAGATCCCTGAAATATTTCTGCCATTCGAACTAGAGCTGTGATGCAGGAGAGGAGGAGGAGGCACGAGGCAGAATTGGGTTATCAGGATTCAGGAGACTGAAGTGACTCATAACACATTCTAAAGGAAGAATCTGAGAGAGAAGGCTGAAAAAAAGGTTGAAATGTCCTTTGTAAGATGGATAATTAATTTTTAAATTAATTTTGGCTACCCTAACATATTTAGAATTTTAGAAGTATTCTTTAAATGTTCAAAGTAACCATTCTGGGTCTTCCATTTTGTAGATGTAACTAAGATGTACCATCCTGGTACTTGTCTAAATTGGAATACTCAACTATTTGTAGTGTTCCTTTATCTGTCAATCTCTTTATTTGAGGATCACGCTAACTCAGAGCATCAGCGAGCCTTTCTCAATTTAAAATGTTCAAAACACTGAAATGAACTGGACTGTAGCTGCTGGAAAGCAGCAGCTTGTGCAGATAGAAATTCTGTGATTGCAGCAGTCCAAACAAAAACACTGCCTAAAAACTGGATTCCCAGTCCATGTGTAGGGTCTTAGTATGTTCTGGGACCTGCATCCTTGCAGTTCCAGCATTAGTAATGGAGATGTTTCTTTAGCGTCCATAATTTTTACAGTGAATGATTATAGCAATCTGGTCAAAGCAAAAATTCCCTCTAAGAGGGTAAAATATTTTAGAGCAGCAACAAGAAAGCCCCTAATTTTCTGGGAAATCTCTATGGGTTATGCCACCCCTTTTGAAAGCAGCTTTTTACCTCTGGGTCATGCTTTGCATGGAGGCTTTCATGGCTACAGCCCAATTTGTGATGCCATTTTTGCAGAAGGATAATTACAAGAGCTCCAGTAATTACCAAATTTTGAAAAAAAAAATTTTTTTAAGCTCTTAAGCAAAAATGGAGAGAAAAAGAAGAAGTTAATGATGATGTCCACAACCATGAAGTTTTTCTTGTTTACAGAATTTAAAAGAAAAAGAACAATTAATATGAGGATTCTGCATGGGAAAGCAGAATTTTTTTTCCTGTGCAGGCAAGTTGCTGGTCATGAAAGCCCCATATTGTGATTAAACCAAAATGATTGCTCAGCTTGATTGTATACAAATATAACTTTGGAGTCAAGTAAAATGTTTTGAAGTTTGTCATTGTTTGCTTGATAGGTTATTGCTGGTTAGTGGAGAAGCAGTCGCAACAATAAGTCGAGTGCTGCCATGAATGTTTGCATGATTTGCTTTTGGTTGTGCCTGCCCCTTTCTGATGCGATATTTTTCCCCCTTCCCAAATGCAGGGCTTCAGATAACAGGGAGCGTGCTTATGAACATAGTGCCTATGGACACCATGAGCGGGGGACGGGCGGATTTGATCGGACGAGACATTACGATCAGGATTACTATAGAGACCCTCGGGAGCGGACCTTACAACACGGGCTCTATTACACTTCTCGGAGCCGAAGTCCAAACCGCTTTGACGCTCACGACCCCCGATACGAACCTAGGGCCCGGGAGCAGTTTACATTGCCCAGTGTGGTACACAGGGATATCTACAGGGATGACATTACACGGGAGGTACGAGGCAGAAGGCCGGAGCGGAACTACCAGCACAGCCGGAGCCGCTCGCCGCACTCGTCGCAGTCCAGGACGCAGTCCCCGCAGCGCCTGGCCAGCCAGGCCGCCCGGCCCGCCCGCTCCCCCAGCGGCAGCGGCTCCCGGAGCAGATCCTCCAGCAGTGACTCCCTCAGCAGCAGCAGCAGTACCAGCAGCGACAGGTAGGTCTCTGTGCCGTGGGCTGCGCGGGTCGTTTCCTGCGGTGCGAGCCCGAGGAGTTGTTCCGTGGCGAAGCTTTGGTTGCTGAGGTAGAAGTGAAATGTCAAAAGGCTCAGTTGGCACCGAGGGTTCCTAGGGGATTGCTGGTGCTGTTAGTTGTTTTCCATGGTGGATCCATGCAGCATCTGTAAGATGGTGGCTGGGCAGAGCAGGGATGTACAGACACAACACCTCGCTGCCTGTGTGTCTCGAGAATGGGGTCACTTTTATTTGCTTCAGTGAGAGAAAAAGCAAATTTTAAGGTCAGCTACTTTTTACAGACCACACTTCAACGTACTTTGGGAAATGATGAGTGGTATTGCTCTGTTTCTTCTTGTTCACTGACACTGCTGACATTCACAAGGTTGATTTGTCACCTTCTCATTTCTCGCCCTGCTGCCTCACAGCAAAATTTGTAAACTTGAAAGAATTAAAAGAAAATAATCCAAGTCTTTAGTTCTTGGGGATGCGTTTCCTTGGTTCTGCAATAGTTCTGTATTTGCATGGCTTTACAAAATACCTATGGGGGAGTAAAGAAGGTGTTAGAAAATCACCGATTTCTTTCAATGATTTTAAAATTCATGTTGAAGTGCCTCTCTGATATTTGGTCTTTTAAGAGTGAATTCATGCTAAGAGTGGAAGCCACAAAGCTATGGTTGCACCCATAAATATTTTATGCTCTTTGGCGAAGAGCTCTGCTTTTCAGGAGGGTTTGCAGAATTGGCAGCGTTTCCTTTGCATACCATGTCTTTTCTAAAACTGAAAATATTCATTAAGTAAATAAGTGTATCAGTAGAGTGTTCGATTTTGCAAACGCCTGGTGTGACAGAACAAGGGGGAATGGCTTCCCACTGCCAGAGGGCAGGGTTAGCTGGGATATGGGGAAGGAATTCCTCCCTCTGAGGGTGGGCAGGCCCTGGCACAGGGTGCCCAGAGCATCTGTGGCTGGCCCTGGATCCCTGGAGGTGTCCAAGCCAGGCTGGACATTGGGGCTTGGAGTAGCCTGGGACAGTGGAAGGGTGTCCCTCCTCATGGCAGGGGGTGGAATCAGGTGAACTAAATTTAAGGTCCTTTCATGGATTCTGTGTTTACCACTGTGAATGGAATTTTACCACTGTCAGAACTCTCTGACCAAGGGGATTATTCTCACAAAGTCTTACTTTGAATGTTGAACCTTTTGGAAGGGTGAGATGGGCTGACACCCACGGAGAGTGTACAGAAGATGAGGAACTCATTGTCTCCTCTTCTGATTGCCCCACCCCCTCATGTCTAAAGAATCATGCAAGGATTTATTTACTTCTTTTAATTATTGTTTTCTCCTCTTGGATTTAGAAATCCATGTCCTGTCTCAGCTGGAGAGCAGGTGAACATTTAAGACAAATTTTAGGCTGCTTTTAAGCACTTATTTATTTCCAACACCTCTCTCAATGAGAGCTTAATGCTTGAATAAAGACAATCCTTTGTCAAAGATTTTTCACACTTATTACAGCTCAGAAAAATCTGTGAGACTTCCAGAGGTCTCAAAAAAATCCTAGAGAAAATGGATTGAATGGAGGACTGGTTACATTTAAGGTTTAAAAAAAAAAAAATCTCGAGAAAGGGAAGAAGAAAAAAATCTCTACTGGTGCTTCTCTGCTCCTTGTGGAATGAGAAAGGCGTCCAAGAAACTCGTAATATTTATAAAATGTCATTGTTGGGATGTCAAGGCAGGATGAAATCCTGTTCTGAATTTGAGAGGACTAAATATGATCCCACTGGAACCAAGTTTTAAGATTTAATGAGAAGAAAAGCAGCGTTTGCTGTGCTTGAGCATTTCATTTTCTTGGCAATCTCTAGTTGTAGTAATGGAAAAGTAGACGATACTCTGGGAGGAAATAAAACATTTCTTTCTTATTAATACAATAAAATCAAACTCAGTCGAGCAAGTAATAGAATCTGGTGGATTGTATATTTAATTTTGAAGGATCAGAAAAGAGTTTTACATGTTTCTTAGCAATCAGTTAGATAATAATAAACATTTAACCCTCTCTTTACTTTGGGAAGCAAAACCCCACCTGGCCTTGAAGTCTTTCAAAGCACAAGTATTTAATTTTCAACACAGTTGAAATGTAGCCATGTAAATATTAAGCCCTTCATACACTGTTGGTGAGCAAAAGCTGCCTCACCGCCTTTTCCCTGGTTCGGTGCTCCCACTTGCTGTGTGATATATCCAGTTTCTTTTGTCTGGAGAATAATTATTGCCAGCAGTTTCCATGGTCTCAAGGATTTCAGCAAGCCAGAGATTCTCTTACAGCTTTTTTTAAAAGTGGAAATGGCCGATTTTGAGGGGCCATGGTATTATTAAGGTCTTTATGACACTGCATTCTCCTGAAATTTAAGAATTTGGTCACTCAGGTCTCATCCTGTTGGTCTCAGCTGGCAGAGTTGTGTTCCCTGCCCTGGAGGGTGTTTGGGGCACACGGTGGGTGCTCAGCACTGGTGGGAACTTCGTGCTGGGCACTGTCCTTCAGAAGCTGAGAAAAAGCAGAAAGGTGGTGAAGGAGAAGTCTGGGTTTCCTTGCTTCTGATTTTCAAGAATTGTGTGAAGTACATAGCCCTGATTAAATGGAGCTGATTTTCCTTGACAATACTGAAGAAACACTGCTTGCTTAAAAATTAAAAAACAGCCCCAAAAAGCCTTTATCTTGTCAAGGTTCAGAGTTTGTTGTGTTGGATCGCCACTAAACTTTGCCTTAAATTGCTATTTGGAGGCCTTTGCAGGTAATGGTGCTGCAAGGAATAATTTAGAAACTAAAACCAGAAAGAACACATTCAAAATAACCAGTATTCTCTGAAGCCAGGCTTTTTTTGGGGTGTTTTGTGGCCTTTCAGAAGTTGCCTGCTGAGGTGAGGAAGCTGGTGGATGTGGATGGTTTCTGCGTGGATTTGAGGAGAAATTTGTGTTTTGAAGTCTTCTTAGTGTAAGATTGCTCATTTCCCACCTATATAGTGGAAAAGGGTTGGTGGAATTTTTTTATCACCTTGAAAGAATAAAAAAGCCCTTGAAAATGATAATTTGCCACCACCAGAAGCTTCATTGTCTCAATTCTGGTGATTCAGACGCACACCACAAATGATACATTAGCAAACATACTTTCTGTACTGTGTCATGGAAGAAGTTGGCTCTGAATGGAAGCTGGGTGATCCCATAAGAAGCAAACAAGATTTTGTTTGTGCCCTGCCCAGCCTCCTGGAAACATCCCTCCCTGCTTTTAGGTTTTTTCTTTTGTAGCAAAAGCTCTTTTCTAGGCTGCTTGTTGAGGTGCTCTCATGCACTAAAAATAATTTCTGGGCTTTTTGATTCAGTTTTGTAACGTCAGATGGCCTGACACATCTCTTGCTGCTCCATGTGTTAGTGATTATTCCTAAAGCTTTGCTGCAGCAGTGTGCTGAACCACCCAGTGCTGAGAGCAGAGCGTTTCGCTCCTAAAGTCCTTGTTGAGATGGGGTTTGAATTCATTTTCAAAAACCCAGGCAGAAGTGTTTGATTTCCTGTAGGTGATGTTCAGGCTGTGAAAGCGTGAACACCCTGTGTGTTCCATCTGCAGATAAGCGACCCAAGGTTTCCCTTGGCCTTTAATTTATTTTTTAAGAGTGTTTATTCAGTTATCTGATGTGGAGGATGCTGGGGGATTTACCAGTTAAATGAATAATTTCCTATAATATGTAATGTAGTCACCTTTAATTTATTTTTAAGAGTGTTTATTTGGTTGTATCATCTCCAGGATGCTGGAGTTCGATGAATAATTACTTAATGACTATTTCTCTATAGCTTGTAATATGAAATAGATATTGGGAAACTAAAAGAGCATTTTCAGCTTAGGTACAACACTGGTTTTATATTCACCAAGATCTATGTGAGCACAGTTATTCCAGTCTTCCTGAAATCAAGAAACAGGAAGTAGCTGCACTTCCAGATATTTGAAAAGGGAAAAATTTTTTGTAATTCTGATAGCTGTATTTAAAGTTCTCGTCACAAGTGGGCAAGGCATAAGGTAATTAGAGATTGGTTTTAATTTTAGATTTCTCTGTAAAGAAATTCTTTCTGGAGCAAGGAATTACCATTGGAATGGAATATGTGTGTGTCTTAATATTGAAATAAACTGATGAAAAATACTGCCAAGAGAATTTTAATCATGGGAAAAACAGGCTCTCTGAAACCTCTTGTGTATTTTATTTAGTCAGGGACTTTCCTACCCTGTTTCAACAACTGAAGTGAAAGTAGAAAAAAGTGAGTTTTAGTTTCATTACATAATGCAAACCTTTCTCTACCATTGTCTTCATCTCCTCCTTCCCATGTCGGTTGCTGCCAGAAGTGATCAATCACTGATTTAGCTGGGATTTGGGATTTTGAGTGGGTTTGGAGATGCCTGTGCTGAGGACAGATGAAAAATCAGGAACAATGAGGTTAAATGTAGCTGTTTAGTCTTTATTGAAGCATCTGTGAGATGGCTTTTGTCGAGGTTAAATAATTCCACATACATTTGGTATTGTTGAGACGAGCTGAAAATTTTTAATCTCTTCTGGTAGAACGACAGGGTTGAGCAGGCTTGTGTTTGTATGGGAAAAAAATTAGGTTAAGATTTATCAAAGAAAATTAAAGAATTTCTTAGAGTAGGAGGCCTTTTCCATTACACAAAGGCAACAGTAAATCCTGTCAAGAGTCAGGTTAAACACCTCATCCTTACCTTTTGTTCACATAAACCCGTGTGCTGCTTTAATGTTCTCTCTGCGCGGTAAAATGTGAATTAGGGAAAGGAAAATTTAGAAAAAAAATCCACCTCAGATACTCGCAGGTTTTTGTTATCAACTGTCGAGCGTTTTCACTTTGTTCTTCCTTGTGTTTCTGCTCGTGTCAGCCTGTGCTGCTGCTCGGCTAAATATAACCGAGACCCTCCGTTAAACGTGTTTTTTTTTACCCTTGGGACTGTATCGGGTTTCTTGAGATCGAGCACAGGCAGAACGTTTTCAGATGGCTTTGGAGAGATTCTAATACAGAAAGCAAACCTTTATACTCGAGATATGCTGAAAAAGACGTACCTGTGCATGTGTAATCACATAAATAGATCCTTCTGGGGAAAGAAAAAAACAAAAACGTGATATATCAAAGTTCTCCTCACGGATGGTGAAGAAATGGTGCCTCGGCGCCCTTGGCAGGGAGCGGCCGCAGCCCGCTTGTCCCTCAGCCTCTCGCCCCAGCTGCTGACAGCCCGCATTACCTCAGCCCTGGACTCGGCAATAATCTATTAAAAATGTGCGTTGCATAATAAGATTTCTATCTCGCTCCGAAACCCCGCCGCTTTCTCTCGCCTCACAGCCGGCGGAGCGCGCCCGCCGCTGTAATGGCGGCGCGGCCGCGGAGTCGCCTCACCCGGTTGTTTCGGGGGGGGCGGGGAGAGCGGGTGTTTCTGAGGGAGAAGCGGGTGTTCCTGAGGGAGAAGCGGGTGTTTTGTGGGGGGAAAGCGGGTGTTTCTGGAGGAAATGCGGGGGTTCACCGCCGCGGTGCCCCGGCGGGCGGGGGGCGGTTGTTTGCGCTGAGAACCGGTCTGAGCCGGCGGGAGCCGGCCGGGGCTGCCGCGCCGCCCCCGGGGCGGGGCCGCCCGAGCCCCGCGGAGAAACACCGCCATTGCCACAAAAAAAAAAAAAAAAAAAAAAAAAAAAAAAAAAAAAAAAAAGGCTTTTAAATTAAAAAAAAAAATATAGAATCCCTCCCCCACCTTAGCACTGGAGCCGCTCTCGCTCCTGCGTGAAGGTTTTCCCTTCACACAGCGCAGAGGAATGAAATAGCAGCGGCTGTATCCGAGCTGGCTCTGAGGGGGGAGAACCACCCTCTTTTCCTCTCAACCTACTTGAGGTTGTTTATTTATTTGTTTTAAACCTTAAATGCTCTGCTCGCTCTAGAAGTTAAGCTCTGGTTTCCTCGCTGGAGGAATCAGCCCCAAAAATCGCCCCAAAAGGGCAGTTTTGGAGCCTGCCCCAACATCCTAATACCACCTCTGCCGTGATTTGACACAATTTCAAAATTAAATAGAAATTCTATCTTTGTTGGCCCCTCTGGGAGATCCCACCCCCACCTCCCCCCCTTACATATAAACAGACAATAAAATACTTTAAAACGTTATAACGAAGAGGGGTTTTAGTTTCTTTTTTATTTAGTGTTTAATTTTCTTGGCATGAGCTGCCCAAAAGGAGTGGACATTTGGCTGCAATTAATACCCCCCACCATCGCCTAATAGTTGGTAATTGCTGGCTCTAAGTGACAAAGCAATTAAGCCTCTTCCTAAATGTGCAGAAGTAGGTGTTTATCTAAATCTGGGCTGTCAGCCTTTGTTTCTGTGTCAGGGCCCAGAAGCTCAACTGCTGCTTTCTCAAAGTGCATTTGATTCTTTACAGGCAGAGGAAAAAAAATATTTCAAATTAATTGCAGGAAAGGAGTCTTAAAAATATATAATGCTGTGGGTGGGTGAAGTGGAAATTGCCCTAGAAAAATATTTCTGTTTTATTACTATGATAACTATTTTGATAATTTCAAATGACTTTATTGTTGTTACAGAGATTATTATTATTATTGTTTCAATGCTTTAAAAGTTTCTTGCAATGAGATCGGAATCTTTGCTGGAGAAGTAGAATATGAGAATTTGTGACAACTGATTCTAGACCCTCCAGTGAACTTGCCTTTTCCTCAGCGGGGGGAGAAAGAGCTGGTTGTGTGGAAGGATGTGTGTTAAAAATGATATTTTTAAGTCACCCCTGGACAGCTGTAGGTCTGTGGGAGCCAGTTTCTGGTGTGAGAATTCGCAATTTCATGTCTTCTTAACCTCCTTTTTAAGGAATAGTGGGAATAGTGGACAGCACTGCTCCCACCAGCCTTGTGGGAGACTTTGGGCTGCTCCTTAAGTCCATGGGAGCTTCTAAAAATTGCTGTTTTCCCAAAGGTCAGGTGCTGTTGGATTGGGTTTGACTTTGGGGTTATGCGTGCGCGTATTAACAAAATGGTCACTTCTAATTGCATTTTTAAGGCTTTGATTTCCTTCCAAGTATTTTGCTTAATCATCTTGAGTAGGCTGAGGGAAGGAAAGAATTAGCTGAGGTCAGGGAAGTTGAAGCTGCCCGTGTTACTGCTCAGAAGCCAGGCTTAGTCTGAGAGATCCTGGAGGCAGGAAGAGAAATGTGTTCTCTTCCTGCTGCACACTGGGAGAGCAAGGGGAAACCAGCCCCGAGAAAGCCAAGGAAAACAGGGAAACGTGTGGTGCTGTGGGCTGTGGTGGCTGCCTCCCTCTGCACGAGCAGTCCAGATTCGCCTTTCTTTGGGAGACACACTGCTCGGATGTGAATCATGGCTAAAACAGATTAAAGGATCGTAGCCTGGAAATGCTTATCTGCAGCGATGGTGGAGTCAGACAGCTCAGATGGAGACACAGGCACTGGAGCTGGGGGAGAGCATCCCCATTGCACAGACCTTTGGAATAAAGGGCAGTTTAATAATTTCTGATGAATATTCACATGGAGGGGTGAATAGCAGTAGAGGAAGGCTGTATTGAACGCTTCTTGAAAAAATACCAGTCATTGCAATGATCAAAGGAAAAATCCAGCCACTGCCTGGGCTCAGCCATACGTGTTTCAATTAGAGCCTAGACACCACATCCCTTCGAACTTGCAAATACAGTGATTTATTGGTTTTGTTTTGTTTTTTTTTTTTCCCCCAGAGAGGATGTTTGTGCCTCTGCCAGAGGCGTGGATGAAGGAGAACCTTCCCTGTAAAACCTTAGGGCTGGGAGAGCAGGTGTCCTCCAGGCGTAGCGATGCGACTTGGGCGTTAACTTTACAATCTCAGGTGGAACATGTTGTACTTAAATAAGGTCACAGGGATGGGAATTAGTAGTAAATAAGCCTTATTGGGGAAAAAATAAAAAATAGTATCATCCCCTAATCTTTGCCCATTGAATTAACCATGTAGCTGATGCGCTTAGCTTTGCCCTCATCGTCCTGGCATCGAGGGCAGTCTGGTTGTGACGTCGCGAGTGCCGAAACCACTAATGATGGCATCAAAGGTTTAAGTGCAAAAGCTTCTTAGCAGG
Organism: Haemorhous mexicanus; assembly: GCF_027477595.1. Taxonomy (NCBI): domain Eukaryota; kingdom Metazoa; phylum Chordata; class Aves; order Passeriformes; family Fringillidae; genus Haemorhous; species Haemorhous mexicanus. The sequence continues at coordinate 2,307,871 of NC_082363.1, read as the reverse complement.
AGATTAGGGAACCCACTGCAGATCCTTGCGGTCAGCTCCTAATGCTGCTCGGAGAGGAGAAGGCAGCGTGGCTCTTGAGTGGAAAATCACGGGCTTGGGAGAGAGGTGAGGGCTTCGATGTGTTCTGTAGAGGAGAAAAAATTTATATGTGTTGGGATGTGGTCCAAACTTTGTTTTAATCTTGAAGGGAAGCTGAGTTTCCAAAAGGAGGAGCAGGGAGATGTGCACTGTGTCGATGCCGTGTGAATAAAGTCTTTGCATGATTATTCATTATGTGCCTAATATAAGAACAAAAATAGCTTTGGCATTAAGAAACTGGACTTCTCTGTGATCCCTCCTCGCAAGTGGCCCATAACAAAGGTAGGGGACCTGGTCCTTTGTTTCCTGGTCCTTCCAGCTATGAGTGCACTCTGCTGTCTGGAGAAGCGAGACGTGGAGCCTTTTAATTCCTTCTCTTTGAGAAATGTCTGGGCTTCAGTGCTCAGTTGCTTTATTTAGCTCAAAGCAATAGTTTTGGCTAGAAGACACTTGGAAATCCAGGATGGCAGGAAAAGTACCTCTTAGAGAATCCTTTCTACGAGAGGGAAGTGGTTTTCAGGCCTGTATCCTCATTTCTTCCATGGTTGTGGGGTGTTTTCTGCAGATGTCCAGAAATTATCGGTTTTATACCTGGGCAAAAATACGAGAACCTTATAAAACAGTTTAAAAATCAAAAATAATTAAGACACATCTCCAGCAGATCCCAGCTCTAAGGGCATTCATGTATTTATTATCTTTAATCCGTTTGAGAGCAGAGAGCTTTTCTGGTGTGATAACACGTGAAGAAAGGCACTGTTCTCCTCCTGAAAGTGAGCTCCCAAGAATGCCCAGCCCCAGGTCCCTGTGGACAAATGGTGCCGGGCTGGGCAGAGTGAGGTGCAGAGTGTCCTACTTACCGTGGCTGCTACAGGTCTGACCTCCTTGGATCATCTGACACCTCGTTGGGTAAGAGGTTGCTGCAAGATCTCAAACCCTCAAATTATGTAAGATTTACACACTTGCTTTGAAGTTGGTCCCTCCCTTCCATGTTTGTTTACTGGCTGGTGTGTCCTGTTGGATTGTGAAGGATGAATAGTCGCAGAAAGGAAGCTGTCGGGTTAGTACAGATTTTCTGTTCCTCTTCGTTTTCTAAAGGCGCGCGGAGCTCTGCTTTTCCTGGTTCTGGAGTCTGGGGATACGCCGAGGACATCCTGCGCCGGCTGGGGCTTTGCTAGGTGAAATTTTCAGTTTCTTTGTTTGTTTCTGAGATGGAGAGAGGGAGGAGAAAGGCTCGTTGTGTTGCTAGAGGAGAAACAGAGATGGTATCTAAGAGCTGTCTCAGGAGGTGATGTTGGGTTTGCTTTTTTAATATGTAGTTTCTCTCAAACTTGGGGAAATCACATGGAAAGAAGGAAGGTGCTTAATTACCCTGTACATGTGGCTGCCATGGTTTGGGGGTTTGAAAGCACTGGCTCCCATAAGGGAAGCGCACAGGCTTTGCCTGTGGGAATTCCTCAGAGGACTTTTCTTCTGTCCAGTCCTCTCACTGTGCCAGCGGGATTGCCTCGTGCTGCTCCTCCTTCCCCAGCCTCTGCCATGCGGGATGGAGGCCAGGGCTGTACTCGGTCCAGGGAGGTGTAATGCATTTTCTTCTGGATTTTCCCTACTTACGCACTTTTCTCACAAATTTAAGTTCTCACCCGTGCTTTGTGATCCCTGGTAAGTGCGATTGAACTGGCCCAGGCTTTTGGGAAAGAGAATGCCTGGACTTCTGACCATGTGTGGAGTTGTAATTGCTAAATTGTAACAAACAAATTCCATGGAATTAAATTACAGCAAGGTGCTTTCTCAGAAGTTACTCTTAAGTGGCAAACACTGTCATATGATACGGGTTTTGCTGGACTGGTTTGGAGTTGTTTTTCTCTCAGATTTGCTCTTTAAGCCTGGCATTACTTTCTATAGTTGTTCAGCAAGGTAAAATCACATTCTCTCCTGCAGCCTACTGCAGATCCACAATAGGTGCTGTGGCACTTTACCTATTTCATACAGACATTTTCTTCTTGGTTTTATTTTCATTACTTCAGTGTTTTCTACCCATGTGAAAGCTCACAAAAAGTTCTACTTTTAGTTGTATTTTTATTTGCATGTGGGCAGCAAAATGAAGTAATTCCCAAATATAGTCCTAGCCAAGAGATCCATCTGTTCCCTGCATTTTTAAATGGCAAATTAATCCTTAGCATAGAACTCATCAAATGTCTTCTCTCTATAATTTATGCTGCCTGAGATCACAGAAATTACTTTTTTTTATCCCCAGGCCTTCCATTTTAAGTAGTCCTTTACTCCTGAACAGCAGCTCCCATTCTGGTTTTACAGAGCTCTCCTGTGATTCTTCCAGTCACTGTTGTCTGTCTAAAAGGGGGCATTAAAAAAAAAAAGCCTCCAAAATTATTCTTCCCTTCATCTCTTTGGTGTTTCTTTGAAAGGCTGTAGAAGATTCTATTAGAATCTTAGATCAGAAGGAGTATTTTATGGTTCTAAGATGTAAGGGAATAGAAATTCTCTTTGAAAAACACCCTTGATAAATGGATTTATTTTGAATGGCAAGCTAGGGTTGCTCTGACCATTTCCATTTGGATTTCTTTCTTTGGACAATAGTGACCATTTTTAGAAGTACTGAACTTCCATGGCGTTATCTGCCATAAAGGGAATTTCTATATTAAGCTTTGCGTGTTCCCAAATTTACTTAAGCGGTATTGTAGCTCAGCTGTGTATCTTGGCATGCCTTCCATTGCAGCTCCCATCCCAGGAACAATTCTGTTTATAGGAGAGGATGCACCATTTCAAAACTGCTCCAAATCAGGAATTTCAACAAATGGTGTTTTGTGTATTGCTAAAAAAACCCCATGCCTTGGGTTGGGAGGAGGAAGTGCATGCAAATAGTGCCTGGCTTGGTTTTTTTAAGGCAAGGTGTGATGCTTTTCTAAAACATGAAGACAGAATTAATTCTATGGGGCTCTTTGCCGTGATCCTCTGGCAGCTTTATGTTAAAAAGTAACTGCAGTAGCCTGGAGGTGAATCAGTGCTAGGGGTTTTATTTTGTTCTAGCATATGTCTGAAAAAGGCTTTTCTTGTGAAAGATGCCCAGTGCTCAACACTTAGTCAATGCCAAATGGTTTTAAAATTGTACTTAGAAGTGTTTATTCCCAGGAATTCATTTGACAGGGCTCTTAAGGCAAGAGAGGTTACTTTTTGCTCCTTGAGTAAATGCATAGTAGCCTGCTTGGATGCAGTGGTGGTTGCATTTTCAATGGCTTTGGAGTCTCCTGGCTCATAGGCAGCACTTGGAGTGGAGTTTGGTGTTTTTTCCTAGGATGCCGAGTAGGTCCCTTCATGAAAGCAGTGCTGTTGTTGAGGAAACTGCCTTTAAATATTGGACTTGATGATCGTGGAACTCTCTTTCAGCTTAAATGATTCTGTGCTGCTTTCTTGTATTTTGAAATGGCTTGGCCACCCGTGAGCCAGGAGATCAAATTCCTTAGGCTGTTCCCTCCGTGATTCATGGAATGACCTTGGGCAAAGCCTTGGCCTCTTCATACCTTCCTTTTCCATCTGCAGTGGACGTTAAGACAGCCTCCCATGAATCTGGTACTAAAATACAGCTTTTGTCCAAAGGTTTCATGTGCTCTGAAGTGTCAGTTACAAAATACTAATTTAGATCATCAGCAGATAGGTGGCAAAAGCTCTTCCCTTTAACACAATTACTTTGCTTTTGACCAGCTTTTGCCTGATCCATGCCTGGAACAGCATCTCTTCCTCAGGCATGTGCTGGCAGTGCTTGAATAATTTGGGGCATGGCTGGAGAAGGTGGGAGTTCTGGGTGGCTGCAGCAGGAATTCTCACGAGGGATCTTGACCCAGGGCTTTGCTCTGTGAAGGTGATGTTAAACAGAGGCTCATCCTGCTCACCCATTCTCACACCCACCCTCTTTCTTCCCTCTTTGCATCGGTGGAAGTTTAATTGTGGGAAAGCAGAGCTGAGGAGCTGTTTTGTACTTCACCCTCAAGGCCTCGATGACTTTTATCTTTCCCAGCGCCGAGCTCCGTCACCGTGGCCGTTTGCTGAGAAAGCATTTCCATCAGCTTCCCAGGGTTTCTTTTGGAGCATGAGCAATCCCACTGTTCCCAGGGAGCATCCGTGGTTCAAAGAGGCATTGGCTGGGCAGGCAGGTAACTCCAGCTGCTCCCAAATTCAACACCAAACCCATCCACATCCACCTGCCAGTGTGGGGAGCGCAGGGATTGAGCAGCTTCTTCCCAGCAGTGAGAAGTTGTTGTTGTCAGTGCTGAGTCAGATCTTTGCTCCAGAGATAGGCCGTTGTGTTTGTAACCAACACTTCTTTTCCCCCAGGTTAGTGTTTTTAATTCTTGGTGCACCAAGTTCAAGCCCAAGGACAGGGGGACGTAGGTCAAGGAGTGAGGTGACAACATCGACTGTGGGTTGGGCACAGTGTCCTCAGCCAGACTGAGATTAATATAAACATACATATTTTTAGCAGTCAGAGTGGGTTATTTAGTTGCAGGGAAGATTTAAAAGGAGCCCAAGGCTGTCTGAAAACTCTGAGGACTTGCCAGGGAAGGTGGTTCTGGAGGTTGGAGTAGTCCATCCTACTGAGCAACATCTCCCATCTCCTCCATGATTCATTTCAGACTTTCATCAAAGATCAGGTGTCAGACATCAGGATAAAATAACTGACGTAAATATATTTGTATATATTTATACATGGCCTGTCACAGAAATGCAAATGGAATGTTAATAAGCCACTCACTTGGCTTAGGATAAATATATGGTAAATAGTACCTGGAGGCTGTGTCTTCAAAAACTTGCAGGTCAGAGATTGAAATAAATACAGCAACAGTGTGTGTTAGTTGGCGATGTAAAGGACATTGAGTTGCCACAGTTGTGTTGCTTTCCCATGGCCCTTGAACATAGTTTAATTTCATTTCTTTGGATTTAGGATTCCAGCCCAGCAGGAGATCATTGTAGTCTTCTCTCTGGGCGTGGTAGAGCAGAGAAAGTTAAGGGAAGGAGGATGTCCTTGTTTCATTAGTCTGCAGTATTTAATGATCTCTCTTTAGAGTTGTAAATGCTGGTTTTATCTGCTGCATGCTTTTTGTGGCTGTTTCAATTTCCATGCTGCACTGGCCTTTCCCCCCTCTCAGTGGATTGTTGTATCATAGCTGAGTGCTGTTAAATACTGCAGAGTGTGTGACATGCACAAACCAGAGTTCCTTGGGTGGCGAGTTCTCAGCGGCTTGAACGGGTGCCAAGAATGTCACAGAATCACATCCCGGCGAGCTTTGCTCCAAAGGGGCCAAGGCAGGGGTAATGGGCATAGGGTAATTACACTGAGGGAATGTTTAGGTGGCTTTCTCTGCCCTTCCTCTTATATCCATATTTCCAGTGGAGAGCCTCGTTTGCACATGGAGGTGTGGGGTTCAGGTTCTTCGTGGTTTCCCTGTGTGGGCTGAGCCCCTTCAGCGCCCGCCTGCAGTTGGCAAAATGCGGTGACGGCTTGTTTCCTCTTGATCTCTTCATACAAACCAACCTCAGAGGTTGGACTGGGTTTTCTGACGTCTTCAACTTCAGGTTCAACAACTCCTTTGAAGGAGGGAAAAACCCCTCGTATTTATTTCCGCAGGTGTGTGAAATGTTTTTTTCCCATACAAATGCCCTGGCGTGGGACGTGTCATGTGTACAGAACAAATGCCTGCTGCTTGCTTGGATATTTAGGTCAGTGTTGGAGTCAGCTCTGATAAGGAGTTAAGGTCGGTGTGCCCAGACCTCTGTAGTTTTCATTGTGGTTATTCCTGCCTGTGGCAGGGTGTTGGAATGAGATGATCTCTAGGGTCCCCTTCTGGGATTCTATGATTGCTGCTTGAGTGTGGCAGAACAGCCACCTGGATAGTTGGATTAACAGGGTGGTGTCAGGAGTTTTGTGGGAATGGCCAACTGCTGTCCTTAGGAAGGAAAGTGTGATTTGATGTGCATTTTTGACTTAGTCTGTGCAGAGAACAGGGGAAATTCTGGTTAAATATCTTCTTAGGTTCATGTAATAGTTATCAGTAGGTCAGAAATACCAGTCTGTAATAGCCTTGTGCATATATTGCTCCAATGTATAATTTTCCATCCAGAAGTTGAAATGTTTTATAGGCGAAGATCCTTTAGTCCCTTGCTAGAATGGAAGACAGTGCGTTTTTTAAGCTTTTATTTTAAGCAGTTGCCATCAGTTTTTTGTGGGTGTTGGCTGGCAGTAATCAGGTCTTTTTAATTCTTTTTATTCCCAACATTCAGGAAACTTGGAGCAATTTTCTAGTGCTCTTTTCCCAGGTTGAGGACATCTAACCGGCAGGGTTTTTTTCCAAAGCCTATAAGTATCCCAAGGATTTGTGTCTTCTGGATAGAGCTGATCATACAGCACTGCTGCTGCTGGTGTTCTGTGCATGGAGATCATCTGTGGTGACTTGACTTGGATCTGGAAAGGGAGGGACAGAGACAAAACCCGAGGGTTCCTGTTCTTCCGTTCAGAGATGACTGCACGTTAACTTTGGGTTTCCTGACCTGCCTTGGGAATCTGGTGCTGACATCAGCTGTGAGAATAACCCGCCGTCAGCAGGGATGGAGCCTGTCCTCAGTAGATCTTTCTAGGAGATAATCTTCACTTGGAGATTATTCTGACAGGGTGTTGAGTCGAGCTGAGCCAGGCAGAGTTCCTGATTTCCAGTTAATTTTGGCAGGGAAAAAGTGATCATTCTGCATCTTTGCTGTAAAAATAAAAAATCCTTGATGCTTCACCAGGTCTGGTGAAACAGTTTTTAAAGGCAGCTATAAAAAAAAATTTAAAGTATTAATTTTTACATTTTTTACAGCTGAAATTTGGCATGAAAAATGCAAAGGTTTTAAACTGGTTTTAGGTGGCTTTGTTTTTAACTTGCTCCAGCTATAGAGGTTGGAATCATGGAATGACAGAATCATGGAATGGTTTGGGTTGGAAGGCACCTTAAAACCCATCTCATTCCACCCCTGCCTCAGGTTACTCCAAGCCCTGTCCCTCCTGGCCTTGAACACTTCCAGGGACTAGGCAGTCACAATTTTTCTGGGCAACAGCAGGTTGGTTTTGTTTTGCTTTTTTAAACCCACTTTGGCAGCTCAGCACCCACAGGATATTAAAGCTTCCCTCTGCCTTATCCTCCACGGCGGCTGCCATGTTTCCAGCCGTGTTTCCAGCTTTGTTTCCCGCCTGCCGCTCGTGGGGAGTCCCCAGCCTGCAGCTGACTCACCGCTCTCAAATAAATCAACAGGCAGAAATGACAATTGTGCCACATCTTAAAATTGTAGGAGGGTGCAGGGCAGGTTGTGAGATCCCTTGATTCAGCGCCGCTGCCATTGACGGGAAGCAGCGGGTCTCCCGTTCCATCCAGGGGCTTGGAGACTCTCTTTTATCTCCTTTTGTGGGAACAAAGGACAGCTGGCTTTGTGTTCTCTGCTCAGTGCTTTCATTTCTCACACGTAAACCCAGCGTAACTTCATCGCCACTAGGCCTGCAAACTGTAATTGCCTGAAAATGAGACATTTCTCTGGAAACGAGGAGTGGTTTGTGGGATACCAGGATTTGAAATGTCATCTTTGCATTTAGAACTGAGCAAAGGAAAATTCTGTGTGCTAAATGAGCTGCAATATACTGAGACCAGGAATGGGGCCCCATCATCCTTGTGGGTCCCTTCCAACACAGGATATTCCATGAAACCAGATATATTTGAGTCTGAATCTCATGGCTGGATTATTACATGTTGAGTCTTTGGGAATCAGTCCATGTGGATAAAATTTTGATTGGGTTACGAACAAATTTAATCTTGATTAATGGAATATAGATACACAGATAAATATTGTAAGTTATTAGTAGATTTTATCATGATCGATAAAAAATGGACACGTAAATAGTGTGAGTAAGAACACACATCCTTATATACTCATAGGTAATTATGGAATGCCAATAAGTGTTTTAAAAGGGCTTGTAAACTACACCTGTAGTAAAGTGCATGTGTAAGAGAAAGATTTTATGTCCACCCCTTGTTTAATTAAGAACAAGCTCTCTTATTGCTCAATTTTCCCGTATGATTTTGCCGACAGTAAAATGCAAGAATAAATTTTCTTCAATGCTGTGATGCCATAAAGTGAAACTGATTTTAGAAGTATCTGGGCTGGACAGAAGAACATGTGAAATGCTGGTTAAGTGCTCAGAGCGTTCCCCAGTGATGCCACGTTCCGGGAGCAGCGCAGAGGAGCGCTGGTTCCCAGCTCCCTCCCGGCGCCGCGCGTGTGTTGTGACAGCTCCGGAGATTAGTTCCTCGGCGTGCTGGCATTCTGCTCCACTGACTTCACAGCGATGTGGAAGAGCAGGTTCTCCCGTGTTGGGAAAAGGCTGAGTGCCAGAGCACGCTCTGCTTCTGGAAAAAATCACCCCGGGTTTAATGCTGCTAGTGGAAGCCCAAAATGAAGTTATAGAGCTATTTTTGTGCCATTTTTGACCTGCCGCACAACCTATTGATACTTGGAATACTTTTAAGGAGGAGATTATCAGAGCTGTTGTTTTATCCTGTTATGTTCCCATGTTAAAATTTCCCTAGCTCATTCTAAAAGCTTTATGAATCCACTTTTGCCAGAAGAATTTTTAATAACTTATTTTGTGCGTTGGCAACGGGTGGCTGTTTTCAAAATTACTCCCAGGGAAAAGCAAAGCCATATTCTCATTTTAATATTCTGGGAACTTGTCCTTGAGCAGCTTTCAGGCTTCAGATCTGTATATTTTTAAAGCTGAAAAAGAGTTGTATTTTGCTGCTCAAGACTCCACATAATTCCCTGTCAGATGCTTTATTTTGATTGTGCTGTGAGCTATAACTGGGTGACACAGCAGCTATAATTAACTCTTCCATCATTCTTCCATTCACAGAACATCAAACCTTTGACTTACTTTTGAATTATTATATCCATGTTTCTTCAGTTGGAAAAGTGATGGGGATTTCCCTAAAGAAAAGGGGGATTGTTCTTGCAATAATTTTTTTTTCTTGTCTAAAAATAGTCAGGAAATAATGATTTTTTTTTTTCTGGAATAAGTCTTGTTTTGCTAAGGGACGCATATCCTTAAAACTCCCTGGGGAAATGGAAGTTACCAGTATGATCCTTGTTTCCCAAAGCTGCACAGAATTCAGGCTCCTTTGTAGAATTTATCACCCTGTTGCACTGCTGTGTCATCACTTGGATATCTAATGGTATTATCCCAAGATAATATTTTTTCTCTAGTGGAATGCTGTGATTTTAACAGTATGCTCCATATTTTTAATATCCTCATTAAAAAAACCCCCAAACTGTAAAAATAGCCTGTCTCCATTCTAAAGCACTGCTCAAATCAAGCACTGCCCCTTGCTTGAGAGATACAGTCTCAGCACACTGGAATTCTAAGGGCTTTGGGATCATCAAGATGTGAGAAGGGAAAGTGGAAATGGGCACAGGGCAGAGGGTTCTGCAGCCTTAAAGTCCTGTTTTTGCCTTCCCCAGGGGCTTCTGAACCACATGGAGCTGCTGTCAGCTTGGGAATTATTTTCAGTTTCTCCCCACACACATTTGCTGCCCTGTATTTGTATTTAAAGAAGTTCCTCTATTCTTTGCCAATTTATTTGTTAGTAGCAGGCAATGGCTGATGTTACCCCTGGAGAACACGGAGGGCCTGTTCGTGTGGGATTGGGTTTGTTTTTCTCCCAAAATGCTGTAGAGAAGAACTTCAGTTTGGTGATTTAGTGGAATGGCAGAGGGAATAAAATAAAGATGAGGAAGAAATGCTCCACTCTTCAATGTCAGTGATTAAATAGTTCATTAATGAAGAGGGCACAAAAGGAGGGTGCACAGGTGAGACAGAAATAAAGGCAGTTTATCAATTCAGCAGAAAAAAGAGGCTGTGAAGGGACATCTTGATGGTGGGAGATTCGTTGCTGGAAAGCACAAGGAACTGTAGCTGGGAAGGGAAATGTTATTTATTACCCATGAAGTGAGAGGTTGGGTGGTGCAGGGCAGCTGCCCTGAGGAAGAGCAGGGCAGGGGGAAGGGCTCAGTTTTTCACTCCATTCCTGGCATGGCTTTATTTTCACTCCTCTCCCAAAGTGATGCTGAACTTCCTCCTCCGGGGCTGGAGGAGTAGGAGGAGAATGTGTGGGAAAGGCACCAACGTGTGAAGTGGCTGGATGGGATGGGAGGGTTGTAATGAGAGGGTGAGACCGGCAGCAGAGTTTCTCATGTTTATTATTACTTCTGCATTTTTGACCCTTTTTGTTCTATTTTATTTTGGTCTGGCCTGTTTTTATATCCTTCTGGATTGTTTGTAAGTATTTTGGGGTGGAGATTGTCTTCCCTTCTGCGCCTCCAAATATAATGGGGACAGAGCCCAAGGGCTTTTGGGAACGTGCCATGGTGCTCGTTACACCAGGATGTTCAGAAAGAAAACCAGGGTTTTTGAATGTTTGAAGAAAAACACGCACAAAAAAAGCAGTAGAAGAGCTCAGAAAATCAAATCTTGGAAATTACTAGAAGCCAGAAATGGTTTCCCTGAGAAAAGAAATGGGAAAGTTAAGTGGTTTAATGGCAGGAAGGTTTGTAAGAAGGATATGAAATATTTAAGATAAGAAAAAGATAAACTTGCATATCGTTTTTCTAATGCGATGTGGAGAGGAATATAAAAATTCAATCAAGCAGCAAATTTCAGACTGACAGGGTTATTTTAGTACGTGGCACGTTTCCCCCCCCTCCAGCCTCCGAGTTAAAATTCCAGCAGAATTTTTTCGAAGGCTGCTCGTGTAATGGAGAATGAAAGTCTCCGGGGTTATGTCAGACAAAATTATTTTTAGCACTGTTCTGAGCCCTCGTGCCTCGGGGAAGAAATGAGCCACTGAAGCAGGATGACGTGTCCCCACTGGGCAAGCTTTAATAACATTATATTCTCTGTATTTCTGCCTCTCCTCGAAGCATCGAATGATCCTGAGTCTGTGGGTTAGATTGACTCCCTCTGTGATCTAATATGCAAATCCCCTTCCGCTGTAATTATTGTTTATAAAAGGTGTTCTTGGGTCTGAATTCTTCATGTCTGGAGTTGGAGATTGAGGCTGAGTCTGGAAATAGTGTTTGCTGGTTCATAGAGAATCCTAGAATGGCTTGAGCTGGAAGGGATCTTAAACATCATCTTGTTCCACCCTCGGCCATGGGCTGGGACAGGGACATGGACATCCCCACCTATCCAGGTTGTTCCCAAGCAGTTGACCAAAACGCTTGCCATGATTTTCACACGTGGTCTCTTTGGAGTACAGATCTTTTCAGGGAAGATGCCTGAGAGCACAATAATATTTCTTTCGTGTACATGAGAGTGCTGGGAGGGGTTTTGAGGCATTGTCAGACCTGTGCATCCTCCCTCTATTTCTCCACTCTTCCTCTCTTCCTGCACAGCTCCTGAGCTGGTCCAACATTGCATTACACTTAAATCTCCACTATTGTCAGGGTGGGTAACAGGATCTCGCTGACATTTTACCCACATTCCACTTCCCTGCCAGTCTCCTCTGGGGGCTTTGGAGGGGGATATTGGTAGGAAGACACTTAAATCTGTGTGAATAGCAGCAGCAGCAAAGAAACAGAACCAGGCATAAAAGGGAGGAATGCCTGTGGATGAGCAGAAACTCTGGAATTTTGCTTTTTTAATAAGATAACCATTTCCTGGGTGGCTTTGCCCCGTGCACTCACCTGTCCTTCTCTCCATGCTGTTCCCAGCAGTGACTCCAGCAGCAGCTCGAGCGACGAGTCCCCGGCGCGCTCGGTGCAGTCGGCGGCCGTGCCTGCGCCCGCGTCCCAGCTGCTCCCGTCGCTGGAGAAGGATGAGCCCAGGAAGAGTTTTGGGATCAAGGTGCAAAATCTTCCAGTGCGCTCAACAGGTAAATTCACTTGGGAAAGGAGAGCAGGAAAAGGGGGTGGGACTGGTGGGATAACCTGTACTGAGTCTTTGACACACGGCAGCCACGTGCTGCCTCCAAGGATGGGATCCTCTCCCTGCTTCTGCTTCTGTTCTTGTGTGACAGTGGGAAAACTGCTTAATTAGTGACCATCTGTGAGAAACCCTGCTGGTCCCAGCTCCAAGTACTGGGCATTTCCAGCTCCTGGAACTGGTGCTTCCAACAGTAGTGTGGATTTTCCCTAGGAAAAAACTGACACATCCCTATTTTTAACTTAAAACTAATTGTTTTATCTCACCCTGCTTCAATTTGTTTTTAAATCCAAAAAGTCAAGGGTTTTCTGTTGTAGTTTGAGTGCTTTAAAACACCCCTGAGCATATATGTAAAGGCAATGCATATTGCATGGAAAATAAGCCAGGAAACCACGTGCTGAGGAGTGCCCATGATTGCTCCCTGTTCCCTGTGGAGCACAGGAGAGATCCCACAGGAAAAACCAGCATGGCATCAGTTGTGAAACAGTTTTAACAGAATTCATACATGCAGAAGCTGAGCTAAAATAATAATATCTGTTAATCTTGTGAGCAGAGTGCCTCACGTGTTGGTATCTTCCTATAGATTTAATGCCTGTCATATTCCTTGAAAGGACACGAAGCTGAGGTCAATATCCCACGAATCCCATACAGATTGTGTGGGGCTGAGTCAGATTCTGCAAAAATCTGATGAATCTGCCCAGTTATATTTCTGAATTGACTGAACTGAATGCTGTGTGACTTCAGCCTCCCCTCCAGACACCTCATGCCAGCTGTGCACAGTATTCCTGTGGGATTTTTAATTGAGTATCCCTGTTATTTCTTCTTTGCCTGGAGCTGGGTGTCTCTTAGAAGCAAAAACCATCCACTGCCAGCTTTAGCCATGTAAAACCTCATGTGTTTAGTTTCTTGGGTTTAAAAGAGAAAGATCAGCAAGAAACTTTGGACACTGTCAAAGTTAGCATCCCAAATTGAAAAGGGCAGTCGTGTGAGCGCAGAGTTAAGTGGGATGAAGTCACATTTCAGAAAGACAGTCAGAGTTCTTCGTGTCTTTTATGGTGCTGCTGAGCTGGTAGAAGTGACGTTTCTGCAGTATTAATGTTTATTTGTTGGTTTAGATACAAGCCTTAAAGATGGACTTTTCCATGAATTCAAGAAGTACGGGAAGGTGACGTCGGTGCAGATCCACGGCGCGTCCGAGGAGCGCTATGGGCTCGTGTTCTTCCGGCAGCAGGAGGACCAGGAGAAAGCACTAAATGCCTCCAAAGGAAAGCTCTTCTTTGGCATGCAGATTGAAGTCACAGCCTGGATAGGACCAGGTAAGGGCCATGCCCTTCTCCCATGAGAAGGGAATCTGGGTGTGTTTAGGAGCTGTTGTAAAGAGGCTGAATAGAAGTAGGAAACATACTTTAAAGAAACTGGCTAGAATGCCACGATAAACTCCGGAGCAAAAAGAGTGGATGCTCTTGGATCAAACAGTGAGAGAGAAGGAAAGCTGCCATCCTCCCAAACAGTGGGATCTGCTGGAAAGAACGATCTCATCTGCCACGTCTCGGAGGAGCAGCTGCCAGTGGGTGGTGTGAGCACAGCACTGAGTCCTCCCAGCCTCGTTTAGTCTCCTTTTAATTAAAACAGCCAACGAGTGCTGCGTTTTGAGGCTGTGGCAGCACAGCCCACGTGACCAACCAGTGAGAGCTGCAGCCCTGAGCACATGGTGAAGTTCTCAGACTTCAATGGCTTCTTTAAAAATTGATTCCTGAAAACAAACTCCTGCCACGTGCTCTTCCCCAAGCACAGGGAAGCCTTACTGGAATTCATGCACTCAAGCATTGCTACTTGGTAAATTTCCAGAGAAGCAGTTGAAAGGTGCAGCTCCCTTTCACCTGAGGATGCTCAGATTCCTCTGTGGAATATAAAGATTCCCAATCCCACATGAATAACAAGTCATGGGTGCAATACTGGGTGTTTTTCTCAAAGACAGTGGTTACTCTTGTTCAGATCAAGAAGGAGGCATGAATAAAGCAACATGAACCAAATCTCCAGTCATTACAAATTTCCTGCTCTCTTTTATCCTAGAAACTGAAAGCGAGAATGAATTTCGTCCTTTGGATGAAAGGATAGATGAGTTTCACCCAAAGGCAACGAGAACTCTGTTCATTGGCAACCTGGAAAAAACCACCACCTACCACGACCTTCGCAACATCTTCCAGCGCTTTGGGGGAATAGTGGTACGTGAATGGTGTCCTGTGTGGGGTGGCACTGCCCCCCTTTCTGTAGAGACCTGTGAAATGCTGAGAGTAGTGCTAAATCTGTCAACGACAGATAATTCAGTCTTTCTGTAATAATCTGAGTCACTCATCTTGCTGGAATATACCTGAAAGCTTTTCTTTGTATTTGGAGTTTAGCATATGAATGTTGAGGGGTAGCTTAGCAGGAAAAACAGTCCTAGGAGTGTTTACAACATATGTCTCTCCTGGTAGCTCCAAAGCTGACTGGGTATTTGGAATGTGAATGTGCCAGGTGATGTTCTCACCTACAACTGTGTGAATCTGAGTTTCCTGTTGATTGCTGGAACAAGGGGCATGGTCAGTGTGTGTGGAAGCAGCCCCGTGCCCAGGCAGAGGGGACTGGAGTAGAGGGATCAGTGATGGCACATGAGGGATTTGGGTTTTCAGCTGAGGGGGAGTATCCAGATGAGGTAAAGCAGCCCTCTCTTCTCTGCTCATGACTTTCTATCAATTCCCATCAACGTTATATTTAAGGGAAATTTTCCACAAAAGTTTTGCAAGTATCCTACTTAATTAATTTTCACATGGGCATGGAGTGACAGGACAAGCCTTAAGCTGAAGGAGGGCAGAGTTAGGCAGGATATTGGGAAGGAATAGGAGGGTGTGGAGGCCCTGGCACAGGTTGCCCAGAGCAGCTGTGGCTGCCTCATTCCTGGAGGTGTCCAAGGCCAGGCTGGATGGGCTTGGAGCACCCTGGGACAGTGGAAGGTGTCCCTGCCCATGTCCTGGAGGTAGAACTGGATGAGCTGTAAGGACCCTTCCAACCCAAGCTATTCTGGGATTCATTCTGTGATTCCTGTTGAGTCTGGGCTTCAGTTCTCCCTGTCAGCTGTGGGTGCCTGTGAATGTGCTGTGCCTCCTTCACTCTGCTCTGACATGTCTACTGCAGCAGAGGAATCAGTCACATATTCCAGGAGCCCCATCCCTGCTACTCCCCAAAAGAGGAGGAGGTTGCTTCAATGTACAGTGTATATGAAGAAATGAACAAATATAAAATCCCCGTTTTATGATGTCTGGCAGCCCTTGTGCATGCAGACTCTGCTGTATCCTTGACATCAATAGTGATTTATGAATTCGTGCCATGTCTGTGGCTTGAACCCTTTTCCAGTGTTAGAGCAGCAGAGCTCTCCTGATAAAGATGCTTATCAGTGCTAGTGTAAATTGGCTTTTGTGTGCTGTGGTGCTCCCTGTCAGCATTATTAATGGCTCAGAATTGGGAGGCAGTGCTGTCTCGCCGTTTCCAGGAAAACTTGCAAGCTCAGGTGCAGAAGGAACCAGCTTTATAACCTTTCTGAGGGGTAATGAGCACAATAATGATACTTTATTTGCCTGTCACAAGGAATTGCTTGCCCAGGGTGACTGGTCAAGTATAATTTGCTGTGGTTGCAGTTGTGCTACTTCAGACACTTGGAAATGTAGTTTTCTATTAATATTTCACTTAAATCATTAGGCCAGGGCTGTAGGAGTCTAATAGTTGTGTAAATCTCCCTGTTTACTTCTGTTTTCCCAGATAAAGAGCTCTTGGGTGAGACTGTGTCAAACTGCTGCCTTGTCCCTAAATTTATTAACCATGAAATTAGCCTGTCCTAGATGTTGGAACATTTGTGCTTAGATCCGTATGTGGCTCACAAAGGCAGCTCCTGCTATTCCAACAAATAAAGCCAAACCCTCCACCTCCTATTTTCAGCTTGGAATGAATCATAGGATCATGAGTTTGTTCAGAGGCTCTGGGTACATTTCCAGTGCTAGTGCTGAGCTTGTTTGTTAACCAAATGTCAGCTCCTGGCTTGCTGGGCTTTTTAAAATCGATTAAAATCAGCCTTTATTTGGCTTTGTGAGCCTCTGGCTGTACTTGTGAATGGGCCTGTGGTGGCTTGGGTTTAAAGAGCAACAGGAACCAAAGTTGAGACTCTCTTTGCCTTTGCCATGAGTCAGACTAGTTCAAGAGATGAGTCCAGCATCACTTTGTGTTTCTAGGAACAGGATGGATCATGATTATTTGGAAAAGAAGCCCGGCTTGGCTCAGAGATGAGGATCGGAGCAGGTTGTTTTCTCGTGAGCCTTTGTGAGCGAAAATTAATCTGTATTTCTTTGATCCTGAATTGTCTCTTCTTGATATAGTATTAACAGCATAAAGCTGGTGTTTGTTGATCAGGTCAGGCTTAGTTCTGCAGGCTTGGATTTTAAATCTGTGGGATAAAGAGCTTTCCCTGCTCAGTAAGGATTTGGTTTTGAGATGCAGCAGAACAGCAAAGTTTTAACTGTCTACTATTGTTTAAATCCTCCCTCTGAAGAAAATATTAATTAAAGAGCTTGCTGTGCCACGTGTCCCTGAAAAAAACCCAAGTCCTCTTAGATGGGATTGACTGCTGACTGTGGGCTGTTGTGTTTTGTGCCTGTCCCCAGGACATCGACATTAAGAAGGTGAACGGTGTCCCTCAGTACGCCTTCCTGCAGTACTGCGACATTGCCAGCGTCTGCAAAGCCATTAAGAAGATGGATGGGGAATATCTTGGAAATAACAGGCTCAAGGTAAAGAAATCCTCCCCTGGACTGTATCCTTCTTGTGTCTTCCGCTGCCGCATCGAGGGGTGTTTTGCAGCGAGGTAGTTTATGGAAGTAAGATGGTTTTTAATGCGAGATCATATCAGAGCGTGATGGTTTAAACCACCACCCGACTGGGATTAATCAGCATTTTTGTTGGTTCTGTGCACACGCAGTCCTGGGATTGAGCACTCAGAGACTGACATTCCCTGGCCTGGAAGGACCACGTCTGGCAGGGCTGTGCTGGGAATGCATCCCACTCTCCATGGCAAACGGGGCCTGTCAGGCCCCAGGGCTGTCAACCTGTCACTTCTCAGACATTCAAACTAGAAGAACCCAATGTTGTCAAACACTGTATTTGTTTAAACAAGCAGAATTATTTTCATTAATTGCTCTTTGATTTTTGTCTTGCACCTGCACCAGATGCTAATTTTAGAAAACCCATACAAACAACAGCTTTCTCCAGATAAGTCTTTCATCAGGCAGGCTCTGATCAGTGAGCTTAACCCTTGTGCACTGTACTGATGGAAGTTTTGCCCTTTTGTGTCCAGCTGGGTTTTGGGAAGAGCATGCCTACAAACTGCGTGTGGTTAGATGGGCTTTCCACAAACGTTACGGATCAGTATCTGACCCGACATTTCTGCCGATACGGGCCTGTGGTGAAGGTAGGTGGGAGACTTTGGCATGTGCTTCCAAGTCGTTACTGTCTTCCTTTCTTCCCATCCTGTCCTTTCAACCCCACTGTCCAGGGCTTTATAGCTCAGGTAGAAAAAATTCTCTCTGGGATGGAATTTGGCTGACAGGGCTCTGTCAACATAGACAGCAACCAAAAAGAAGTATTATGAGTGAGCCGAGATGTTGAGCATTGGAAACCATTTGTTGCTCTTGTGCAGTACAGTCTCTCCCCAGCAAAACTTCTCAAATGTTAGTTGGAAGAACAGCAGTCTAATTACGTAATTACCCATACTTGCTAATTACATAATTAGACATAACTATGTTTTTTTTCATCAGACCGAGAAAAAAAATACTTTTTAAAAGCAGTCAGGACAATCACAGTGCCAAAAGTACATGGAAGAAGAGAGAAAGTCAACAATGGTGCAACACACCCCTGTCATGCAGTGGTAGCCTCTCCCATGCAAGTGATTTATCACATGCTTAAACTTCAGTGTGGGAGTTGTCCTGTGTGTTTTTATTGGACATGGATGTGCTTAAACTTAAGCAACATGTGTAAATCTTTGCAGGATCAGGGTTTGACCTCCCCAAAGGATTTTTGTGGGTTTGTGTTGCAGCTTTGACATTCTTTATTGTAGCTGTTGTTGCTTGAATAATACATTTATGCTGCTAAAGGAAGGCAGTATTTGGAAATTGGGTGTTTAACAACTGGTGAGTGGTACTGCAGACTGATAACAGAAGCTGGTTCCACTTTGTGACTAAATGTTTCCTTTACCTTTTTTCCCCCCTAAAACATATTGGAAATTTAAAAAAAACCTACACACAAAAAAAAAACCTTAACAAAGAAATTATACAAAACTCAGCCAACAGAGAAAAAATATTCAAAGTAAAATACAGAAAAACAAAATAAAGGCATAATATACCTCAAGCCACAATATCCACAATTCAAAGCAGTCCCGTGTCCTTTTATTGTCTCTTCATTCCAATATGCCTCATCAGAAAAGCCTGGAAATTCACCTTGCTAAAAATTATTTCCTTCCTGGTATCCTCATGACTTAGGATTTTGTTGGGACTGACATTAAGTCCTGTGGATGAGGCTCTTATTTGGTTTTTGTTTTGTTTTTTTGTTTTTTACAGGTGGTGTTTGACCGCTTAAAAGGCATGGCCCTGGTTCTCTACAATGAGATTGAATATGCACAAGCAGCTGTAAAAGAGACCAAGGGGAGGAAAATCGGTGGGAATAAAATTAAGGTGTGCAGAATGACCTCCAAACCAAAGCAAAACAGGCAAAAAAAGAGGAATAAATTGTGTTTAGGCCTTCCCCCTTAAATGCTGGCAATGCAGACTGCCAGGCTCAAGGAATACTTGGCGGGACACACATGTCCCACATATCAAAGGCTTGAATTATATTTTTATGCTCGGCTTATCAAGATGTCAGGGAATCCTGAACTGTTACTTATAAAGCCTTTTCCAGTATTCTGCTGTTTGTTTCGCTGAACTTGTCTCTCTGAGCTCCTGAGTGTTGGTGTCCGTGTCACTGCCTCGTTTACCCCAATCCAAGGCACACTTTTGTCTGGTTTTGTGTTAAAAAAGGGAAATCTGAAGGTGTGCGTTCCTCCAGGAAAACACATGGCTGCATCCAGCTGCCCCGTGGCTGATGTCCAGGCTCTGGGGTACACTGACCTCAACATGCAGTCATGGAATCATGGAATGGTTTGGGTTGGAAAAGACCTTAAAGATCATCTTGTCCTTCCTTGCAACACATTTTAAACAATAATTGAAAACATTACTTTAAAAAACACACAGAAAGTGCTTTTCTTCCTGGAGCAACACTTAACAGGTACAGGGATATCTTGGATTTGGGTGAATGTGGTGATACCTGTTCTGACTGTCCCATCAGTCCCACTAACTGGGGACGTGAGGTATCATTCAAACCTTTGAATTATCTTCCTCCTTCTCCTTTCTCCTCTCCTAAAGAGTGGGCAGTGATGTCAGGTGTGGTTTCAGCAGCTTCCCACCTCACCCAGGGCTGGGAGTTGGCTATTCTGTAATTTCTGAGAGCCATCTTCCAGTGCAGGAAAGTGTGTGGTCCCTTAAAAGTTTCACAGTTTGTGTGGATCTTGTTGCTTAATGACTTTGGAATAAGCAACACCCCCAGTGTGGGCCTGTGCTCCATTGCTGTGGTTGCAAACAGAACTGGGCTGATTCAAAAAATAACAGGAACTAGAATGTTAAAAATATTCCATTATGTGGCATACACATCATAAAATCTGTTCTAGTCCTTGATTTTTTTTCACTATGCCATTAGCTCCTAAGTACTAGAAAACACCGATTTTTGGAGCAGCTGGCACAGGGAGCTGCAGTTCAGGAGCCTTGGTTCTTTCCCTGCTCTATAACCCTGGGCAAACACCATGGAGTCCAGAATGGATTTGTAATCCTGACCCTCTCTAGCACTGCCCTGAGATAAAAGGGACTTTGTAACCATCCTGGCATTAAAACATCAATACCACGATGATAATGTGTATTTTTCCTGCTGCTTTGCCCAACAGAAGCCTCTGGGATGGCAGCTTACAACAGCATAGTGAGGAGGTAGTTACACAGCTCCACTGAGAAACATCTTTATTCCTGGGGATGTGCAGGGCCAGAATTGAGAACTGTTTGACATTTTTTATTAAATTTTACCCCCATTTTCAGTTC
This sequence comes from Haemorhous mexicanus, assembly GCF_027477595.1. NCBI lineage: Eukaryota > Metazoa > Chordata > Aves > Passeriformes > Fringillidae > Haemorhous > Haemorhous mexicanus. The sequence goes on along the minus strand of NC_082363.1, from coordinate 2,287,582 downwards.
TGCTCCCACCTTCAGTAGGCAGGGAAATGTTGGCAGAGTGAGATGTTTCTGTGACTGAATGTGATTTCCCTTTTCTTTTTCAGGTGGACTTTGCTAATCGGGAGAGTCAATTGGCATTTTATCATTCCATGGAGAAAACGGGTCAAGATATCAGAGACTTCTATGAAATGCTGGCAGAAAGAAGGCATGTATCAATATTTTTATTCCATTTTTTGTTTTCCAGCATCACCTTACACAATCACTTTAAAATCATTGTCCTCCACATCATGCAATCAAACTTTATTCAGGCCACAATTCTTAAAAAACTTAAAGTTTTTTTTCCTCTCAACTTAATCCTTATTTTTTAAGTTTTATTAAAAATACTTCTGCATTTTAGGTTTTTTTTTACCCCTTCACTATTTTTAAAATTAAATGTAGGTGCTCAAACTTAAGCTGTGCAGATTAGAGCAGGCAGGCTCTCTCACACATCTGAGGCGTAGCCAGTTAGTGGAATTCCTGCTGAGGTGGAGGTTTCAGTTGTCTGCATGATCCATATTTAAGTATCCTGTTTCTCTGGTGGGTCACCAGGACGCAGTTGGGAGTCATTCATCACGTCTTAGGAATGCAAAGAGCAGCTTATCTGTAACAGAGAAATGTGTGTGTTGGTGGGTGTACATAAAGTCTGATAAACTGCTGCTCAGCCCTTGAGCAGAGAGTAAAATCTGATCCTCCACCTCCCTCTTTTCCAACAGATTTTTTTGTAACTTGATAAAATAATACATTTTGTGTAAGGATGCATTTTTATTTTGAGTAAGGCTGTGGCCTGTGTGGCTGCCCCTTGGCAGCAGCTGGCACCACGTGCTGCACAGCCACTTATTTGTCCCTGAAAACCTGGCACATAAACACTCCACATTTTGGGCTTTTTTACCTTCACTGACTGAAAAAACACCCATGTTTTATTTCCTCCAGAGTCTGGCTGATGGTTAGGGCTCTGCCTGCCCAGGAGTCAGCACAGCATGATGCTGGGTGTACCTGGGAGCTGGATAAACCCAACGGTTTCTTACAGCAAAATAGATTGGTCTGACAGTGCAAAATGAGCAGATTTAAAAGCGAGCAGAGCTTGGAAATTGGTGATCAGAATTTGCATAATGGAAATACCAGTGTGCCTTCCCCAGGCCTTGCCAGATGTTGTGATGTGCCAGCAATAAACATTTCCTCAGAACTGCACTGGATTCAGGCAAGAGAAGGGCATTTTTTGGTGTTTTTTAGCACACAGGACTCAGGTAGGCTTGTCTTTGCCATGGAATAATCCGGAGCAGGACCCTGGTTTCTGGTGTTTGGGCACACATTAGTCTGGTTTTTCCTTCTCTGTCACTCTGTTCACATAGTCATTAGGAGATCCATAGGGATAATGGATCATTCTGCAGTGACTCCTGTAATTTTGCAGCTTCTGGTGCCCCTCCAGGCTCCTCCTTGCAGAGGTGCTGAGATCTGCACAAACCACCTTCTCTCAAGATTGTAGTTGGAGCCAGTCTAAATAGGACCCAAGGGAAAAAAAAATTAAAAAACAAACAAAATCCCTGATTAATACTTTTAACTTCATGGCTGCTTTTCACAACATCCCACTTCACTTGCAGGATGAGGTTTTAGTCTTCCGTGTTTTGTCCCCTTTTCAATTTTGTACTTTTCTTAAAGGGCAGAAGTTGCAAGTTGCCATTTTTAACATAAAACATAAACTCTGAAGCCAAATGAACCTATGAGGAATCCCAGAATCATTTAGGTTGGGAAGGACCCCCAAGGTCATTGAGTCCAACCTCGATCTCCTCCCCTCCTTGTCCCCAGCCCAGAACACTGAGTGCCACATCCAGGCCTTCCTTAGACACCTCCAGGGATGGGGACTCCAAACTTCCCTGGGCAGCCCCTTCCATTTTCTGACCACCCTCTCCATGGGGCAATTCCTCCTGGTGTCCAACCTGAGCCTCCCCTGGCCCCTCCTGGTGTCCCTGGTCCCTCTGAGCAGAGCCCAACCCCACCTTAGTACAATGTGAAAAACATTCTGTAATGGTGAGGAATTGGAACTCCAGCTTTATTCCACCTCCTTGCCATGTTCAGTCTTACAAATGATTTATTTTTGCTGCTTGAAGGTATTGAAATCACAACATTAATTGCTTGACTTGCTTTGCTGAATGAATTCACCTGATCTTATAAACAGCCTGATATTTGTTGACTTGGTTTTACTGTAAACAGGCAATGCCAGCAAGTCACATGCAGTGAAAGAGTTGATTTGGGAATTAAAAGATCACTTGCAGGGCTTGGGATTTTTAAACAAATCTTACCATCACTTTGCTGCTTAGTAATGGAGAGATTCCATGCCTGAACTTTGATTTGACTCATGTTTTCAGAGTCAAATGAAGGTCTCAGGTTCTGGATAAGGGGGTGTCTTCACCCTGCCAGCCTTGGGGGAGTGCACAGGCACTGTGTTGGTTTTTCCTTCATTTCATGCAAGGTTTGAATTTGAGAAAAACAAAGGGGTGAGGGTGGTGAAACAATGCTTGGAAGAACTGTTACGACATTACCCATGAAGTACATTTGGTATTTGATAAGTTAACAAAAGTGTTTAGTCCACTGCACACAGATGCCTTGCCAAACCTCTGTGTGCAGCTGCCTTGATGCACGTAGGAAAAAAGATCAGAAAATGGTTTCTTTGCGTAGCAAAAAACTATGGTAAGAGAGTACATTGGTTGAGAAGGAGAACTAGAATCTGTTTATTCTTATGTTTAGCAGAGACGAGCGAAGAGGATCCTACGAATACGCCCCTGACCGTACCTACTACGAGACCGTTCGGACCCCAGGGACGTATCCAGAAGATCCTCGGCGGGAATACCCAGCTCGGGGCCGAGAATTCTACGCCGAGTGGGATCCCTACCAAGGAGACTACTACGACCCACGATACTACGACGACCCTCGCGAGTACCGGGATTACCGGGGAGATCCATACGAGCAGGACATCAGGGAGTACAGCTACAGGCAACGGGAGAGGGAGAGAGAGAGGGAACGGTTCGAATCCGATCGGGACAGAGACCACGATCGGAGGCCGATCGAGCGGAGCCAGAGCCCGACGCACTCGCGGCGCCCGCAGAGCCCCGGAGCATCCCCCTCGCAGTCGGAACGGCTGCAGAGCGACTCGGAGAGGAGGATTTACAGCAGGTCCTCGGATCGCAGCGGCAGCTGCAGCTCGCTGTCCCCTCCGCGATACGACAAGCTCGACAAAGCCCGCGTGGAGCGATACGCAAAAAACGAGAAAGTGGAGAAAGAGCGCGTTTTCGAGCAGGAGAGGGTGGACAAGGAGAAGCGCTTGGTGAGAAAGGAAAAGCTGGAAAAAATAGAAAAGGAGAAAACAGATAAGCAGAAACGAAAAGCGAAAATCCATTCGCCCAGCTCCCAGTCCTCAGAAACAGATCAGGAGAATGAGAGAGAGCCCAGCCCAGAAAAACTGAAGGGCAACAGTAAACAAAGCAAAGAGAGGGGTGACAAAGAAGGGACAGCAAAGAACCGCCTGGAACTGATGCCCTGTGTTGTGCTGACCCGTGTGAAGGAAAAGGAGGGGAAGGTGATCGATCAGCCTGCGCTGGAGAAACTGAGGGCAAAGCTGGATAACGACACTCTGAAATCCCCACTGCTCGAACAGAAAACTCAGACGTCCCAAGCTGAGCAAGCCAAGTCGGAGCAGTCTAAACCAGAACCTGTCAGAACCAAGGTACAGAAGGAGAAAGCCCTTGCCAGTCACATCGAAGTGGTGGACAAGGAGGGAAAAATGAAACCTAAAAAGCACTTGAAGACAGAGCAAACTTCCGAGGGGGCCAACACAGTGGATTTAGACAAGTTGGAGGCTCGTAAAAGGCGTTTTGCCGATGCAAATCCAAAACCTGACAGGCAAAAACTGGACGTAAAACGGAGCAGCCAAGATGAGGAGGATGCACGCATGGTTTTGAAAAAGCAGCTTGATGCAACAGCGTCGTCTAGAGAGGCACCAGTGTTAAGGGAAGGAGAATTGGAGAGAAAACCCCTGAGGAAGGAGATGCTTAAAAGGGAATCTAAAAAACTCAAACTGGAAAGACTTATTCCTGTTACTAGTCCCAAAGAAATTCAGGACACTCTTAATGTTGGTGGGATTGGCTTGCGTCCCACCTTGGATCTGCAGGCGAGGCTCATGGAGGCACCCGAGGAACCTGTGGAAGTTCAGGAGCTCCCTCCTAAAAAACTGAACCCGGTAAAACCCCAGCATAAACAGGTACAGCTGCTGGATGAGCAGGGAACAGAGAGAGAGGAGACAAGGAAGAACTACTCCAGCCTTCCTGAAGAAACACCAGATCATAAACTTGGCCAAGAGAAACCTCAGTCGGCTGACACGGAGGAGAAAATCAGCATCGACATTGACCACACGCAGAGCTACCGGAAACAGATGGAGCAAAGTCGCAGGTTGAAACAGCAGCTGGAAATGGAGATAGCAAAGTCTGAGAAGTTTGGCAGTCCAAAGAAAGAGGTGGATGAATATGAAAAGCGGAGTCTGGTTCATGAGGTGGGAAAGCCTCCACAAGACGTCACCGATGACTCTCCACCAAGTAAAAGGAAAAAGACTGACCAGTTTGACTTTGAAATCAGCACTAAGAGAGAAAGGAACTACAGAAGTTCTCGTCAGGTGAGTGAGGACTCCGAAAGGATGTCATGCTCCCCAAGCATCAGGCACTTCCCTTTCCATGAGGATGATGACACGCTCGATTCTCCAAGGTTAATGCCATTGAAGGAAACCAAAGAGTCACCTAAAACAGAAGAAAAGGGTCTTTCATACTCCAACATGACTGTGAGGGAGGACTCGCTGAAATTCAATCCTTATGATTCCAGCAGAAGGGAGCAGATGGCAGAAATGGCTAAAATAAAACTCTCTGTGTTGAGTTCTGAGGAAGACTCAAGTAGGTGGGAAACCCAAGTGAAACAAGAGCCTGGGAGAGTTGATATCAGCTTTCCAAGCAGCATTGTGAAAAGAGACAGTATACGAAAGCGGTCTGTCCGAGACCTGGAACCTGGGGAGGTGCCTTCAGATTCGGATGACGATGGCGAAAACAAGCCCCATTCCCCAAAAGCCTCGTCCTTGTTAGAGAGTTCCAGGTTGTCTTTTTTATTAAGGGACAGAGAAGAGAAGTTCCGTGAAAGAGAGGAAAGACTCCAGTCCGGTTCCTTAGAAAGAAACAAATTCTACTCTTTTGCATTGGACAAGACAATCACACCTGACACAAAGGCCTTGCTTGAAAGGGCTAAATCCCTCTCTTCCTCCAGAGAGGAAAACTGGTCCTTTCTAGACTGGGATTCAAGATTTGCTAGTTTCAGAAACAATAAAGACAAAGAGAAGGTTGACTCAGCTCCAAGACCTATTCCATCCTGGTATATGAAAAAGAAAAAAATCAGAACTGATTCTGAAGGTGGAAAACTGGATGATAAGAAAGAAGATCATAAAGAGGAGGAACAAGAGCGGCAGGAACTGTTCGCTTCTCGATTTTTGCACAGTTCAATCTTTGAACAGGACTCCAAACGCCTGCAGCATTTAGAGAGGAAGGATGATGATCTGGACTTCATCTCTGGAAGGCTATATGGGAGACAGTCCTCCTCCGATGGGACGAACAGCACAGCTGATTTGGTGCAAGAGCCGGTGGTTCTCTTCCACAGTAGGTTTGTTGAGCTGACACGAATGCAGCAGAAAGAAAAGGAGAAAGATCAGAAACCAAAAGAAGTGGAGAAACAGGAAGATAAAGAAAACCGGCCGAAAACACCAGAAATGGTTCCTGATAGTAAAGAAACAGAACATAAACCTTCCTCAGCTGTTGGTCCTTCTTCAGTCACCGTCCTCCCACAGGAACCAGCTCCCATTGCTCCTGAGAAAAGTGAAAAGGTCCTGGTGGAACCAGCTTCTGTCAAAGAAGAGAAACCTGAACCTGCTGCTGCAGCAGAGGAACAAAAACCTTTTCCTGAACTTGCTGCTCCTGTCAAAATGGAACCTCCTGAGCATACAGAACCTCTGCCAGTTGTGGAAGCGAGTAAAGAAATCGTTGCTACAGCCCTGGCACCAGAGGAAGATGCTGTGGCAACAGAGCATCCTTCGTACTTGGATACCAAACCTCCCACTCCTGGGGCCTCGTTTTCTGATGCAGACATCAGCGTAGATCCAGAACCTGAGGCTGCCCAGCTGCTTCCACCTCCGCCCAAGCTAGTTCAGAAGTCAGATGAGGCTGCAGAACCTAAAGAGGAAAATCCACCACCCTCTGCCAGCACCGATGCTGGTGTGAGTCAAAAGGTGGAGGCGGCTGCTGAGGTCCTGCCGCCTGTTTCTGACAATGATATGGAAGTGGAACCTCCGGTTGTTGTAAAAGATAAAAAGTCCTACAAAAGTAAACGGTCCAAGACTCCCGTGCAGTCGGCTGCAGCTAATGTCACAGAAAAGCCCGTCACGAGGAAGAGCGAAAGAATTGACCGTGAGAAACTGAAAAGGTCGAGCTCTCCTCGTGGGGAGACCCAGAAGCTTTCTGAATTGAAAGTGGAGGCAGAAAAGGTTTCAAGGAATGCTGCTAAATCCCCAAGTTCTGCTGCAGAGCCAGAAAACGTGGAGCTGAGCTTGCCGATTGGCCGAACCAGGCGCAGAAACGTGAGGTCAGTCTATGCTACCACAGGGGACAACGAAGGCCCATCTCCAGTGAAGGATTCCATGGAGGTCACTAGATCCACCCGGAAGAGAGTGGAAAAGGAACCACAGGAAACAGTGACTACTGTTCCCACAACCCCGAGGAGGGGAAGACCTCCCAAAACCCGCCGTAAGCCAGAGGAGGACATCTCTCCAATAAAGACAGAACCGGTACAACAAGAGGTGGAGGAAGCTGAAACTAAAGATACCATGGAAGCTCCTAAACCTGCAGAGGGTTGGAGGTCTCCTAGATCCCAGAAGCTCACACACACTCACTCATCAGCTGCTGCCAGCCAACAGGGGAAGAAAGGGAAGAATGAACCGAAAGCTGATACCACGGCTGAATCCGAAGATGCTGCTGAAAGAAGCAGTCAGGAATCGAGCATCAGTGACAACAGCAATAAAGCAAAAGCCGCTGAGAAAGAGCCAGCAGCAAGTGAGCAGAAACGTGATCGGAAGGAACTGGATGTAGAGAAAAATCAGCTAGAAATCCCCACAGCTGAGATCACTGAGAAGAAGTCAGTGCCAGAAAAGGTTACGAAATCCAAAAGGGGAAGGTACAAAAATACCAAAACCGTGGTTGATAAGGCATCCGTGTGTCTCAAAAATGTAGAAATACGCCTCAACGTGGATGAAGTCAAGGGTGCCTTGAGGCCCACCGAAGAGGAGGCAGAGCCGGTGGCAGTGTCACCACCCAAGATGAAGAGCCCTCCGAAAGAGGACATCCTGCCACCCCACTTCTCTAAGAATGAGGTAGAAGATTCATTCCCAGAAATGGAAAAGGAGGTGACACGGGAGCCCAAGCAGTCGCCTGAGGCTGCCCAGTTAGCAAAGCAGATTGAGCTTGAGCAGGCGGTGGAGAACATTGCAAAACTCACTGAAACTCCTCCAACAATTGCTGCCTACAAAGAGCCAACGACAGATGTGGCTGAAGTCCGTCAGGAGGAAGAGGCAGATAAACCTGCACACCAGGCCAGTGAAACGGAGCTGGCAGCAGCCATCGGCTCCATCATCAATGATATTTCTGGGGAGACGGAAAGCTTCCCTGCACCGCCAACATATCCTGCTGAATCTGAGGCTGAGATCCCCACAGAGCCCTTGGTGTTGCAGTCCCCTCGGGAGGAGATGGAGCCTGAGACAGATCAGGCAGTGAACAATATCCTAGAAACTGAGGCTGCTGTCGAGCCTGTGGTGCAGCCGGTGCCTGGCTCCGTCCCGTCAGCGTTGGAGACTGAGAGCAAGGAGTCTGAGGTCAGCTTCAGCGAATCTTCCAACTCTGCACAGGAGGCTGAGACCTTGCAGGAGGCTGAAGTTGCTCGTAAGGAGAAGGGCCGTCAGAAAACCGCACGGCAGAGACGCAAGAAGAGCGCAAGCAGGAAGGGTGACGCTGCCGAAGTCAACACCTTTGAGCCAGAGAGGGTGCAGAGCAAATCACCCCCCGCCAATGAAGTTAAGACAAAACCTGAAGAAGCCTCAAAGGAAGAGAAGCAAATTAAACCCACAGCATCCATGGAGCCAAGTGCTTCTGATGTCACCAAGGCTGTGGCTGCTGACATCGTGGCTGCACATGAGGCTGTCCCTGAGAGCAGCACCTCTCCAAAGGTGCCCGCTCCTGCTCCTCTGGACCTGGGTCCCCCACCGGTCTCCCTCGACGAGGGGAGTCAGAGCGGATTCAAGATCCGGTCACCCCTGGAAAACGCTGCCATCACACCACCGAGTGCCCCGAATGCAGCCCTTCCTGCTGTCCCCGCAGCGGCGGCCAAGCTACCCACCCCAGTGCCCACCACCATTGTCCCCCTTCACTCCGGCGCTGCCAAGGTGCCAGAGTGGATGGTCAGGCACGAGGAGCCCCGTGCCCGTTCCACACCCCCGCCTGCTCTCCCACCGGACACAAAGGCATCAGATATCGACACAAACTCCAGCACTTTGAGGAAGATACTCATGGAGCCCAAATATGTCTCAGCAACGAGCATAACCTCCACGCATGTGACAACGACGCACACGGAGCCGGTGAGCGCACCGTGCCTGGAAGAGGCACCTCTCCACCCTGCCGTGGAGGCCATCAAGCCGGTTTCCGAGGAGAAGCCGGCCGTTCCTGTCACCAACGCCCTGGACCCACCGGTGGCCGAAGCGCCAGTGTTCAGCGAGAAGGAGAAGGTCAACACCGTGATTGCTCCCAAAGCCACTTCTGTCATCAGCAGGATGCCCCACAGCGTAGATCTGGAGGAGGCGCCGAGGATCACCTTGGTGAAACAAGCTCCCCAAACCCAGACCTGCCTCGTCAATGCTCCCTCGCCGAAATTTAAGCAGAGGTCAAGTGTAAATGATAACAGCAGGTTTCATCCAGGATCGATGTCTATTATTGAGGAGAGGCCTGTGGAGACTGGGTCCAGTCCAGGGCTGCGGGTGAACACCTCAGAAGGTGTGGTGCTCCTGAGTTACTCAGGACAGAAGACAGAAGGTCCTCAGCGAATCAGTGCCAAGATCAGCCAGATTCCCCCAGCCAGCGCTGTGGACATCGAATTCCAGCAGTCTGTATCCAAGTCTCAGATTAAACAGGAGCCTATCACGCCGTCCCAGCCGGCACCGAAAGGCTCCCAGACCTCGGCGGGTTATGGGACTGTTTCCACCCATTCTTCGTTGGTACTCGGAACACAGCCCTACAACACCTCGCCCGTCATCTCCTCCGTCAAACAGGAGCGCGCCGCGCTGGACAAGCCCGACTCGTCCCACCTCGCTGTCCAGACCCCGGCGTCGCAGCCCGGCAAGGTCCTGACGCAGACCGTAAACACTCCACCCGTGCTGGTCCATAACCAGATGGTCGTGAACAAAAAACTGTCTGACCCAACTGCTCTGAAAGTGGAGACAAAGACTCTGCAACCCTCCAACCTGAGTCCTGGGGTTAGTCCTCACCACCCTTCCCTCTCTGGGAAGATGCACTCGGAAGCGAACCACGTCAGCTCGGGCCCCAGCACCCCGACTGACCGGGCCATCTCCCACCTGGGGGTCACCAAACAGGAGCCGCACTCGCCGCGCACCAGTGGGCACTCGCCGTCGCCGTTCCCCCGGGCCTGTCATCCTGGCAGTACCTCGTCCCCAGCTTTGTCCAGCAGCACCCCAGTCATGCTGGCGCCGGGAATTCCCGTTCCCCAGTACATATCCAGCATGCATCCCGAACAATCTGTTATCATGCCCCCCCACAGCGTAACACAGACTGTGTCCCTGGGCCATCTATCCCAAGGTGAGGTGAGGATGAACACCCCTCCTCTCTCCGGCATTCCCTACGGCATCCGCCCGGAAGCGCTCCACTCCCCCCGAGCTGCTCTGCAACCCCAGATGGAGATGAAACCCCAGCGATCCAGCACGCCCCAGCCAGCACCCATCCGAGACATCGTCATGCCCCCGCTGTCCTCCCAGCATCCCCCCGAGGAGGAGCTGCACTTCCACCACACGGCGGTGTGCCGCGGGCCAGCCCCGGTGCAGTCCGACGTGCTGGTGATGCAGCCCGACTACCGCATGCACCCCGGCAGCCTGCGGCTGGAGCAGTACAACGTCCCGCGGGACGTCAGGATGATCATGCACCCGCACATGGCCGCCGTGGGCGAGCACCACTCGGAAACACGACAATCCCGCACGCCCGAAGGGGCCGTCAAAACTCCCCCGGTCAGTAAGACCCCGCAGCCTGGGAAAGAGACTCCCAAATCCTCGGAAGGCAAGATGGCCCACTCTCCCCACAGCGAGCCGCGGCTGCTCAGCGTGCCCTCGGGCAGCCAGCTGCCCGGGCTGCCCCTGACGCAGCCCGTGGTGGTCCCACATGGGGTGCAGATCATGCATCCCGCCGGGAGCTCCTTCCACGATTACCGCTCCGTGTACGGCGACATGAGGAATTACCACACGGCCCAGCTTGGACATCCGCAGTTCCCGGGCGCCTCGCCCATCGGGCTGCCCTCCCGGAGCATGACCCCGTCCCAGGTGAGAAAGAAAACTCTTTTCCTGTCTACCTGGAATCTGGAGCTGTTTCTTATGGGAAATGGGGTTCTAATGCTGCTTAGCATCAGAGGAAGCCAAAACAACCCATTTCTTGAACCCCTCTGGAGCTCCACCCAGGAGGGGGGAAGGTGCCCGCAGGTTTCTGGATATGGTGTCAGGGGGAGAATTGTCAGTACCAAGGTGGTGCATGGGTCAGGCATCCTTGGATTGATGGTGTGACTAAGGATGGGCTTGGGGCAGGATTCAGGGAGTGGGGTTTCAGCTCAGGTGGGTTTGGAAGTGGGAGACTGTCCCAGGTGCTGCCGCAGCAGGGCTGCTGCTGTGACACAGATGTCGCCAGCAGGAATCTCCTGGTGCCGTGGCAGCCTTATAATGGGGTTGAATACACCCTCGGCCTAAACATCTTTCCTTTTCCCCCCTGCCTGCATCCCAGGGTCTGCCGGAGGGCGAGCACTCGCACCCCAGCCAGCCAGTCCGCAGCAAGACCCCTCAGATCCCTCAGGATCCCAAGGGCCCATCGGCAGCAGGGCCAGAGCAGAGTCACCACGCCCCTGTGAACAGGCACACGGCACAGATGGACCCTCACGTCCACCTCCAGAGGGCACAAGGGGACACGAGCCAGACCTCCTACCCCTCACCCGTCGCCATCTCCATGAAGCAGGAGCTTCCATCGCCGCACCAGCCGCAGGCAGTTCCCAAGCAATCCATGTTTATCCCCACGACCTCGGGGCCACCCCTCAGCCGCCCGGAGCCCCAGTCCGCGCTCAAGCAGGAGCCATCCCCTCACCCTGTGTCCCAGCGACCTGTGGACATGGTCCAGCTGCTGACAGTGAGTGTCATGCTCCTGATCTGGGGGAAATCACCTGGTTCTGTCTCAGCCATAGCACCAAATCTGACCTTTCTTGCATCAAAAACTTCAGATGCAGAAAAGGCATTGTTTGGGTTTTGGGTTGTTTTGTCCCTGATGGATTTTAGCCATGTTTACTGTTCCAAGTCAGTTTTACAAGTCAGCATTTTACTGGAAAGTGTTTCCTCATAGGCAGGGGGGAGAGTTGGTGTATTTCATTTAAATAAAAAGGAAAAACCACTCTCTCAAGTGTAGAAAATGAGGAAGAGGAGGGAGGCAGTGAAGAACAGGTACCAGCAAGGAGCTGAGAGTTCTGTTCAGCACCAAATGTCTCCCATACAATCTCGAACAGTTCTTCTGTTATTTCTCAATTTGTCCATTTGTAAAAGGGAACACAGCATTCAGGAACAGCCTCGTGATGGGTGGGCGGCAGAGGGATTGGGATGACGGGATCCACCCAGGCAGGCTGGCCAGCTGGAAGGAAAAGGACTGAATTCCTGATTTAGCAGGATGTAACCCAGGCCTGGCCTGTGGAGGGTTGATCTGGTGCTATATCTCCGCTGAGCCTTTAAAACTCGGATGGAAGTATAGGTGGCAGCCGAGCAGCTCAGCATTTCAGATCCCACCCTCCTTGCTTTGTGTGTAATACTCTCTCCCTCTCTTCCCAGAAATACCCCATTGTCTGGCAGGGTCTGCTGGCTCTCAAGAACGACACGGCGGCTGTGCAGCTGCACTTTGTGTCCGGGAACAACGTCCTGGCACACCGGTCTCTGCCGGCGCCCGAGGGAGGGCCCCCCCTGCGCATCGCGCAGCGCATGCGGCTCGAGGCCTCCCAGCTCGAGGGCGTCGCGCGCAGGATGATGGTGAGCGCCCGGGCTGGGGCAGGGAGGCACTTTGGGAATCTCAGAGCTGGGCTGGGCTCACCAGCTGTGGGGCTGGAAACCACCAGGGCTCCCCAAAACGCAGGCTTCTGTCATGTGGGCTTCTCAGGGAATGGGCACGGCCCCAAGGCTGCCAGAGCCCAAGGAGCGTTTGGACACTGCTCTCAGGGATGCACGGCGGGGATTGATGGGATCCTGTGCATGGCAGAGAGTTGGACTTGAGATCCCTGTTATTCTGTTTTGGGATCCTGGTGTTCACACTGATTCCTTCAGCCCAGGGAGTGTAACACGGATTTCAGAGGATGAGCAATAACTCTTACACTGCACTTATGGAAAAGGCAATGAGAGCTGGGAAACCTTTACATCACCCTGAGCCTGGGGACAACCTTCTGCTGGCTTCAGTGTGTCTGAGTAGGGTGGGAAGGGGAGTTCAGGTGGCCATGAAAATCTGTTTTTAGTCTTTTCCACCTTGGCTGAGCTCTCAGCAAGTTTTGGAATCACCAAATCCCAGACTGGTTTGGGTTGGAGGGGCCTTAAAGCCCATCCCACCCCCTGCCATGGGCAGGGACATCTTCCACTATCCCAGGTTGCTCCAGGCCCTGTCCAGCCTGGCCTTGGACGCTTCTGGGGATGGGGCAGCCACCACTTTTCTGGGGTACAAATTGTAAAATCAAGGAGTTTGAAGTGAGGGTTTTCCCCCATGGACAGCGGGTGGATGGCTGGAAAACATCCCCTTATGCAGCATTTCCCTGAGCCTGTCCTTCCCTTGCAGGTGGAGAGCGACTACTGCCTGCTGCTGGCCCTGCCCTGTGGCCGGGACCAGGAGGACGTGGTCAGTCAGACGGAGTCGCTCAAGGCCGCCTTCATCAGCTACCTGCAGGCCAAGCAGGCTGCAGGCATCATCAACGTCCCCAACCCCGGCTCCAACCAGGTACGGGCACAGAACCCCTGCAGTGCCACAGGGACACCACAGCAGTCCCTAATGGCACAGGCACAGAACCCCTGCAGTGCCGCAGGGACACCACAGCAGTCCCTAATGGCACAGGCACAGAACCCCTGCAGTGCCACAGGGACACCAAAGCAGTCCCTAATTGCACAGGCAGCTTGGTCTTCTGCTGGGTCTGCCTGGGGTTATTGGTCAAACAACCCCCCATTTCCATCACCCATCAAAGACATGGATGGGATCCATAAATTATGGATGGGATCCATAAATTTTTGATGGGATCGATATAATCATTGATGGAATCGACGAAAGCAACCCCAAAGCCAAAAAAAAACCCCAAATGTATGTTTGGTGTGTTCCCAGTTCACCATCTAGGGCTGAAAAGCATTTCCCAAATGCATTTCTCAGCTCTTTTATCTCTGAAGTAGAGTCCTGGTTTGTTCCCCATATCCTGATTTTTCCAGGACAGCTGGTGTTTTCTTGCAGAATGCATTTGGTGCCATGGAGGGTTTATTCCACGTGTTGCTGCACTGACTGCAGTTTAACCTGTGTGTAATTTAATTCTGGGTATAAGGAGCCCAGAATGAGCCCAGCACTCGGAGCAACCACTGAAATTATGATTAGTGGGAATTTTTCTGCCTTTCCCTGTGGTGTGGAAAGCTCCCCACCTTGGAAAGAAAACCCATGGCTTCTGTAGTATACATGATTTAGGATCCTTTAAGCACCCAGAACATCACCAAAATGTCCCATTTTTAAACCTCTGTGGGCGTGGGTTGTCTCTGATCTGTGGTTTTTCCCTCCCTGCAGCCTGCCTACGTTCTGCAGATCTTCCCACCCTGCGAGTTCTCGGAAAGCCACCTGTCCCGCCTGGCCCCCGACCTCCTCGCCAGCATCTCCAACATCTCTCCTCACCTGATGATTGTCATCGCGTCGGTATGAGCTGTTTACCAGTTACTGACTTTTTATTATTTTGATTTTAATTTTTTTAATTTTTCCAAGGCCCTGCAGCAAAAAACAAACAACTACAACAACAACAACAACAAAAAAACCCCACAAAAAAACCACACAAAAATTAATTTTAAAATAAAACTAATTCAAAAGAAGGAGAGAAGGTTATGAGACAAGAAATATGCTGCCAGAAACCAGCCTCCTGCCCGACCGGCCTCGATCAAACCTTGGATGTTTACATGTTGCTTTAGCTTATGGACAACTGATGCACTCAGCAGGTGGACTGGGCTTGGGTTCCCACGCCTCCTTTTTGGGGAAAAAAACACACAAAAAAGAAAAAAAAAAAAGAAAAAAAAAGAGAAAAGGATGGCTTATTTTTTTTAACAAAAAAAAAAAGGAAAAAAATAAAAAAGAACCTGAACTGCCTTTGCACTAAATTAGTGACTCGGACTTTGCACAGTTGGAGACGCTGTGACGTTCTGGATGTCTTGACACACATTGACCGCGCCGTGGACGTTCCGCAGGGACTCTGCTGAGATTTGTGGGTCAAGGAGCATTTCACAGTCATTTTTTATTTTATTGGTTGTTTCGCTGGGTTTTTTGTTGGTTTTTTTTTTCCTTCTTTTGGGGTTGTTTATTTTTTTGGGGGGGGTTATTTTTTCCGGATGTGAACCTTCCTCTTCCTCCACCTGCCCCTGCTGCAGCCGTCTTCTCTTCATCTGGGATGTACAGTTTACACTGAAAAACAAGAGAATACAAAACAAACAACAAAACAAAAGGGAGAGCTTTTTTCCTTCCTGGTGGGATATGCAGAACTCAGTGGGTGTGTGTATATATAAATATATATATAATATATATAAATATATATAATACTGACTTTAAAAAAAAAATCAAATCCCCACAACATACATTTTTTTTTAATCTGTGCCAAAAATGTGTTTTCAGAGAAAAAAAATCTTATTTTCATACTCAGACTTTGTATTGTCACTCATTTGTAAGTGCGCTTCATTTAAACATCCCCTCGTCTCATCAGCTGTGGAAGTGTTATACACTTGTACAAAGACTCTGCCCCGGCCCCCCTCGCCTCCCCTAACACTTAATTAATTTATGGAACTTGGTTTTTTTTTTGGTTTATTTTTGGTTTATTTTTTTTCTCAGCGCAGTTTTGTTTTGTGTGTCCATTGGATTACGAACTTTATTAAAAAATACAAAACACGTCGGCGCCCCGACCTCGTCCCTCGGCGTGGGGAGGGGGAGTGGGGAAGGGGAGTTTGGGGCTGCCAGGGAGGGGTCACCCACCTCTCCCTCAAAAACAACCGGCAAAAAAGGTCATTTCATCACACCAAACCCATCTCCTCTTGATTTTCCCTCCTGTCTCATAAATACTTGTGAAAACTGAAATCGCGGGGTTTGCCCCCACTTTTAATCTCACCACGCACCAGCTCCTCGCCCAGAATTATCCCTGGGTTCCTGATATTCATCATACTTGGAAATGTAAGAGCCAGACTTGCTGTTTTTCACTGCTTTTCCACCCAAATCCCTGCCAGGTGTAAGTAGGAAGCCTAATCAAGGCTGGTGTAAATGGGTTAAAATCAAGCAGATGTGGTAAAAAAGGAGGTTTAGGACAGAATTTGGGGGGTGGCTTCCGAAACCAGGGGAGACCCTCCCCCTGCACCCCCAGGCTGAGGGTGGGGGCGGAGCAGAGCCTGTTTTGGGGTAAAACCAGGACAAAAAGGGGCTGCTGGTGCCTCAGGATGGAGCTGGGTGTGGGGAACCAGGCCAGGGACACCCCACAGCAACCCCCAAGTCCCACGGGGGGGGTCAGGGTGGGACCTTGGACTCCCCCCCTTCCCCCAGGGAGGGGGAGAGAGGTGAGACCGATGGACAGACCCCAGACACGGATGGGGCTTGGACAGACGGACACGAGGATTACTGGGGCGGAGGGAAAGGGTCCGACCCTGCTGGTTTCTGAGTGGTGCCTTTGAGGTCAAAAGGGGCAATTTTGGGGTTTTGTGCAAGGGCTGGGTGGGGCTGGAGGGCGCTGCCTGTGTGTCCGGCCAAGTGTGAACTGTCCATGTGTCCCGGTGTCCGTGCACTCTCCCTCCACCCAGGTGGGCCTGGACCTGCCTGTCCATCCAGGCCCATCCCCTTCACTCACCCATCCCATGGAACTGGCAGATGGACAGAACAGAGGAGTGTCCAGCTGGACACACGGACATTGGACATCCAGATGGAAACACAGGCTTGGACCAACAGACAGATGGACATCCAAATGGACAAACGTGTTTCCTTCTGGACAGCTGGACATGCACCTGCCCAGTCAGACACCTTCCTCCTCCACCCATGAGCATAAATGCCCCAGAAATGCACTTTTCACCCCAAAGGCTCCTCTCCAAAAATCAGCAATTTCACACCCCTGCCCCGCCCCCCTCACGCCCCCCTCACACCCCTGCCCTGCCCCCACAGCCCAGTGTCCGTCTGTCCACACCCATCCCTGTGTCCATCCCTGGCCCAGGCTCTGAGGATGGGGGAAGGGTCTGGCTGATCCCGACTCCAAACCCATGGACACTGGGAATGGGGACACTGTACATACAGCTGGACAACTGGAAATTGTATGTCCAGCTGGACACACGGACTTTTTTACGTCCAGTTGGACAGATGGACATTGTACATAGAACTGGACAGATGGACAGACACCTGCCCAGTCAGACACCTTCCTCCTCCACCCATGAGCATAAATGCCCCAAAAATGCACTTTTTGCCCCCAAGGCCCCTCTCCAAAAAGCAGCGATTTCACACCCCTGCCCCGCCCCTGCCCCGCCCCCACCCCATTCCCAGTGTCCATGGGTTTGGAGTCGGGATCGGGCTGGACCCTTCCCCATCCTCAGAGCCTGGGCCAGGGATGGACACAGGGATGGGCCCGGACAGATGGACATGGGGCTGAGGGGGCAGGGCAGGGGTGTGAGGGGTGCGTGAGGGGGGCGGGGCAGGGGTGTGAAATCGCAGCTTTTGGAGCAGGTCCTTTGGGTGAAAAGTGCATTTTTGGGGCATTTATGCTCATGGGTGAGAAGGTGTCTGGTTCAGCAGGTGTCTGTCCTGCTCTCCAGATGGACGTACAATGTCCGTGTGTCCATCTGGACATCCAGTGTCCAACTGGTCGTCCAATGTCCAAATGTCTAGATGGATGAACACAGTCCAACTGCATGCACAGTGTCCAGCTGCATGTACAATGTCCGTTTGTCTAGCTGCATGTACAGTGTCCATCTGTCCAGCTGGACACTCCCCTGTTCCTCTGTCCATCTGACACATCCACCATCCCCATTCCCAGCTGAACGTGCTCCTGTTGGTCTGTCCAGTTCCATGTCCAGCCATGCGTCTGTCCAGCTGTCCGTCCATCTGGACACTCTACGTCCAGCCGGACACATGGACATTGTACATCCATCCGGACACACGGACATTGTGTGTCCAGCTGGATGGGGGGACATATTAATCCAGATGGACAGTTGGACTTTGTATGTCCAGCTGGACCCCTGGACATTGCACGTGCAGTTGGACAGACACCTGCCCAGTCAGACACCTTCCTCCTCCATCCATGAGCATAAATGTCCCAAAAATGCATTTTTTGCCCCCAAGGCCCTTCTCCAAAAAGCAGCGATTTCACACCCCTGCCACGCCCCCCTCACACCCTTGCCCCGCCCCGCCCCCACCCCATTCCCAGTGTCCATGGGTTTGGAGTCGGGATCGGCCAGACCCTTCCCCCATCCTCAGAGCCTGGGCCAGGGATGGACACAGGGATGGGCCCAGACAGACAGACACGGGGCTGTGGGGGCAGGGCAGGGGCGTGAGGGGGGCGTGAGGGGGGCGGGGCAGGGGTGTGAAATCGCTGATTTTTGGAGGGGGCCTTTTTGGTGAAAAGTGCATTTCTGGGGCATTTATGCTCATGGGTGGAGGAGGAAGGTGTCTGACTGGGCAGGTGTCTGCCTGTACAATGTCCGTGTGTCCAGCTGGATGTACAATTGTCTGTCTGGACATGCAATGGTCCCTCTGTCTGGGTGTGAATGTAGCCAGCCATGTGTCCCATCCACAGGAGGGTCCGTGTGTCCAGCTGGACATGTCCCTGTCTGTGTCTGCCTGTCAAACCATCCCTGTCTCCGTCCGTCTGTCCAGCCATTTCCAGTGAAGGTCCAACACCAACAGCCCTGTCCCTATGTCCGGCTGGACAGCCCAGCCGGTCTTGAATCTTCCAACCCCCCACGCTGGGGAGCAGGGATGAGGACAGATGGACACATGGACACAGGTGAGCACATGGATGGACAGACATGTGCCCTGGTGTCCAACTGGACATCAAACTGTGTCCAGCCTGAAGGTGTCCATGTGTCTCTGCCACTGTCCAGCCATCCACAGAGCTTTCCACATGCCCAGCTGGCCCTGCAGCCATCTCTGTGTCCGTCTGTCCCAGCTGGACACGCCCCTGTTGTTGTGTCTGTGCATGTCTCCCTTCCCTCCCCGCCCTGGGGAGCTGGGGGCTCTGAGGGGACAGAGCGGGTGGGGGGAGTGTCCAGCTGGACACACGGACAGGGGCAGCTGCATGTACAGCTCCAGGGCCTGGGGG
Organism: Haemorhous mexicanus; assembly: GCF_027477595.1. NCBI lineage: Eukaryota > Metazoa > Chordata > Aves > Passeriformes > Fringillidae > Haemorhous > Haemorhous mexicanus. Next base: position 2,268,652 of record NC_082363.1, on the reverse strand, counting down.
TCCCTTGGGGGTGTGCCCAGCTGAGCCCCAGAACCCGGGTGGGGCAGGACAGGCTCCCACCCCCCACCTCCATCAGCAGCACCTTTTTTCTTCTTTTTACCCCCTAACAGGGGCATCTCCCCTGCTTCCACACCCCTCCTTCAGTGGGGGTCAGCATGCAAGGGTCTTTCAGAGCTTTACCCCAAAAATCCCCATCTGCTGTTCTGGGTGGGGTTGAAAACCTCAACCCACCATTTTTATCCTTTATCATCTCATCTATCCCCGCTCTCTATCCACATCACACTCTCAGCAGTGACTGGAGTATTTCAGTCCCCCCCACTGGGCTCCAGCTCTGCAGGAACCCCAAAACATCGCCTGGAGGGGAAGCAGCAGCCCCCGCCCTGAGCACCAACCCTTACAAAATACTGCATTTTATTCCATCTCTTTCCTTCCAGAAATACACTTTTTACACCATTTCCGAGCGGTCTCTTAAATAAAGACTGGGCGGGGGCGGGGTCACTCGGGGGCCGGGGCCGGCCCCTCAGCCGGGGGGGCCGGGGCAGCGGCCGGGGGCGGCTCGGGGCCGTCGCGGGGGCGGAAGAGGAGCTCCCCGGCAGGGATGACCTGCTCTGCCGGCCAGCCCGCGGCGCCGTAGGGCTGGTAGAAGTCGGGCTCCGCCTGGAACATGACAAGCGCCTGGGCCGTGTGGATGCGCACGTGCTGCGCCAGGCTGCTGGCGTCCAGGAACTTCTCCCCGCAGGAATCGCAGGCGTAAAGGATCTGCGTGTTGGGGTCTGCCAGGGAGAGAGAAACACACACCAAAATGGGCGTGGTGCTGTGGTGGTGGAATGGGAGGAGGCAGCCCCGTATTCCCGGTATTCCTGGAGGTGCTGGGGTGGTGGGATGGGAGGAGGCAGCCCCGTATTCCCGGTATTCCCAGTCTCACCTGCCTCTTGCACTTGCTTCACCGCTTTGGTGATCTCTGCTTTAAGTGCTTCAGTCTCATCCGCCGTCACCGCGGCTGCCACGGGCACCACTGCAGGAACGGGGGGGGACAGGGACATTGTGGGGGGCAGGGACATTAGGGGGACCCGGCTGGGCAGGAATTCCCCCCTGGCCATGGATCCTGCCCAGTGCTGAGGTTGGGAGTGGCTCCAGTGGGTTGTGAGGCTGCCCAGACTCGGGTGCTGCGCCCTTGGATAAACGTCCAGCGCCTTTGGGGGCTCCAGGACCTCCAAGCTGCACCCCATGGAAAAGCCCCAAACTTCCCCCTCCAAATGAATCCCCCTTTTGGGGTGACTCTTGGGCCCCTCGAACTGCACCTCATGCATAAAACTCCCTTTCAGGACCGCCCCAAAGCACCCAAGCTGCGCTCTAGGGTTAAGCTTCCCCTTTGGAAGGGCTCCAGAAATCCCCTAGGCTGTCCCTCACAGAAAAATCTCAGTTTCAGGGTCTCTTGGAAACCCAAGCTCCTCCCTGGAGATGCAGCCCCCTTTTAGGACAGTCCTGGGATGCCCAAGCTCTAGCCCATGGACAAGTTTCCCTTTTTAGGTGGCTCCTGAGACCTCTAAGTTGCACCTCCATAAATTAACCTCATCTTTGTGAAAGTTCCAGGACCCTCCAACTGCTCCCCACAGATATTTTCCTTTTGGGGCGGCTCATGGAACACCCAAGCTCCTCTCCAGGGATAAAATCTTTCTTTTTGGATGGCATCTGTGACCTCCAAGCTGCAACCCATGGATAAACTTCTTTTTCAGGACACCTCCAAGACCCCCAAGCTGCATTCCCATGGGTAAATTTCCCTTTTGGGATGCCTCCTGAGTCCCCTAAGCTGAAACCCCATAAATGAATCTCCCTCTGGGGACAACTCCAGGACCAGCCAGCTACTCTCTATGGATAAGGTTCCATTTCAGGACAACGCCAGGACCTCCCAGCTGTACACCTTCCCTTCTGGATGGCTCCCAAGCTGCCCCCCATGGATGAACTCCCTTTGGGAAGCCCATGGGCCTCCAGCTCACCTGTGAGCTGCGTGACAGCGGTGGCAGCCAGCGCCTCGGTGGCCAATGTCACCATGTCATCGGACGCCACTGTGACGATGTTGACCTCGTCACCCTCCTCGGGCTCCAGGATTTTGATGCCAGCCTTGCCCTGGTGCACGGTCTTCACGTGGGAGCGCAGGTTGTCCACGCGGTTGAAGCCACGCCCGCACTTGTCACACAGGAACGGCTTCTCCCCTGGGAGAGGACAGGGAATGGGGGTGGGTGAGAGGGTGATGCCCGGGGGCGGTGCAGGGCTCTGGGAGGTACCCACCTGTGTGGATGATGATGTGCTTGGACAGGTCGCCCACGTTGACAAAGGCTTTGTTGCAGACGGTGCATTTGTGGGGCCGGATGTTGTCGTGGTGACGGATGTGGTTGGCCAGCTGGCTCGACTGGACGAACCTTTGGGAATGAGACCACGGTCACCACAATCCCTGGTATCACCCTGGCACCTCCACCCTCCCTCCAGAGAATGGCATCTGGTTGGGAACGGCAAGTGGAGGTGCCCCCTGATATTCCACCACCACCAAAGTGCCCCTCCCAGTATTCCCAAGGGGAATCCTCACCTCTTCCCACAGCGCTCGCACACATAGGGCTTCTCCCCGGTGTGCTGGCGCACGTGGGCGATGAGGGAGCTCGCCTGGGTGAAGGCTTTCCCGCAGATCAAGCACTGGCACGGCTTCTCTCCTGGGGAAGCACAGGAGAAGGTGGGTGGGGAGCACGAGGGGAAGGAGAACCCCTGGGGGCAGGAGCGTATCCGTACCGGTGTGGATGCGGACGTGGCGCTGCAGCGCGCCGGGGTCGGCGAACTGGCGCTGGCAGTGCACGCACACGTACGGCTTCTCCCCGCTGTGGATCCGCAGGTGCCGCTTCAGGTTACCTGGGAGCAGGGCAAGCTGAAGGACACCGGATCCTCCTCCCCCTTTTCCTCCTTCCCAGAGTCCCAGAAGCTCCCTTGGGAAAGCCTGGTGCTGTTCGGGATCAAGGGAAGTTGGCTGCACCCTGCCTGGGATCAGGCAGTAACGTGGAAGTGGAGACAGCCAGGACAAGCACCTGGTGTTTGAGGGGATCAAAATACTCCACCGGGATCATTCCAACCCTCTGGCTCTGCAGCAGGCTGAGAGAAGATGGGAGGAGACATCCACATCTCCAACATTTGGATGAGGATCTCCCTTCCAGGGTGTGGCTCCATGGGGAAACCCAGGAATTCATGCAGCACAACCATGGCACCATAAAGCCAGATGAAATCCTTCCTCTGGCTCTGATCCAGCCCCGGAACACTCCCTGCTCCCCCCAGACCATCCAAGTTCTGTTACTCAGCTCCTCAGTCCCCTCCCCCGTGTTACCTGACGTGGTGAACTGCTTCCCGCACTCCCGGCACTTCAGGGGTCCATCTGCGATGTGGATCTTCAGGTGAGCCTTCAAATTCCCCACCTGGGGATGGAGAACAGGATGGAGAGAGCCCCAAACTACCTCATCTTCCTTTGGAGCAACCCAAATCCCTGTGGATCCCTTCTGGAGTGGCCTCTAGGACCTCCAAGTTTCACCCCATGGACAAACCACTCTTTCCAAGCTTCAAGACCCCCAAGCTGCATCCCATGGATAATCCACCCTTTCAGGACTGCTCTGGGACCCCCAAATATAGCTCATGGATACACCACCATCCCATGACCACTCTGGGACTGCTCTGGGACCCCCAAATACAGCTCATGGATACACCACCATCCCAGGACCACTCTGGGACCCCCAAACTGCATCTCATGAACAAATCTCCTTTCCAGGACCATGCTGGCCCAGCTTCCCTGCTCCCCAGCACACCTGGTTGAACTTCTTGTCGCAGTGGGGACACTTGTGCTCCTTGTCAGTGTCGTGCGTCTCCAGGTGGCGCATCTTGGAGGTGGGGTCGGAGAAGGAGCGCCCGCAGTAGTCGCACTGGTAGGGCTTCTCCCCGCTGTGCACCAGCTGGTGCCGTTTCAGGTTGCCCGAGGTGGTGAAGAGCTTGCCACAGTCCTCGCAGCGGTAGCGGGCCTCGCCCGTGTGTCGCTTCTTGTGCAGGTTCAGCAGGCTGATGAGCCGGTAGCTCTTCCCGCACTCCTCGCAGCCGTACGGCTTCAGCGGGCTGGGATGAGGGGGGAATGTTACACCCAGCACCAGGGTCTCACTGCCCTAGTCTGAGTGCCAGCCCCCAGCCAGACCCAGGAATCGCGGAATACTTGGGGTGGGAGGGACCTCCAAGCTCATCTTGTTCCACCAGACCCCACCTGCCACTGGACCAGGTTGTTCCAATCCCCATCAAACCCTGAACACTTCCAGGCATGGAAGTCTGTGAAACAACACAAATTTGGACAATGCTCTCAGACACAGGATGGGATTCTGATGGTGTCTGTGCAGGGCCAGGAGCTGGACTCAATCCCTGTGGATCCCTTCCAAGTCAAGACTATTCTGTGACTTTGACAGAGGCAGAATGACACATCTCCTCCTGGATACCCCAACACACCAGTGGATTTCCAAAGGATTCGACCATTCCCAGCAAACCTCACATTTTTCAGGTGTCTTTCCCTGGTTCCACCCGTACCTGTGTGTCTTCTCGTGGGCCTTGCAGGCGGCCGGGTCGGAGAAGGCCTTGTTGCACTCCCTGCACGAGAAGGGCTTCTCTCCGGTGTGGATACGGATGTGCCGCTTGAAGTTCCCGGTGTGGGTGAACTCCTTCCCGCAGTCCTAGGGATGGAGGGATAGGCACTGTCACCCTGCTGTCCCCGAGGCACCTGGTGGCACCCGGAGCTCTGCCCAGGAGCCCGGCTGGCCTCACCTCGCACTTGTGTGTGACGGAGCCATAGGCCTTGGACTCGGTACGGTCACTGTAGGTGCCGGAGCGCAGCAGGCGCGGCTCCCCCGAGTTCTCCTGCCCGGAATCCGTGCTTCCCGACTCGTTATCCTCAGCATTTTCCCCATTCTCCAACTGGGGAGGCTCCTCCTTGGGGATTTTACCCTCATCTTCCTCCTCCACTATCATCTCCCCCTCCTCCTCCTTTCTTTCCAGCTTCATCTCTGCAGGGTGGTAGAAAATGGGGGTGCTCAAATTTGGGAGTGGCAGCAGAGGCACAAATCTACCTGTATTTCCTAACCTAAGGAGACTGGGATTAGGCATCCTCTGTCCCCAGAGAAATCACAGAAACATCTGAGTTGGAAGGGAAGTGAAAGCTCATCCATCATCACCTTTGCCTGGAATCACTTTGAACTTGCAGGTGATTAGCCCTAAATCCCCAAAGCCTGTGCAGGCAGAGGAGAATTTTCCAAATCTCCTCACTATACTCCAAAACAACTGCTCCCAGAGGATCCATGCCTCACAAAACTCACACAATTAATTCCACAGATAACGAGGGCTCAAGCCCTGCCCAGCTTTGTCCCAGCCCTGCTCACCAACTGTGCCGGCGGTGTCCGTGGCTGTGAGGCTGCCCCTGCCCACCGCGCTCTCCGACGGCTGCGGGAGCCCGGGAACGTTGGCCTTGGGATCCTCCTGGATGGCAGCGCCTGTCCCTGTGAGCGCCGCAGTGTCAGGACAGGGTGTGCTGGGGGTGACAGCAGGACCCAGGCTGTCACCCCTCGCTGGCTCACCTTCCTGGCCAGCCGGCTGCTCCGCAGGCACCTCAGGCTGTGCCGCGGCCTCCGGCTTCTCCTCCTTCCCCTCGCTGTCGGGAGCAGCTGCTTTGGCTTTGTCAGGATTTGTCAGAGCTTCTGCCACCACTGATGTCTTGTCATCAGCCGGCACCTTGTCGGCTTCTGCAAGGGAACAGGAGAAGCCATCCAGCTGGTGCTGCCAGCAGGATTCACAAACCCCACAAAGTTCACAGAAGCAGCAATTTTTCAACTGCTGGTACTGCCCAAGAGGACCAAACCTCATCCAGGTGCACCAGATGCACCTGCGAACTGGGTTTGGAAGGTGGCCAAGGAGCATAAGTGGATAAATTTGGGACTGCATGAAGCACAAGTAGGTAAATCTTTACTTTGTCTGGGTGAAGGGAAGCCAGGAGGGTACGTACCGATCTCGGGGGGCTGCTGGGGATTTTCTGGGGGCACAGAGAGAGATTTGAGTGCATTGCAAGCACTGACGATCTCCTGCATCTGCAGGAAACCTGCCACGGCCAGCACATCCTCCACGTTGTCAGGGCTCAGGCTCAGCTTAGCCGTGTACATGAACTCCAGAACCTGGCCCAGACCTGCAGGAGAGGTCACACAACCAGAAATGAGCACTCATCCCCTCACTCCTCCATTTTGAAATGCTCAAAATAACAAGCTGAAGAGCCTCCCTCAAAGCCAGAGCACAGAATTGTGTTGTTTGAAGAACTGGGAGGGATCCTGGACAAAAACCCTAGGCCTACCTGCAGCGTTGCTGATGTCCAGGTGCACCACGTCCTTCTGGTCCACGAAGAGCATGCGGAAGTAGTCGCTGCAGGCGGCCAGCACGGCCTTGTGGGCCTTGAAGTCGATGCCGTCCACCACAAAGGTGCAGTCGCAGAGCAGCCCCAGCTGCCGCTGCTGGTTCAGCTGCTCCAGCACCTGCTGGCTGTGCTGCGGGAAATCCATGGCTGTGGGAGGGAAAAAACACCACAGGGGTGGGGGTGAGGTGTGTGGTGAAACCACTGAAGGGGTCGTGGAGGAGGAGAGATCACAAAACACGACCTGACTGCCCTCACGGTTAAAAAATGGCCCAAAAAGGTGAATTTCAGCTCCTCTCCTGGCTACATCCAACCCCAAACCCTCTCCTAGAACAGCCACGACTCCAACACAGGGCTAGAAGGAGTTGATGGAGCAACCACGATGGTTTTATCAACCATGACAATATTCAGAACACAGCTATTGCTCCTCAGCTGGTCCAAGCAGCGAGCAGGATCCTTGTCACCCCTGCAGACACAAGTGCCATCGTCCCTCCTCTGTGTCACAGCTCCTGCCAAGGCCACAGCATGGGAGTGTTCATCCAAACCTCCCAGTTGCTCATGTCACGATACTGAGGAATTTTTATATTTCATTATGTGTTTGGAGGGAGTTCTCCATGCCTGGAGCACAGCTCTGCCTAAAGAATGCTGCAAATTGCTGGAAACATGGCAAAACCCCAATTTCCCAGCAGGTCCTTGTCAGCAAAGTGCCACACTTTGGATTTTCTCCCGAGCTGCATCCGTAGGGTGAATGAAGGGCTTTCACTTGTCTTTGTCTTCCAACAATGATTCCGGTGCTGAAGGGATTGTTTCAAGGGATTGGCAAGGAGGGGGGAGAAAGGAAACAGAGACTATCCAGTTATTGTTCATGCAGGAAGTCCCCAAAGCTCTGGACGCTGGAGCAGGAAGGTTACAGCTGGGGAAACACTCCTGGATTCCATGCTCGGTGCCTCTGAAAGTTTCCAGCCCCCATGGAAGTTGTTTTTCCACTTCATCACCTCAAATCAGGAGTTTCCAGTCAGGAAGAAGGGAGAGGTTTGGATCCACAACACCAAGCACTTCCAGCTCCTGTTCCTTCCAGCGATCAGTGGTCAGAGGGAGCCTCCTCCTGTCAGCTGCGGGTGCCAGCAACACTCAGGGAAGGATCTTCCTCCCAGGGATTCACTCAGCTTCCACAGGCATTCCCTTCCAGTGTGGAGGAGAGGCCAGGACCTCTCTGACAGCATTGGATCACGCACAGATAGAGGAAGTTCCGCTCCATTTTGTCGTTGCACTGAACTCCCTGCCCTGGCTTTCCCCCAGCCCTCCAAACTTGCCCAGCCTGTCCCAAAATACATCCCTGACAGCCAGAAAAAAAACAGCACTTGGGTCAAGATACTGCACAGCATGGCCCAGTGTGGTTTGCAAAGCTCTGGAGAAAAGGGGGAGCAATTTCCCTGCAGGGTAAACAAGGCTGTGTTCCGTGCTCGCAGAGCTCTCTGCGCAGCAGGACCTGAGGAATCCTGACAGCTCCGTGCACTAAAAGGGTATTTTGGGGAATTTGTGGGAGGCACTTTGCATCTGAACGATGATTTTTAATGTTCCAGGATTGGACTTGTCTCAGCTTTACTCCCCAGCTTTGAGAAGGATGTAAAAACCCAGGAAACTCAACTCCTCCCTAAAAACCCTTCCAATTTTCTGTAGTTTCCCCTGTAATGTCACGTGCTCTCTATACCCACACCAGCAGCCAATGTCACCTTTACCCACTAAAACCCCTGACTCTGAGGTTTAACAATTCCAAACACCTGGACCCAACCCCCAGGAGTGGTGCCCGAGCTCACCCCTGTGCTGCAGGGAGCAGAGATACCCAGAGGATCGAGGGCCAGAGGGTTGAGTCTCTCCTCCAGAGATTTCCCCTTTCCAGATGTTCAGGTCAGTCTCTATGCAGCCATCCTGGGAAAAATGGGTGGAAAAACTTAATTTTAAACCTCCAGTCTTGGGTGAAGGTGCAAAATTCCTCATGCAGGACTGGGCATCCTCTGATTTCCCCTCAGGGGAGACAATTCCCCTCTCGACCTCTCCCCCACTAGGTTGTTGAGTCTCTCATTATCCAATTAATCATGCAGAAGTTCATTATGAGCCCACCCACGCCCTCCACACAGATAAATACAGCAGCTGCAGTCCCAGGGAGCTTCCCACACGAGCTCTGCTAAGCACTCTCGCTAATTTGCGACATTACCTCTCCCCTTCCCTGCCACATGAACATCTACCTATTAAAAATCCCCAAACCTCCTTGACTGGGAAAAAAAACCCAGTGAGTTAAACACTGCCTTCCAGGCTGTCACCACCCAGCCATCCATGCTGGGAAGATGAAAGGGAAGAGGGGGTTTGTTTCCTACCCACCGTCATCTCCCGCCTCGTGCGTCAGCTCCTCGGGGAACAACGCGGCCCCAGCCCTCGCTGCCTCTGCCCACAGGGCTCTGTCCTCATTTCCAGGAACAGATCCTGCAACGGTTTTCATGGAAAAAGTAAAGTCTGCAGCTGATCTGAGCAGAGCAGCTAATAATAATAATAATAATAATAATAATAATAATAATAATAATAATAATAATACAGATCATGGAACAGGGAAGGGCTGCAGAGCTTGTGGTCAGAAGCGGAAGGCGAGCTGTGAGAGGGGAAATGATCACAAAGAGGAAAAAATGTGGTGAAAAGGAAAAATATGAGAAAGACAAGAAGAGAGGGACATCCTGGACCCCCCACAGGGAACAGACATCCTGAGGATGCCTTGGTTATTTGGATTTCAGGCTCAGGGATGTGCTGGTGCTGCTCTGGACACCAAGACATCACCTGAGCCTGAGATCTGCCCTGAAACCCCTCCTGTGTCTGCAGCACGCAAGGATGACCAACCCTTGTCTCCTTGGGGAAAAACACCCTTTGGAATGCTGGCTGAGGGCTGGAATCTCGGGAGACGCCTCTGATGCAGAAACAAAACTAAGGAAACGCAGCTGGGGCAGGCAATGTGTCACGGACAGCCAGGAAGGGCTGTCACCTCGCCAGAAAAGGGGAAAATCCCGTTTTCCTTGCGGTTTCCCCGTCCCTGAGGTGCGGGGATGTGTCTGGCGCTGGCTCGGGGCTGTGACCCCCATTCTCCAACATCGCGAGGATCTTTGGGTGGCCCGAGGGGACGGTGATGCCCCAAGCGCGGGGGACACATGGCTTCGTCCATGGCCTGGCCCCGAGTCACTTCACGGCTGGGGGGGTGACACAGCGGACAGGGACACCCCGGGCAGGGTGGGCGACCGGGAGCCCTTGGGTGCCCTCACGACAAACACGTGCCCCCGGCTCCACTCACGACATAAAGAAGCCCCATACCCCTCACGACAGTGCCCGCTGCTCCTCAGGACAGCCACCAACCCTCATTCCCCTCACGACAACCACGAGCCCCCCGCTCCCCTCGCAGCAGCCAACAAGCCCTGACCACATCCGGCAGTCCCTCGTTCCTACCGCGACAACCCCCCGTTTCCCCCACGACGGCCGGCGGCAGCGCCCCGCTTCCCAGGGCCCGCCAGCAGGAGCGCACCCCCCCGCAGCCTGCCCTCAAAGAACCGGGGGCCGCGCACCGGGGTGACCCCCAAAGCGGCTTCGTTAGCCAGGCAGCGAGCCAGGCCGCAGCCTCCTCCCCTCCCAGCGCCCCTGTCCTACTCAGCCCTCTCCCCAGCCCCTCCAGTGCTCTTCCGGGGCCCCCGTGCCGCACCTGCCATGCCGGGCCCGGCGGGGCCTCACCCGGGGCCCGCAGCCCTCACCGTGACACCGACCAGACAAAGGGCGCCGCCATCTTGGCGCCGGGCGGAAGCGGCGTCGCCCGGTCCCGCCCAGCGGCGTCTGCGTCACTGCGCATGCGCAGCGGGGCCCGGTCACCTTCCCGCCCCTTCCTGCCGCAGAGGCGCCGCCATGGCAGTGGGGGGGCGGTGCTGCGTGGCCCAGAGGGAACATGAGGGACACAGGGGAGCCATGAGGGACCGACAAGGGCCGTGAGGGACGCAGGGGAGCCGTGAGGCGCCGAGGGGAGCCATGAGGGGCCGAGGGAGGCCGAGCGCAGCTGTGAGGCTCGAAGGTCACGGTGCCAGCGCCGCCCCCGTGTTCTTCGCTAGCCGTGTTGCCAGCCACCACATCACCCCTGCTTAAATACCCCCAAGGTGGCGATTCCACCGCTGTCCCAGTGCCTGACCACCCACCATGAAGGAATTCTCCGTATACCTAACATAAACCTCCCTTGCCACAACTTGATGCCGTTCCTCTTTTCCTGTCACTTGTTCTTTTGGCTCTATCCTTCTGTCAGGGAGAAGGTTCCCTGTTGTTGGAAATAACACAACTTCCCTTACTAATTTTTAATTAGTTGTTTTAATTAATTTTGAGCAGCACCCACTTTCGGCCAGTACTAGTTAAGTTTCTACACAGACTCTTGTTACTCAGATCATTAATCACCAAACCCTTAAGTTTGTTAAAACTAACCCTGACAAGCTTCAATAAAGCCAAAAGTATTCGAAAATTTGATATCTGGGATCTTAAATTTATGGTCCTTCAAGGACATTGGAGTAACCAGAAAATACAAAGGACATTAAGGCCTGGAAAGCTGGAGAAGATGATAAAAGGACAATAGAAATCAATAACCAATAGAGGACAGCATGCTAATTAATGAAGAGAATTATGTGACCTAGAAGCAATGAACATTAATTTATTTGTTTGCTTTAAATGTATAAATAAGTGAAAAAGTTTTGGATGCCCAGATCATTGATAAAGAGTTTAAACACGTCCCAAAAACCTGTTTTTCCCCCAGCTTTCCTGCCACGAAACAGCTGCTGTGGGGTGTGTTTGGGGCCGGGCTGAGCCGGCCCCCCGCCCTCTGCTCACCTCCCCTGTCCCAAAGCGATTCGGGCAGAAATGGGGCAGAAACGGGGTGGTTTTCCCGTTTCCCTCCTCCTTTCTCCGCACCTCCGTGGGCCAGGGCCACTAGATGGCAACCAGTGACCGCCGCTGGGCTCCGGGCTGCCTTTGGGCCGGCGCCGCCGCGTCCCCTGCCCGGGGCCCGACGGGCGCTGCCCTCGCCGGGCCTTCACCGCCTCGGCCGTCGCTTTCAGCCCTCTTCGCCGCAGCGGCATTGCCCTGGGCCGCTGCCAGGCTGCTGGAGGCAGTCACGAGTGGCCGGGGCTGCCCGGGCGGAGCAGCAACACGAGCCGGGCTGTGTAGCCGTAAACAGGCGCTGCTGCCCCAGCGGGCGCCTCGCTGTTGTGGGTACACACAGGGACGCGCAGCCGGGCCCTTCCTCCCCTAGAACGGGCCCTTGGCTTTGGGGCCGGCATCCCGGCCTTGGGGCATCCCCAGGGTGCTGGGCGAGGGTGGGCGAGGGGAGGAGGAGGAGGGTTTGGTGCCCTTCCAGGTGGGTCGGCAGCCGGACAGCTGAGGGAATGGCTCTGAAATAGAGCTTCAGGGAAGAAATGAGTCACCCCGGGCTGGAAATAAACAGGGCAGCGGGCGCCGGAGCGGCTTCTGGTGCGGGTTTTTGTGGGGATGGCAGAATATCCCTTATCGAGACACCCCTCGGGTCTGAACCCGCCCCCCTTTTTGAGGGGAAAGCATCAGGGAAACGTCAAAAAACGGAGAAGGCGGCAGTCGGGCGTTCTCAATAATTTATCCCAAGCTCTATATACAAAGACAAGCTCTGGCAGAGGGTTGGGAAGGGAACCTGGCTCCCGGCAGGACTCTTGGCACGCTGGATCTCCCCCCTCAACACGCGCCAGCTAAAAATGGCAGGAGCTGGGACTCCCCTCCGGAATTTCTCCGGTGGGTGACGGGATGCGTTCAGCACAGGTCTGACCCCACTCTGGAGGGAGCCTTCCCATTCCCTACCCCACATCCCACCTCCTTCCCAAATCACCCATTTAATTAGCAAGGGAGGGAAAGGAGAAGGGGGGAAAGGAGCCCCCCGACCCCTCAGATCTTGATCTCAGTCCGGAAGGTTTGCTGAACGTGCTCGGAGTGCTTGGCCGGCCGGCGCTGAGCCCGGATGGTCAGCATCCCATTGTCCCCCAGCGAGGACGACACGGACGTGGGGTCCACGTCTTCGGGCAGCTGGCACTTGTGGGTGAAGGTGTTCATGACGGTGCCATCCGTGGCCAACTGGGAGAAAAAAATGGGTGAAAAGAGGTGATTTTGGGGTGCAAGTGGAATGGGGACTCATTGTTCCCCATTATTAATTAACAGTGAATTAACCCCGCTGGGGTTGTGGCCGCAGCTGTTTGGGAATTGCGTGGGAGCTGGGCGGTCCCCACACCCCCAGTGAGGATTTTGGGGTCCCCCGCTTTGGGGGTGAGCAGGGAAGGGAAGGAGCACCCACCTTCTCGGCGTGCACCTCGATCTGGTTGTTGGAGGTGGTGACGATGATGTCCTCGGGCGCGAAGTCACTGACGTCCACCGTGAACTGATAGGTGTTCCCCAGGGTCTTCACCACGCCCGTGTTACCGGGGCGAGCTGCTGGGCAGGGTTTGGGGGGGGTCACAGCCACGGCTTGCCGAGGATCCCCCCCAAATGCCTCCCGGGTGCGCCCCAAACTCACCTGGGAACCCCAAGGTCTCCCCGTGGGGCCGGACAAAGCTCCCGAAAAGCTCCATGGTGCCGGCGGGCGAGGATTTCACCTTCAGCCACCGCTTGCCCCCACCTGCGACCCCCAGCTCCCACCGGGGGGAAGAGCGGAATCCCCTTCCTCGCTCTCCTCCCGGCGAAGGCGACGCCGGATCGGTTATTTCGGGATATTTCGACTTGACGAGCTTTTTAAAGCCTCGTTAAGGCTCCCGGCCGCCTGCCAGACCTCTCGTAAAACCGGCTAAATTTAGGTCTTGCGCCGGAGACGGTGGAAATTTTTCCCCTCTCCGTTGCCCCCCCAGCTCAACGCCATGGAACGCGATGCCTATTATTAAAGAATAATCATAATAATTAATTAAAATACTTATTAAATCCTCCCCGCCGCGGGATGTACGTTGGGACTGGGAGCTGGAGGGTGGCGGAGGGGGGGAGGAAACCCGGCTCGCTCCGGTCCGAGCGGGTCCGTCGGATTCGTCAAGGTCGTTTTTAATGAGCTCGTTTGCAAACTCAGTCGGGCAGCGGAGGCCGAGGCGGGAAGACTGGTCAGGGGTGCTACAAAAAAGGGGGTGCGGTCCACCTGAAAGGTCCCCGGGATGGAGCGCCCTGTCCCCAGGGGGCTGCGGGGGGAGAAGGAAGAGGAGGAGGAGGAGAGGGTGCTGGTGTCGGAGCACATCTGGAGACCCTGCCCCACCGCCCGGAGAAGGGTCCGAGGTGAGACCCCCCACCCAAAAAGGGGATTTTGGGGGCGGGGTTTTTAGGGGGCTCAGCACCCTGTTTCCCCCCTCGCAGGGTGCTTGGAGTGGGTGAGGCGGCAGCTGTTCCGCGTCGGGGAGGATTGGTACTTCCTCTTCATCCTGGGGGTGCTCATGGCCACCATCAGCTTCGCCACGGACATCATCATCGTCAGGCTCCACGCGGGTAAAAGAGGGGGGTCCTGGGGGGCTCCACCGGCGTTTGGGAGCTCACCGAGTATACGGGGGTGGGGGGGGGGGGAGGTCTTTCAGGGGGTACAGCTCCCCTCTCGACACCTCTTCTCCAGCCCACATGTGGCTGTACCGAGAGATCGGGGACATCGGGGTGCTCAAGTACCTCTCGTGGACCCTGTTCCCCACGGCACTGGCCGCCTTCTCCACCGGCTTCTCCCAGAGCATCACTCCGTACTCCGGAGGTGAGGCGGCTGCACCCCCACCTCCCTGACTCCTTAAAACGCCCCCTTGGTAATGGGGGACCCCTAAAATTTGGATCCTGCCCTCCCCTCTCCCACCACCCACCCCAGGCTCCGGAATCCCGGAGCTGAAGACCATCCTGATGGGCGTGGTGCTAGAGGACTACCTGGCCATCCAGAACTTCGGAGCCAAGGTGGTGGGGCTGACCTGCACCCTGACATGCGGCAGCACTATTTTCCTTGGCAAATTGGTGAGGGATCCCCTTTTAAACCCCAAAATCTCCGGCGGTTTCAGCTGGTGCCGGTGTGGGGGGGCTGCTCAGCACTGTGTCCCTCCAGGGTCCCTATGTGCACCTCTCTGCCATGGCTGCAGCCTATCTGGGGAAGATGAGGACCACGGTCACGAGGGAATATGAGGTGGGTGTGCCACCACCCAAAGAATGAATGGAGGGATTTGATTTTCCCCCAAGAAGTTGGGGGTGTGCCTAACCCCCCCACCTTACAGAACAAGTTCAAGCAGCACGAGATGCTGGTGGCAGCTCAAGCCGTCGGGGTGGCCACAGTCTTCGGGGCTCCCATCAGTGGTGAGGACCCCCCCTAATCCCACCCTGGACACCCCTAAATCTCGCCCTGATTCCTTTCCCTGTTTTTCCAGGGGTGCTTTTCAGCATTGAGGTGATGACCCCTCACTTTGCCGTGCGGGATTACTGGCGCGGCTTCTTCGCCGCCACCTGCGGCGCCTTCATGTTTCGGCTCCTGGCCGTGTTCAACAGTGAGCAAGGCAAGGCAGAGTGGGCAGGATGCACCCCCTCTTCCCCTTTACCCTCCCCCAGGACATTTTTGGGGTTCTCACCCCCAAACCCACACCCTCATTCCTGTCTCCCCTCCCAGAAACCATCGCCGCTGTTTTTAAGAGTGACTTCAAGATTGATTTTCCCTTCGACCTCCTGGAGACCTTCTTTTTTCTGATTTTGGGGTATGGAGGGTCTGGTTTTGGGGTGCTGTTGGTGCTCTGCCTGTGCCCTACCTGTCCTCTCCTCACAGGACCATCTGTGGGATCGTGGCCTGTGCTTATCTCTTCTGCCAGCGCTGGATGATAGTGGCCGTCAGGAGGAACCGGCTGACAGCCAAGCTCTTGGCCACTGAGTCCGTACTGGGCGTCCGTCCATCTGTCTGTCTGCACCCTGTACCCTCTGTGTCCGTGTGTCCATGCCGTGCAGGCTCTGCGTGTCCCTGTGTCCTTCCCATACACCCTGGCTGCGTGCCTCCCATGAAGCACCCTGGGTGTCCCCATGTCCCCCCCATTCACGCTGTGTGTCCCTGTGTGCCCCTCCCCCACACCCTGTCCACCCACTCTGAGTGTCCGTATGTCCACTCTATGCACCCTGGCCATCCATGCATCCACTCCATACACCCTCCACATCCCCCCTGAGTGTCCTTGTGTCCCCTACCTGCACCCCAAGTGTCCCTATATGACCCCCCATCCATGCTGGGGGGCCATGTGTCAACCCTGTGCATCCACATGTCCCCCCCACTGACCCGGGGTCCCCTCTGTATGTCTGTCTGTCCATCCCCACGTGCCCAGCCCCTGTGTTCCCCTGCAGCAAACCCGTGTACACAGTGCTGGTGGTGCTGCTCCTCGCCTCCATCACCTTCCCGCCTGGGCTGGGGCAGTTCATGGCCTCCAGGGTGAGTGGGGGCACATGGGGCTCCCTGGGGACCCCAAAACCTCCCAGTGGGGGCTCAGGGTGTCCATTTGTCCATCTGTCCAGCTCACCATGAAGGAATATCTCATCTCCTTCTTTGACAACCGCACGTGGGGCGTGCTGGCTGCCAACACCTCAGGGGTGGCCAAGCCTGGGGGGCTCTGGCAGGAATGGGACCATCCCTCTGCCACCATCTACGCCACCTTGACCTTCTTCCTGCTCATGAAGGTAACCATGGCCCCCCAATCTTTGGGTGTGCCCCCCAACACGGTCTCTCCATGGGGTGACTTTCTCATGTCCCCCCAGTTCTGGATGCTGATCCTGGCCACCACCCTGCCCCTGCCAGCCGGGTACTTCATGCCCATCTTCATCTATGGTGAGTCGGGGGCTGGGAGGACATGGGAGGGACAGCCAGGCTGAGGAGGGACACGGGGGGAACACCCAGGCCAAAGGGGGGCATGAGAGGCACAGCCAGACCAGGGGGGGACATGGCCGGGACAGCCAGGCCAAGGGGGAACATGAGGGGGACAGCCAGGCTGAGTGGAGACGTGGTGGGAGGACAGCCAGCCAGGCTGGGGGGGACATAGTGGGGACAGCCAGCCCGGGAGGGGTGCAGGGGGTCATTCAGCCCTTGAGTGGGATACTGGGGGTGTACTGAGCCCTGGAGGGGGGTACATCCAGTCTGGGGGGTACAGGGGAGGCATGCAGCTCTGGAATGGCTGCAGGCTGGTGGTCACCTCTACCTCCACCATTTTGGGGGGGGTCCTGGGGTCTCCCCACCTTCCCATCTCCCCCAATTTTAGGAGCAGCAATCGGGCGCCTTGTGGGGGAGGTGGTGGCCCTGCTCTTCCCACAGGGGCTCCATTCAGAAGGAACCCCACGGCCCATAATTCCTGCTGGCTACGCCCTGGCTGGTGAGTCTGGGGGTGGGAGACACCCCACAGGCAGGGGACACCCCCACGGGCAGGGGACACCCACCCCCATGCCCTGACCCCCCCCTCCCTCCAGGCGCAGCCGCGTTCTCGGGCTCGGTGACCTACTCGCTGTCCACGGCCCTGCTGGTGTGTGAGGCCACCGGGTACCTGGGCCACATCCTGCCCACCGTGCTGGCCGTGCTGGTGGCCAACGCCATCAGCCAGAAGAACCAACCGTCCTTCTACGACGGCAGCATCATCGTCAATAAGCTGCCCTACCTGCCCCCCATCCGCAGCCGGCACATCGCGTAAGCCCCCACCCCAAACCCCAAACGTTTTGGGGGCATTGTCCAGGAAACTACAGAAGTTTGGGGGGGTTTTGTGTTCTCCAGCTCCTACCAAGTGGTGGTGGAGGAGTTCATGGAGCGCCAGGTGGTGGCCTTGGCCAAGGGGGACGGTTTCCAGGAGGTGCTGGTGGCCTTGGATGCCTCTGCCGATGCTGAGTACCCTGTGGTGGAGAGCACAGGTGGGATGTGGGACCTGGGTGGGGTCACTGTCACCATGGTGGGTGGCCAGCGAGTCCCTGGCCCTGTGGTGGCCCTTCTGTGTCTCCTCATGCTGTCCCCATGGTGTCCCCCCAGTGCCCACTTGATGTTCCCCTGCCATCTCCATGCCTTGCCCACGGTGTCCCTATGGGGTGTCCCTGCAGTGTCCTCATACTGTTCTTATGGTGTCCTTTGTTATTCCCAGGCTGTCCTGTTCCCATTGGTGTCCACCTGTTGTGCCCTCAGTATTGCCATGGTGCCATCTCAGTATTCCCATGCTGTCCCCATGGTGTCCCCATGCCATTCCCATACCATCCCCATGGTGTCCCTGTACTGTGTCTATGCTGTCCCGATCCCCTTCAGCGTCCCCATGCTGTTCCCTCAATATTCCCATTCTGTCTCCCTGTGGGGTGTCCCCTCAATATTCCCATACTGTTCCCACACCATCACCCTGCTGTCCCCATGGGATGTGCCCTTGGTGTCCCCAGTACCTGCCCCTGTTATTTCCAAACTGATGCCTTGGTGTGCCCCTGGTACTCCCACAGTGTCCCCCACTCTGGTGGGCACCGTCAGCAGGTCCCAGCTGGTCACCTTCCTCCAGAGCCACAAGCACCCTCAGGCCCCCCAAGGGGAGAAGGTAAATGGGATGGGGGCACCCTACCAAACCCAAAAAGCTTCTTTTCTACCCCAAAATTAACATGTCACCTTCCTCAAGCTGGCCACTGTGGGGACACTTGGGGACGACTGCACCATCGAGCCCATCATGCTCCAGTTCTCCCCGTGGACCTCCCTGCACCAGGTCTGGGGGCGTGAAACGTGTCCTGGGAGCCCCCCAGGTCTGTGTCACACTGAGGGGACACAGCCAGGGTGGCTTTGTCCCCACGTGTCCCTGTTGTCCCTTTCCCAGGCCCATCACCTCTTCCAGCTTCTGAAGCTGCAGCGAGTCTTTGTCACCCGCTCTGGGGAGCTGGTGGGAGCCGTGAGCAGGGCAGAGGTGAAAAGGGGGAAGAAATAGGGGAAAAAAAGGGGGGGGGGAAGGGGGTGGAAGGGGGGAAAAAGGGGGGGGGAAGGGGGGGGAAGGGGGGGGGAAAGGGTGGGGAAAGGGGGAAGAGAAAATGGGGGCAATGTGGGGAGAAGGAGGTGAAAGGAGAAGGGAAAGTGGGGGGAGAGCCCCTGTCCCACCCCCTCTGTCCCCTTCCAGCTGCGGAGAGCAATCGAGGACCTTGCCAAGCCCAAGTGATGACGTTTTGGGACCACAGGGGACCCTCCCCACCGACGTCCCCCATGAAAAATGGGGAGTCCTGACCCCCTCTGCGGTGTGGGGGGTCTGGGCTGGCGGAATCGGTTCTCCAGCAGAGGGTGTTGTGCATTACACCATCGACTCATCAGTGCTTCCTCCTCTTCCTCTTACTCCAGCCCTGCCGGCTTCTTTTGGGGGGGAGGGGGTCACCCCCTCCCAAACCCAACAACAACGCTTAAAACCGCCCGAATCACCCCAAAACTGCCCAGGACATGCACCGAAGTGCCCCAGTCTCTGTGACACCCCCCGTTCCCCCCCTTCTAAAATTATCAGCACATAATTATCCTAATTTTAATTACTGCACTTAATCAGGGGGTGGGTGTTTAGGACCCCGAAATCCGGGGGGAGCGGGGGCCCGGGTCCCCCCAGCTCTTCGGTGGCCCTGGACTGGGGCGCAGCGGGTTTCGGCGGCGCATCGGGCGCTAACGAAGCCGTAATTAAGCCTGGGGGGTTAATTAGGCGCGGCGGGGCAGGTTGGGCAGGGCGGGCATGCCCGGGCTCGGCGCAGGAGGGGTGAAGCAGGGTCAGCGCCAGGGAGACACCCCAAAAGTGGGGCAGGAGCTGGGCTGGGCTCCGGGCTGGGCGCTGGGAGCGGGGCTGGGCTGCGGCACCCACGGGCGGAGCGGGGGGAGCAGGGGAGGGCTCCGCAGCCCCCGATCGCCCGGAGGGGTGGGGTGGGTGGGTGGTCAGTGAGCAGCACCCCCAGCCCTGCCCGTCACCCCGAAAGCCCCGCTGTCGCCGTGCCTCAGTTTCCCCGTGGCTTTCCCAGCCCGTGGGCTCCTTGCCCGGCCCCGCCTTGGCACACAGGCGACCGGGGGCTGCCAGGGCCCAGCCCGGGATGTCCCCCCCGATCCGGTCCAGCCCGGGATGTCCCTCCGGATCCGGCCCCTCCCGGGCACTGCCGGACTTTGAGCCGCGATCGAGGCCGGCGCCGGGGCTGAGCCCGACGGACTCGTGACACCCACAGGCCAAAGTGCCCCCAAACGGGGTGAAAATCCCCCGAACCCGCGGCTTTCGCAGCGCGATGTTGGTCCGCCCTCACCTCCCACCCGACTCTTATTATGGTTTGGGGCAGAAAAAAATGTCAAACCCCTTTTTCCGGCGTTTTCCTACCCAGTCATTTGCAGGCTCCGAGCAGCCGGCGCGGCCGGGCTTTGGCTTCGGGGGAGCGGCGGGGGAAAGAAAGGCCAAATTCCTCCTGGGTTTTGCTGAGGAAAGGGGCCCCGGATGGGAAACGCTCCCGGAGCCGTGCGAAACCCCTTAAAATCCCTGCTAACCCCCTAAAAACTGTAAACCCCTTTAAAAACCCTCCTTAACTCATTTCAACCCCCTTAAAATCCTCTTTAACCCGTTTAAACCCCCATTAAAACCCCTAAACCCCCTTTACTTTTAAAACCCCCTTAACCCCCCCAAAAATCCCAAAATAAACCCTTTAAAAAACATTAAGCCTCCCTAAAAAATAACTTTAAACCCCTTTAAAGCCCCTAACCCCCCTTACAAACCCTTATAACTCCTTGAAAAACCTTAAAATGTCTAAAAACCCCCAAAACTTAAACCTCTTTAACTTCCCCTTAATGCCCCCCAAAACCTTTAAAAATCCTTAAAACACCTTAAAAAAAATCCTTTAAAACTCTCTTAGAATCCTTTAAATGCCCTTAAATCCCCTAAAATATAGGGGAAACCCCCTTTCCTTGCCCCCCCAAATTCCCTCAATCTCTGTGAAGCAGTGGGAAAACATAATATTCTAGAAAACCAAAAAGCACATATTTTTATTCAAAACCCCACAAAAATCCCCATAAATCCATGAAAAAGGTGGGGGGGGAAGCATCCAAGCTGGGTGTTTTTATTCCCCCTTTTTTTCTCTCCCAAACCTGACACGACCTTTAATTCCTCGCAATAAATATACAAAAATAGAATAAATTAGGTTAAAAATACAAGGCAACACTGGCAGATCAGCGATAAAGCACAAAAAAAACCACCCAAAAACCCGGTGGGAAAGGAATAAATAGGGAGAAAAAAGAAAAAATAAATCAGTTTTGGGACTGAGCCCTTTTTTTCTTGAAATGTGGGGGGAAAATAAGAAGAAAAATCCCTCCCCCAGTTCCAAAGAAGCTTGAAATTCCATTTTTTTACTGGGGAGGGGCAGCACCCGTTTCATCCCCAGGCGTGGGGACAATATCAATAACACTATAAAAAAACCCTAAATAATTACAGAAATAATAAATAAACCCCTCGGGGAGGAGGGGGGGTTCACGTGGAGTTCGGGGGGTGTGGGGTCAGCCCGGGGCCCCCCCAGCCCCCGCCTGCTCCTGCAGCCCCAGCAGGCTGTAGGCGATGCGCTTCTGGTGGCCCGGCAGCCGCACCCCGATCCGCTTGATGTCCCTGGGAAAGGGGAACACGGAGTCAGGACTGGGGAGTGGGGCTGGGAGGGGCTGGAGCCACCACAGCCACACCCAGGGCTTGGGGGGACCCAGGAGCAGCGTCCTCGGGGTCGGCATGGATGGGGGGGTGGACACAGCTCATCCCGAGGGATGGATGGATGGATGGATGGATGGATGGATGGATGGATGGATGGATGGATGGATGGATGGATGGACATAGCTAAACCCCAAGGCATGGATGGACATGGCTCATCCCAAGGAGTGGACAGATGGACATGGCTTATTCTGGGGGATGGATGGATAAATGGACATGGCTCATCCCGAGGGCTGGATGGATGGATGGATGGACATGGCTCATCCCAAGGGATGGACAAAGCTCATCCCGAGGGATGGATGGGTGGACATAGCTCATCCCAAGGAATGGATGGACACGGGTCATCTCAAGGGACAGACGGACAGATACAGCTCATCCCAGCCTCTCAAGCCAAGGAACATCTAATTTTATCCTGTCCCTCGGGCCACCAAGGCCATGGAAGTGGTTTCCGTTCCCAGCACATCCCTGTCCCTCGGGAGTTGGAGGGGAGGGTATGGGGACAGTGTGGGGACACACCCTAGGGACAGCAGCGGAGTGGTGTGGGGACAGTCTGGGAGTGTCAAGGGGACAGCACAGGGACAGGGACTCACTCGCTGGTCATCTGCAGGACCTTCTCGATGGTGCTGTAGCCCGAGGCCATGAAGGTCTCGGTGTACTGCGGCATGCGGATGGACTCCAGCCACTCCGGGACCGAGCGGAACGGGACGCCCTCGGAGCCGCTGGTGCTGGGCAGCCGGATGGACACCCTGCGGAAAATGAGGCAAAAATAGAAAGATGCAAAAAAAGTGGTGCAGAAATGCAAGGCTGGAAAAGCGCCGTGAAAACAGAAGGGTGTGAAAATGATGCAGAAAGAAAACGATGGAAAAAATGATGCAGGAATGGAGGGGTGTTAAAATATTATGTGAAAATGGAAGGTGCAAAAAACAATGCAGAAAGGAGAGAACATAAAAACATTGCAGAAATTAAACAATGCAAAAAATAATGTGAAAATGGAAGGATGAGAAATTCTGCGGAAATGGAAAAAGGAAAAAAATAATGCAGAAAACTGGAAAGATGCAAAAATAGCGCAGAAATGAAATGGTGCAAAAAGTGATGTGAAAGTGGAAGGGTAAAAAAATTATGCAGAAATGGAGGGATGTGAAAAATTATATGAAAATGGAAGGATGGAAAAACAGTACAGAAATGGGAAGATGCCAAAAAATAAATGCAAAAATGAGATGATGAAATTGTGATGCAGAAAATGAGATGCTGCAAAAAGTGGAAATACTAAAAAATGATGCAGAAATGGAGATGCCAGAAGCATCGAGGGAGTGCAGAGATGCAAAACCCCACCCAAAACAACACCATGACAGTGCAAAAAATCATGCACGAAATGCGAAGATGAAAACAAAATTATGCAAAAAATTATAGAAGACACAAAGATGTGCAAGAATCAGAGAATCCCAGACTGGTTTGGTTGGGAGGGACCTTAAAGCCCACCCCATTCCACCCCTGCCATGGGCAGGGACTCTTTCCAGTATCCCAGGAGTCTCCAAGCCCGGTCCAGCCTGGCCTTGGACACTGCCAGGGATCCAGGGGCAGCCACAGCTGCTCTGGGCAACTGCTCCCCTTCCTCTTCTTGCCCCACCAGCCCATCCTGGCGCTCCCTGCACTCACCGAGGGTCGAAATCTGCCAGTGCCTTGAGGGACTCGGGGGCGCGGATGAGTTTGTCGAGGATGCTGACGATGTCGGGGAATTTGGGGCGCCGGCAGCGCTCCTGCTGCCAGCACTGCATCATCAGCTGGTAGATGGCCGAGGGACAGTCCAGCGGCGCTGGGAGGCGGAAGCCCTCGTTGATGGCCTTCATCACCTACAAGGAGGAGAAGGAGGGTCAGGGATGGTCCCCCCAAAAAATAGTGGTCATTCACAGAATCCCTGAATGGTTTAGGTTGGAAGGACTTTAAAGCTCATCTCATTGCAGCCCCTGCCGTGGGCAGGGACACCATCTACTGTCCCAGGTTGATCCCAGCCTTGTCCCACCTGGCCTTGAATGCCTCCCAAAACACTGGTGGTGGTGGAGGGTGGGCACTCACCTCGTGGTTGGAGAGCTCCCAGTAGGGCCGCTCGCCGTAGGACATCACCTCCCACATGACGATGCCGTAGCTCCAGACGTCGCTGGCAGAGGTGAACTTGCGGTAGGAGATGGCTTCGGGTGCTGTCCAACGGATTGGGATCTTCCCGCCCTACAGCAACATTGGGGTCAACCCCGCACCCCCAAAAAGCCACCTCACCTTGTTCAACCACCCCAACATGGCCACCATGATGGACAATCACCCACCTTGGACAACCACCCTAACACAACCAACCACCCCCTCACCCTGGCCAGCCACCCCTCCCTGGCCACAGCCTCGTCACAGTGACACTCACGCTGGTGGTGTAGGTGGCTTCAGGATCGTCTTCCAGCACCCTTGAGAGCCCAAAATCAGACACTTTGCACACCAGGTTGCTGTTCACCAGGATGTTCCTGGCAGCCAGGTCCCGATGGACATAATTCATGTTGGCCAAGTACTTCATGCCGGCGGCGATGCCCCTCAACATCCCCACCAGCTGGATGATGCCAAATTCGCCTTCTTTTTCCTGGGAAAAGGGGAGAATCCAGCCTGGAATCCACCTGCTGCCCTACCTTCTTTGGTGGATGTTGGAGGATCCACCACCCTGTGGTTTTTGCCACCACGTGTCACCTACCCTTAGGAATTTATCCAGCGCCCCGTTCTCCATGTACTCCGTGATGATCATGAAGGGCTTGTCTGTACAAAAGAAAGACCCCAAAATAGGTAAAAACACCTAAAAATATCCCTCCAAGCCCCCCAAAAAGTCACCCCCCTAAAATCTCTAAACTTCCCACAAGCCCTCCCAAAATCCTTAAACTCCCAAATGCCCAATGCCCCATAAAAAACCCCAAACCCCCAAAAATGACAAAAAACCCCAACCACCCCCAAAAACCCAAACCCTACCAATTCTCCCCAAAAACTACAGACCCCAACTCCCCAAAAAGTCACCTCCGCTAAACATTCCCAAAACAACAATAAAGTTTCACCACCCTTACAGACCCCAATAAACCCCAATAGCCAAAACCCCAAAATAACTCCCCCAACTCCTCCAAAAATCCCTTAAGCTCCCCATAAAACCTCCCAAATAAACCTGAATTCACTCCCAAGAAAAATCCCCAACCTCATCCCCCCAAAAGACCCAAGTTCCCCAAATTCTGCTTTGTGCCGTTGCTCAAAACACCTTATTTTTATATTGCTTTTTTGGGGGTGTTTTGCTGGGAAATTGGGGTGTTTTTTTTGTGGGGACAGGACATAGAGGACACTCACACTTGGAGACAACGCCCTCGAGGCGGATGATGTTGTGGTGGCAGAACTGTCCCATGATGGTGGCCTCGCTCAGGAAGTCCACGCGCTGCTTCTCCGTGTACCCCACCTTCAATGTCTTGATGGCCACTGGCACCTCCTTCCTGCCACGCTTCAGGGTGCCCTTGTACACCTCCCCAAATTCACCTGCTCCAAAAAAGGGGACACCCTTAGCCCCCCTGTCCCACCCTGATTTCGGGGTGTCTCTGGGGGGACAAAGCCACGCACCAGCACCGATGACCTTCTGGCGGGTGATGAAGGATGGAGGGATCTCAGTGGTGAACTTGAGCATGGCTTGGTTGGGGTCTTCATAAGTGTGGGGGTCAACGTAGGTCTTGAGGGGCTTCAGCTGGTCTGGAGGCATCAAGGAGGGGGTCAGCACCCCTGTCACGCCCTGCACATCCCTGTTGTCCCCACTGTCCCATGGCTCACCTGACTTGGAGAAGTAGACGTCCTCGGCGGATTGGCGTGGCCGTGACCTCCTCCTCCTGTGTAAAGCAGCATTTTATCCCAAAAGATCATCCCTCGCCCATATTTGGTGGTGGGACAATGACTTTTTGGGGTTTTTTGGGGTTTGGGGGGGGGGGGGGGGGTGGGGCGGTTTGTCCCCTTACCGCTGGAGGATGTAGAGGAGAGTGACCAAGAGGAAGACGACGAAGATGACACCAGCAATGCTGCCAGCGATGACGGTGGTCGATGCCATGGCCTCAGAACCTGTGGGGACCATCCAGGTGAGCCCTGCAGCCCCTGGAGCCCCCACCCCCCACTCCTGACACCCCCCAGAGCCCCCATCCCCACTCCTGACACCCCCCAGAGCCCCCACCCCACACTCCTGACCCCTCCAGCCCCTCCTCACCCTCGGGCAGGGTCTCAAACTCATGCTGGGGGCTGAAGACCCCTTGGCCGTCGGCAGTGAGAGCCTGGACTCGAACCACGTAGGCGGTGCCTGGGGACAGTTTGGGCAGGGTGACAGAGGTGCCCTCGCAGCGCAGCACCGAGTAGCTGTTCTCATCCACCTGGGGACACGGCAGGGGGACATTAGGGTGACACGCAGGGAGGGGTGGCATGGGTGGGGCAAAGATGAGATGATGTGGGGAACATGGCATGGATGGGGAAGGGATGGAGGTGACATGGATAGAGGAATGAACATGGGAGGGACACGGATGGAGGCAAGGATAGAGGTGACATGGATGGGGAGGTGACAGGGATGGGGAGGTGACAGGGATGGGGAGGAGGATGGAGGCAGCATGGATGGGAGGCTGATGTGGATCAGGGCAAGGATGGAGGGGTGACGGATAGAGATGTGGATGGGAGATTGCATTGACAGAGGTGACACAGCTGGGGACAAGGATGGAGGTGACATGGATGGAGGTGTCAGGCTGTGTCACCTTCTTGCTGTAGGTGACCTCGTACTTCCAGACCCGACTCTGCTGCCGCAGTGGCACCGTCCAGGACAGGACCAGGCTGGTGGCCGTCCGTCCATCCAGGCTCACTGATGTCACCCGGGGGGGCTCTGCCATGAGGACACAAAGGGGTGTCACTGAGGCGTTCCCATGGGGGACAGGAACACCACAAATGTGTCCCCACCAGGGAGGGAAGGTGTGGGAGCTGACGGTGTCCCCTCACCTGTCTGGTTGACACTGATGGTGGCGCTGGCCACGCTGCGCTGGTGGCTGGAGGGGGACACCCCATTGCGGGCCTCCACGGTGAAGGTGTAGTTGACATGCGGCTCCAGGTCAGTGACAGTGACCTCTGTCCCCGTGATCCCTTGGGGGGGCTGTGAGAACCGGACCCCCCCGTCGCAGGGCCGGCACTCGCCGCTCTCAGGCCAACACTGCTCGCAGGTGACGCTGTAGGTGACGTCCTCACGGCCACCGGGGTCGGCAGGGGGGGCCCAGCGCAGCTGCACCGCGGCCCCCAACCCCAGGGCTGTGACAGCCTGGGGGGGTGAGGGGGGACCTGCAGGGGACACAGGGTGGAGTCAGGAGACAAGGTGGTTCCGTGTCACCTCAGTGAGGTGACACAACTGTGCCCCCCCTCCGGAGGTGACTTACGGGTGCAGGGATGCTCCGCGGGGTCCTCAGGGGCCCGGAAAAATCCATCCTCACATGGGCAGGCGGCGGCAGCAGCCGGGGCAGGCAGGGTGTGGGGGGGACAGGGCTGGCAGCCCCCCGAGGACACCGCGGCCTTGAAGGTGCCAGGGGGACAAGCTGGGGGGACACACACAAAGTGACACTGGTGAGATCCCAAATCCTGCTCCCCATCCATGGGATCAGCATCTGGCAGGTGGCTGGGGGAAGCACCCCCCAAGCACCCAGAGAGGAGTTATGGGATTTTGTCTCATTTTGCAGCTTCTTTATTATTGGGGAGTCCCCTCAAAACCACCCCCCTCCTAGCAGAGCCCTGCTGCACTCACTGCATTAGTGATGCTGCAGGGGAATGATCCAGGATGGGGAATTCTGGGTCCAGCATCTCATTTCTCCAGCTCAAATGAGGAATTTTAGGGTTTTCAATCTTATTTTGCAGCTGCTACTTTATTTATTTTTTGCTACTTTAAAGTAGCAATTTAACAATACTTTGTTTTGCTACTTCAAAGTATTGCTTCTTTATTTTACTTTACTATTACTACTGGGATCCCCCCAGCCCACCCTTCAGCTGTCTGAGTTCTCCCTACAGCGGTGATGCTGAAAGATGAAGATCCAGGGCTGGGAATTTTGGAGGCAAAACCTCATTTCTCCAACTCTGATTCAGGAATTTTTCAGGCATTTCACCTCATTTTTGCAGTCACTGCTCCACCCCTTTCTCAGTGAAGCCCTTCCACAATCCACTCAAGGCTAAGGACCCGGGATTGGGAATTTTGGGGCCAATCCTCTTCCCTCCCATCCCGCCCCAGGCACGCACCAAGCTGGCCCATCCTCAGACCCCCCTCAGTTTAGCTCAGTCCATACCTTGGCAGGTGTCTCCCAGGCTCTGGAAGCCGGCCCGGCACAGGCACTCCCCGATGGGCACAAGCCACTCGCCGTCGGCGTTGCAGTGCAGGGCCGGCGCCTGCTCGGCCACCGCCTCGGCCACGCACGAGCCCCGCACCTCGGCCAAGGTCTGCGAGTCGGCGCCAGCCACGGTCTCTGGGAAGTGCGCCATGCCCCGCACCACGGCCGGGCACCGCTTGTAGTAGACGCGCACGGAGAGCAGCGCCACGCAGGCGCCCAGGTCCTGGAAGGCCAGGTAGAAACCCTTCCTGCGGAGCGGCCCCACCGACCGCACCTCCACGTTAAGCTTCACGTTGCGGGCGGCGAAATCCTCCTGCACGGTGATCTCGTCCGGAGCGATGGTGTCGATCTTCCTGAACTGCCGCTTCTGGAAGTTGGTGCCGTAATCCACGTCGGACTCGGCGTAGTAGAGGTTGAAGGTCTCCTTGCAGGAGCCGCCGCCGGCCGTGGGGAAGCTGTTGCAGTCACGCACGGTGAACTGCAGCTCGATGAAGATGCGCTGAGCCACGCCGCGGTAGATCCAGTTGGTGCGCAGCCAGTTCTCCTGCTCGCCCTCCAGGACGTTGCACACGGAGTACATGTAGATCAGGGAGTCATTGAGGACGTTCTGCAGCTGGTCCCACTGTCCCCAGAGACAGAAATGGGGCTATGGAGGGGAACTGAGGCACTGTCCCCAGGGATGGGTTTGTCCTCATCTCGTTCCCCGTCCCCAACCCCATGGGGATCCCCAGACACATCCTAGAGGTCTCCAACCCCGTGATGTCCCCACGTCCATCCCCATGGCTGTTCCTGGTCGAATGGAGGGCAGCAGCCCAATGCCAGTGGAGGTCTCCAACCCCATGGGTGTCCCTGTCCCTATGCCCATGGAGATCCTCATGACCAAGGGGTGTTCCTGTGGAGGGCTCTCCCTTGCAGATGCTCCTGTCCCCATTCCCACGAATGCCCCCAGGCCCATCCCCATGGATGTCTCTACTCCCATGGAGGTCCCCATTTGCCACCCCCACAGATGTCCTCATCCCCATTTCTGTGAAGGTCCTCAGAAGATGTCCTTGTCCCATCCCTGTGGAGCTCCCCCATGGCTGTCCCCATTCCCCATCCCAGTGGGGCCAGATGTCCACGGGTGCTCACCCCTTTTCCGTAGGGATGGGTGAGCCAGCCCAGCTCCCCGTGTGCCTTGGCGAAGTCCAGCAGCACCACTGTGGGAGAGGAGAGAGGACAGGGACATCAGCAGATGGCCACCAGGACCTGCAGGTGCCACCAATACACCCCCTCTGGCCCTTGGATGTCCATCCCCAGGACCCATGGAAGTTCCCAGGATGTGCAAACACTCCTGGAATCCACAGATATCCCTGGGACCTGTGGATGCCATCCACGGATATCCCTGGGACCCACAGATATCCCACTAGGATCCCTGGATGTCCTGGGCACTCATAGATATCCCTGGAACCCACAGATGCCAGGAGGTTCCATGGATGTCCTCAGGACCCCCGGATACCCCCAGGAACCACGGATCCACCCCAAGAGCCACAGACGTCCCCAGGACCTCCAAACAGTCCCAGGCCCCAGAGGTGTCCCCTGGACCCACGGATCCCCCGTTCCCGGCAGATTCCACTGGAAGAAGCCCCCCGGGGCCGCCCCCAGAGGCGGGGAAGCCGCGGGGCCCGGCGGGACCTGCCCTGGCACGCAGAGGGCGGCGGCCGGATCCAGCGCCGGGAGAGGAAGAGGAGGAAGAGGAGCCGGGGAGGGAGCGGGGCCCCCCGGTGAATCACCCCCCAGGAATGTGCCCGGACGCCCGGGTTCAGCGGCGAGATGGGTCCGGCGGGACGGGGCGATTTCGGGACGGATGTGCCCCCCCAGCTCCCACGGCTGAGCACGGACGGGCTCGCGGCGGGTCCCGGGAGGGTCAGGTCTAGGGGGGGACCCCAGAACCTGCCTGGAGGGGACGCGGGTGGCTGCAGCGTCCCCCCCCGCGCCTTGCCCAGGATCAGGAAGGATGCCGGGGCGGATATCCCGGTTTTCCTGAGGCTGGAAATCCCCCCCGCGAGCCTCCGGAGAGCGGAAAGCTGCCGGAGCCAGAGCCGGAGCGGGCGGGGGTTCCCCGCCGGTGCCCCCGGGGGTGGCTCTGGGGACAGTGCCAGGGCCGGGGCTGCTCCAGGGGCGCAGCAGCCGAGGGAGCAATAGGGACAGCGCTGGGGCCGCAGCCCCGTCCCGGGAATCACCTGTACCCACGGCCACCACCATCATCATCAAATTCTCTGTCACCTTCGTCACTCGGCCACGGCCGCCCCCACCTCCAGTGCTACCAACCCTATCACCACCCTCAGCGCCACCCCTGCGCTCCAGAGCGGCACCCCGGTCCCATTCCCAATCCCATTCCGGCTGCATCCTTGTCCCTGTCCCCTGCCCTGCCCTAACCCCGTCCCCATCCCAATCTTTGTCTGAATCCGAATTCCATTCGGAAAGTGAACACCAATCCCATCCCCTCCGCTCCCATTCCTGTTCCCATCCCAATCCATCCCATCCCAATCCCATCCCCGTCTCAACCTTAACGAGAATCCCAATCCCAAAATGAATCCCATCCCCTCCCCATCCCAACCTCATCTCCTCCTCAATCTCAATCTGAACCCCAATCATAATCCCAAAATTGATCCCATCCCAGTCCAAATCCTGCTCCATTCCCTCCTCTTTAACCGCTTCCCCACCTCAGCTCACCCCAAATCCCACTGGATCTCACCGAGGGGAACGAATCCCCCTGAAATCCCCAAATCCCACCACTCTCCCACCACTTACCCTTTCCCCCCATGCACTTTTAAAACCTCAATTCCCAGTATTCTCTCCTGGGAAACAGCACTTTGGGAACACACCCCAAAATCCCACAGCTGCCACAGGGTCACCCCTGTGCTGTCCCCTCAGCACTTCCAAAAATCTTCATTTTAGGGGTTTTTACCCCTTTTTTAGTTTTCAGGGAGTATTTTCCATCCCAGCCTCTGATTTATTTGCATTTGGAGCTGGATTCTTCCACCTTACCCTCAAAAAATGATGGATTAAAGACGTGAGGCAGAGTTTATAGAAACTCAATCCTAAAAAAATTCCAGGCATACACGAAAAAGTGAATTTTCCCCTTTCCTTTTGCCCAACCCTGCCAAACTAAGCCCCAAAATCACTGGGGGAAGGGTTGCGAGGTGGAGGCCGAGAGGCTGCTTGTTTTTTCCCAGCAATTTTTTGGGATTTTCCTGACATTGTTTTCCAGCTCTCCGGCCGGATCCTACCCGACCCTGCACCACCCATGGGAAACGCTCCATTTTAAGGTGATTTTCCCCTTTTTGGGGGGTTTATTTTCTAATCCCCCCCACTTTCACCCCTGTGCCAGCCTCTTTGGGGGCCCCCGGCAGGACCTGGCCCCGGTGCGTCGGCTGGACGCTCGTCATGGGAAAAGTTGCCCCAGACTCCTGGGTTTCGCCTCATTTTAGCTTTTTTTCTCCCCATTTAAATTTCTTTCTCCTCTGTTCTAGTTGTCCCCCAATTTTAGCTGCCCCCCCCCCGTATTTCTATCTCCCCACACACCTCTTTAACTCCTCCCCCTTACTTTAACTTTCGCCCCTTAATTTAACTTTTTCCCTCTTAATTTAAACTTCTCCACCCTCATTTCAACTTCTCCCCAAATTTTAACCTTTCCCCCCCGCCACAAAGGCGCTCCGGCACCTGCAGATTCCCCACCGCACCCCAAACTGGTCGGAAGGAAGGGGGAACCCACATCACCCTTTACCCTCAGAGCGCTCCCCGACTCCTCAGCTCCCCCCAAACCACCCGAATTTACCCCAAAACCACCCCACCCTTGGAGGTGCCCGCAAAAAAGGAGTTTCGGGGTGCTCCCCCCCAAAGAAAAGTGGGGGACTCACCTTCCTCGGCGTCCAGGGGGCTGAGGGCGGTGAGGAGGAGGAGAGTGAGGGCCGGCGGGGCGCCCGCCATGGCGGGGCGGTTTTGGGGGGTCCCGGGCGCGCCCCACGAGCGGCGGCCCCGCGGGGAGTGCGGGGGGTGTGGGGTGCGGGGCCGCGCGCCCGCTCCTGTTCATTCATGCCCTGCTGACGTCACCGGCCACGCCCGCTCTTAAAGGCGCAGGAGCCGCTCCCAGTACGCACCAGTACGGCACTGGGAGGGCGCGCGCCCCAGGGTGGGACGGGGCCGGGTGGAGGGGAGGGGGCTGTGGGAGCCCCCCTCTAGATGGGGCACGGCCCTGGAGGGGGTTCGGGGGTCTCGCACCCCGCGGCGACCCCCCCGGGCCCGGTCCCGAAGGGGTGAACGCACCCCCCCCTCCAGCCCCCCTCCTCTTTCATTCATGAATCGGCGTGGGAAGGGCGGGGTGGCGGCAGCCAATGACAACAGGGGGCGGGGCCACGCGGTTACTACCGGCCACGCCCCCCACCCACCAGTTCGATACTGGGGGGTTTGGGGGGGGCCGGTCTGGGGGGGGCTTCCCGGAACCCCCGGGGCCCAGCGCCCCAAATCCTCAGCACCACCGTCCTCATGGACCCGCAACACCCCAAATCCAACAGCACCCCAAATCCCATCACCCACAGCACCCTAAATCCCACAGCATCCCCAATCCCATCACCCACAGCACCCCAAACCCTGGATCATCCGTTGCACCCCAAATCTCATAGTGCCCTAATCCCATCAATTCCAGCACCTCAAATCCCTCAGCAGGCCTGTCCCCACGATCCTGCAGCACCCCAAAGCCTGCATCTTCCATAGCACCCTAAATCCCACAGCAACCCCAATCTCTGCAGCACCCACAGCACCCCAATCCCTTCACCTCTAGCGCCACAAATCCCCCAGTACCCCAAAGAAACTCAAATCCCACAGCACCCTAGATCCTGCACCCCTGTTCCCATAATCCCTCTGCAGCCACATCCCCTAATACCCACAGAGCCCAAAACCCCCAGGGTCCACAACACCCCAAATCTGCCAATAGGCCCAGCACCCCATTCCATGATCCAACTGAACCCCAAACCCCCCAGTAACTGCAGCACCCCAAATCCTGCAAGCACACCCATTCCATGATCCCATTGAAATTCAAATTCCTCAGGATCTGCAGCACCCCAAATCCTGCAGCACCCGCCTCCTGATGATCCCGTTGCAACCCACATCCCTCAGTACCCCCGAATCTTCATTACCCCAGCACCCCAAATCCTCAGTACCCCAAATCCCCCCAAACCCCTCACCCCCCAAATTGGACAAGACAGGCCACCCATTATCTTTTTCATAGAAAATCACTGATTTTAGCAAAAAAGCACCTTTTTACCCCTCCCATTCCCCAAACCCACCCCAAGAGGGGGTTCAGGTGGGGGTGTCCCCCGTGGTAATGCCGGCGGTCACTTGGTCGCGCCGCCAGAGCTCCTCGACCAGGGCGTCCAGGACGGGGGCGACCCGGGCCAGCCCC
This sequence comes from Haemorhous mexicanus, assembly GCF_027477595.1. NCBI lineage: Eukaryota > Metazoa > Chordata > Aves > Passeriformes > Fringillidae > Haemorhous > Haemorhous mexicanus. The sequence continues at coordinate 2,235,652 of NC_082363.1, read as the reverse complement.
GCTCGCACCCCGCCGGTCCCCGCCGTCCCCCCCGCCCGCAGCACCCGCAGCCCCTGCGTCCCCTCGAAGGCCCGCACGTCCCCCTCCGTCACGGCCGCGTGCGGGGCCAGGTCGAATCTGGGGTGGGGAGGGGACACAGGGTCAAGGGAAACAGCAACGCCCCGGAAAATCCCCCCAGAAGCACCCGAGATTCATCGGTGTAACCAGGTGGGAGTGTTCTCTGCCTGCCCAGGGACTGAGTGGTTTGCAATCTGGGGCTGCAAACCTGATTGTGAGGGGTACACGGGGTCAAGGAGACACCAACACCCTGAAAAATCCCCCCAAAACCACCTAAAGAGAAATGGGGATTGTGAATCCATTGGTGCAATGAAGTGTTGCATGTTCTCGGCCTGCTGAGAAATCTTGGGGTGCAAACCTGACTGGGGTGGGGACACAGGGTAAAGGGAGATCCAGAAAACCCCCCAAAACCCCCTGAAAACAAGTGGGAGTTGTGGCCCAAAGAAACCCCTCCAAACCCCCTAAAAATCAATGGGAGTTGAGGACCATGGGTCTAATGAAAGTTGCACATTCTCAGCCTAACAAGGAATTGAGTGATTTGAAATCTGGGGGTGCAAACCTGACTGGAGGGGGGGAAATAGGGTCAAGGGAGACACCAACACCCTGAAAATCTCCTTTAGGGTGGCAAAACTCCCTAAAAATAAGCAGGAATTGTGAACCCATCGGTGTAACCATTTGTGCCCATTCTCAGCCTGCTGAGATACCAAATGCTGAGAAATCTGGGGGTGCGAACCCATTCTGGGGCGGTGGGGGGGTTGTGAAGGAACACCTAAAAAAACCCCCAAACTCAGTGAAAATCAGCAGGAGTCGGGAATCCATCGTTGTGCTGTTCTCAGCCCCTGCGATGCCAAGCGCTGAGAGCCCCGGGGGTGCAATCCCCCCGCCATGGGGTGACCTTTGGGGACCCCCAAAAGGATACTTGGTGCCCACGACCACCCTGACGAGGTGGCGGTCCCCGGGGCCCAACACGCGGCCCATGAGCGCCGGCAGCTCCTCGAAGGACGCGCGGTCCGTGAAGGAGAACAGAAACAGGGCGGCGTCCGCCTCCTCCTTACAGGCCTGGGCACGGGGACACCCCTCACCGCGGCGTCCTGGCGGTGTCCGCCGCCCCAAAACGCGTCCCCCACCCCAAAACGCGTCCCCCGCTCACGGGCAGCAGGTGCTCGAACTTCCTGAGCGCTCCGTCCCCGCAGTCCCAGAGGTGCAGCTGGAACAGGACGGGGCGGCTGCTGCCGCGGGGCTTGGCCGGCCAGAACAGCGTGGTGGCCTCGATGCCTGCGGGGACAGCGGGACTGTCACCCCGGGACACCCCGGCAGTACCCAGGGTCTCGTGGTGGCCGGGGTGGCCTCGATGCCTGCGGGGACAGCGGGACTGTCACCCCCGGGTCCCTTCCCGGCCGTACCCAGGGTCTCGTGGTGAGCGGCGGGCGCGGGGGTCCCCCCCAGCCAGGCCACCAGCGCTGTCTTGCCGACCCCGCTCCTGCCCGCCAGGAAGAGTTTGTAGGTGACCGTGGGGACAGCCAGCGCGGGCGGCAGCGCCGGGCGCTCCAGCAGACCTGGGGAGGGGCTCAGGGTCATTCTGGGGGCCGAGAGCCCGGCTGGGGGGCGCAGGGGGGGCACGCACCGAACACTCTCCGCTGGTTCTTGTGCAGGATGGAGTCCAGGTAGGGGCGGCCGGCGGGGGACAGGAGCCAGCCCGGCTCCAGCGCCCAGTCCTGCTCTGCCATAGGCCCCCAAACCTGGGGAACGGCGAAGAGTCCCCCTTCCCCCATGGGATCACTGCATCTGCAGCTTTGGGGTCTCCTTCTGACCCCACCCCAGGGTCCAAGCACCCTCCCAAGGGCCCCTAAATCCTTCATCGGGTCCCTAAAACATCCCCCATGTCCCAGCATCCTCCCCAAAACCACCCACGGGGTCCCTGACACTCCTCTGTGAGGTGTCTGCCCCCCTTCCATGGGGTCTGTGCCCTCCCTATGGAGTCCCTGCACCCTCCCATGCGGTCCCTGACCCCTCTCTAGGGCCCCAAGACCCTATCTGGGGTCCCTGCACCCCCTACAGGTTCCCACCGCCTTCCCATGGGTTCCCTGCCCCTCTCCGGTTCCTGTGCCCCACTTTGGGGTCCCTGCCCCCCTCAGTGTCCCTCCTTCCTCCCAGGTGTCCCTCACAGCCCCACACGGGGTCCCTGTACTCTCCCCCGAAGGGTGCCTGCCATCCCCGCTAGGTCTGTGCTGCCCCCAGCTGACCCCATACCCCACAGCATTTAGGAAGAGAGGGGGAACCCAGCCCCTTTCCCCTTTCCGGACCCACTGCCCCCCAAATCCCCCCATGCCTTGTCCCCCACACCAATTTTCCCGCGCGGGCCCTTTAAGACGCGGCGCCGCCGCTCACCTGAGGCCGCTTCCGCTTTGCCGTGACGTCACTGGCTATGGAGACCACGCCCAGCCGCAGCTGCGCGTGCGCGGTGAGTTGGGGGGACACGTGGGTGACCCCGGCCTTGCGGATTTTGGGGGGGGTCCCCATCCCAAGTTACTGACACTGGAATGATTTGGGGGTCCCCCTCCCCAGTTCCCAGCACTGCCGAGATTTGGGGTTCCCAACTGCCAGTGTTTCCAGGCTTTGGAGCCCTCCCTCATCCCTAATCACTGACACTGGAATGCTTTGGGCTCCAGCATCTCCCACACTGGCAGGACTTGGGGTCCCAATTTCCAGCCCCAGCAGGCTCTAGAATCCCCATCCGCAGTTCCCATCTCCAACAGGCTGTGGGATCCCCAGTTCCCAGCATTGGCAGGATTTGGGGTCCTCGTCACCAATTTTCAGCCCCAACTGGCTTTGGGGTCCCTATCCCAAATTTCCAGCCCCAACAGGTCTTGGGGTTCCCAATTCCCAGTGCTGGGAGGGCTTGATATCCCCAATTACCATCTCCAGCAGTCTTTGGGATCCCCATTCCCAGTTCCCATCCCTAACAGGGTTCCGTGTCCCCCATTGCCAGTGCTCTGACAGCCTTTGGGTCCCTGTCCCTAATTTCCAATCCTGGTAGGACCTGCAGTCCACAATTTCCAGCACAGGCAGGACATGGGTTCCCCAGTTCCCAGCCCTGGCAGGTTTTGGGATCCCATCCTAAACTTCCATCCCAAACAGGGTTTGGGATCCTTGAATTCCCAGCTCCAACAGGCTCCCCAGTTTCCAACCCCAACATGCTTTGGAGTCCCCATCCCCAATGTCCGGCTCCAAGAAACTTCAGTGTCCCAAATTCTCTGTGTCCCCCTTTGCCTCCCTCCACTGCTCCAACATTCCCTGTACAAACATTTCCCTTCTCTTACACAAAGACCCCAAATCCCCCCTTTCACCCCCAAACTTACGGCAGCACAGCAAGAAATTCCCCTCCAAGTTACTTCCACCCCACTCCTCCCCAAAAGCACCAACCATCCATTTCTTTTCCTTTTTATTTGTTAAACCACTAAAAATTTGTCGGGAAGGGGGGGAGGGACCCCCATGAAACCCCCCAAAATGTACACAAGATTTTAAATATCACCGGAATCGCTTCCCATTGCTGCGCTCGGCCCGGGAGTGACGGGGGGGACACCTGAGTCGCGGTGGGTGGGGGGGACACCTCGCTCACAGCACCAGCAGCTCCCGTGGGATTCAGGGACAGGGACCCAAATTTGGGCTGAATCTCTCTGAAGGGCACAGAACATGCATCTCCCGGCGGGGAACCCCGGGAGCGGGACAGGATGTAAACTGGAAGAGCGCCCCTGGAGGGATGCTCCGCAGGGAGAAGGACATCAAAGCGCCATCCATCCCCGGCTTTGACTCTTTTTTGGGAATGGATGACAAAAAACATGCAAAGGGGACGTGGGGATCGATGGCGAAGCCTCGACTGCCTTCCCCGCGGCCACGCGTGGAGAATGAAAATTCCAAAATTCCACAGCTCACCCAAGGTGCTCCTGAGGTCTGGAGATTTTTGTGGGGGGAAAAATTGCATTTTGCTTTCCCTTAGGACAAATCAAATCGTTCTGGGATGAATGGGAGAGGTGGGATTTGACGAGGGGTTTATTTACAGAGGTGGAAACGCCGCGGGTGAAGCAAATCCCTCCCCGTCCCCACGCGGCTGGGATGGGATTTAAGGCTCCGACCGGCAGAAAGCTCAGTGGGAATGGAGAAGAAAAATTTCAGGAAGAAGGGACCACGTCATGGCGCTGCCGGCTTGGGGAGGGCTCCCTGGTTTTAGGGTGCTGGAGGTTGTTGACCAAAACCTGGCAGAATCCGCCCCGTTTCCCCCCCTTGGAGGGGACGGGGAAGGAGGGGTTGTCCCAGAAGGACGCACAGGTTCAATCCCTTCGGATTTGGATTTAATCTTTGCGGAAGGAGGCACGTGCAAAGATGAGGTGAAGTTACTGCATCGAGGCTGCCCTCACATTAACCAGTGTCTGTCCGTTTCCCTGGAAAACCCACCCTGCTCCCGGGCTCCAAGGGGCTGCTTCGGCCTTGAACGGTTTGGGCCGTTGAATGAAATGAAACCTTTAAGTCTACAAGGGAATTGGCAGCCAGATATCTCCGTTTGGGGAATAATGGGATTTTCAGAGTATTTTTGCTGGTCAGAGGGGATCAGGGCTGATCCCCAAGCCTGATCCAGCAGGGCAGGGAGAGGAAGGATGCTAATAATCAAGATTTTTGGCATTTTGACACAAAAAAATGTCCTTTCCTCCTTCTTTTGGTCCTGCCTGGAGGACAGAGACAAGAGCGGCAGGTGAGAGGCAAAATAAAAAGGCATCGTGTTTGTGTCGAGCAAAGGTTGGCAGCGCTGGGAGATTCCCAGAGGGATATTGCTGTTTTCCTGATGGAATTGAGCATGGAATTAATCAAGCTAACAGCCTCCTGCCTGCTGCAATTTGGGTTATTCCTATAAAACCACTTCTACTCACAACCCACGAGGAATTTCGGAGAGACTGAGACTCACAAACACTTAGAGAATAAACCCAGGAGGATCCTGGTTGCAGCAGAGGAATTCCCCGGCTGCTCACCCCAAATCCTCGGATCCTCGGGTCCTTCCCCGCCTGTAAACACGACTCACTCGCCTGGGGTCTTACTGGGAACTGCCGGGGCAGCGCTGGAGGGTTTGCTTGGACTTTTATTGGTTTCCTGCTCCCTAATTCACAGTTTGAACGCCTGCGTGTTGGGAAGGGGCTGGGGAAGGAGGAGGAAGAGCCGCAGGGATGGAAGGACGGGCGGCGGGCGGGGGCCGCATTATCTCTTTGCTCGCACAAAGTACAAGGCATTTGTTTTGGGGTAATATTTGACGTTTTGTTTCTTGTCCATCAGGCCACCGAATATGATCAGCTCCCCTCGGCCTTGCACCACCGTGTGTAAACTGGTCTCGGGCGGCCCCACCACGGAGCTGCTGTTGAACACTTTCCACTTGACTCGTCCCTGCTCCTTGGTGTCCTTAATGTCCAGCACGTACATCTGCATGGGCTTGCAGTTCATGCTCTGGTACAGCGGCTTGCCCACGTTCAGCGACTGCGGCGGGTGGTGCCCGAGGCGCCGGGCGATGGGGGGCAGCGAGTGCCCCTCGCCCTGGGTGGCACTCGGCCGCACGGAGCCCGGCTCGGCACCCGGGGACCCCGGGGACGAGGCCAGGGGAGGGCTCAGCGCGGCCGAGGCCGAGGTGGCTTTGGAGGAGAGGGCTTTGACGGCCTCGAGGCTGCGGCGGAGCGCGCCGGGGGACACGGCCCCGGGCAGGGCGGCGTGGGGCGGGGTGTGGATGCCGTTGGTGTGCTCCGGGGGGTTCCGCATGCCCGCTGTCCTGCCCTCCGCGCCGTCCAGCTGGCACAGGAGGGACGTGGGCTTCTGCTCCCAGCCCAGCTCCACAGAGGCCAGGCGCAGATCCCTCTGCTCTGGCAGCGAGCCCCGGCGTGGCGCCAGGGCCGGCCCCACCTTGAGGTCGAATCCCTCGGCGGCCGAGGGCGTGCTGGGGGACAGGGCTTGCACGGGGCTGTCCAGGGAGGCCCCACCATGCGGCACCGCTCCAGGTGACATGGTGCCGCCGTTGAGCACCGGGGAACTGTCCCCTCTGGCCGGGGACAGGCTGCCCTCCCGCGAGCCCGACGGCGTCTGCCTGCGGGGCCGCAGGGTGCCCCAGCGGCCGTTGACGCAGGGAGCCTCGTCCGTGTTCCTGACGGGAGACTGGGAGCGGAATTCCCGCGTCTCAGGCACCAGGGCGGGCGGCGTGGCGCTGATGGGAGACGGGCGGGAGTTGAGGCTGGGGCTCAGCGGGGCTCTCCCGCTGGGAGCTTGACTGAAGACCACGACGCACTGTCCCACCTGTGCGAGAGCAGGGAACAGACATCAGGAGGAGCCTTGGTGCTGGGGAGAAGCAGTTATGGAGCATTTTGGGCAGGGAATAAAAAGGGGGGTGTGTGTGAGGGAGCAGGGACCCCCCCGTGTCTGTACCCTGCAGGCGGGATGGCACCACAGCTCTGGGGCTCCGTGGTCCTCGTTCTCCACCTTGAGCGGCTGCCACCTCCAGGGGTTGTCCTGCATGTGCAGCAACCAGGCGTCTTTGAACAGCTGCGGAGGGAATGGTCACATATTCAGGAGTCTGGGCATGCATTTAGGAGCCCAGGCTGGGTTTTATCCCAGTTTACTGCTGGGCTCAGCCCATCAGGGCCATGGTGGGAGCAGTGCTTTGCTGCTGCAGACAGGGGATGCTGACCCAAAGCAGGAGCTAATCATCCATGAGTGACTACACCCCACTATGGCCATGGATAAATCCCTTCACTGCCATCTGCTATCCCAGTACAAAGTCAGGGCTCATCCTGACAAGCCTCAGTGAACCCAGGGAGCTGCTCAGAGAGTGCCTGGGGTGATTTTTATTAATTAAAGCAGCTCCAGCAACAGCTAAACAGCTTCTCTGGAAAGTCTACCAGGTGGGTGCCCAGACTTGAGGAATAAAATGCCACAAACGTGCAGAGTCCCCCCCATCCCAAATCCAGCCCCCAGGTGCCAGGGGGATGGTGATGTCCCTGCTCCCCCAGGTACTCACTGCATTGGGACCCCCGCAGCCTCCCAGGATCAAAATGGTCTCATTGTCTATCACGATCTGGAGGGGACAAAAGAGAGTTTCAGCCCGGGAAGGATTTTTGGCCAGGCCTCCAAGGGCAGACAGAGGCAGGTTCTTGCTGCACGGGCGTTGCTGGGGTCTGTGTGCCCGGGATGAGGAGTGGAGCTGGGATGGAGCTGGTTTTGCCACGCATGGGACAAAGCGGGATGCAGGGCTCATCCCATCCCTTGTCCCAAACCAGTTCCTCTTTCTGAGGAGAGCAATTGCCCTTCCCAAAGCTCCAGGGCCCTGACACCCCTCTGCAAAGGAGGGGAAGGTGGAAGGATTGTTTGGGAGGGCAGGTGCTGGCAGCAGTGTCTGATCAGTGTTGCTGCTGGGTGAGGGATCCCTGTGGGCTCCCTTCCAACACGAGCCATCAGAGCCCTGCTGGGACCAGCCACACGCTGGGGATCACTGACCATCCCAGATGGGGACAGTTGCCTCAGGCCAGGCGACAGCCACGAGCTCCCTGCCCTGGCAGGTGCTGCTGGAGCTGTGCTTGGAGCGGGAGCAATCCCGAGTCAATCCCAGGATCGGGAGAGAGGAGCAGTCACCAGGGCCCGGAGCCAAACCAGGCTGTGCTGCCTCTCCACTGATCTGAGGTGCCACGGGGCATGAGTGGGGTAAAGCAGGGATGTGTTCATTACAGCTCTGAGTCACTGGGGGAGAGGGCCCGGCGGGCAAGGGCTCCACAGATAACTTGGGAGGGAATGAATGAAGCTGTGGAGTGGGGAGCCAGGCTGTGCCTGGCTTCCCTCTGGCTGAGCTCACCTGGGACTGGCCCCCGCGCGGGTGAGGGCTGGGCCCCGAGATGCTGGGCTTGGACCAAGCCCACTGCTCCAGATCCAGCACCCAGACATCGTTGCTCCTGCAGGGATGAGACAACACGGGCTGAGGATACAACCAGGGACGTGGAACTCGGGTTCAGGGCTGGGTTTTATGGCAGACTTGGGATTTTTGCCAGCTGGAGCCTTGGGATTTGCTGTGAGAGGTGAAGGGTGTGCTAAAGCAGCAGGCAGACCCCAAAATCCTGCAGAAAATTCCTCATGGGCGACCCCAAGACCATTCCAAACCCCCTGTGGCTCACAAGGGTGCTTGTCAGCCACCCTGACCCCAAACTTACATCTGTCGGGATCCAAGGGAGCCCCCAAAAACGATCATTTTGTCTTCGATGACACAGGAGGAGTGTCCTGCCATGGGAGGGGGGCCGTGGGTGGTCATGATGCAGTTCCACCTGGGAAGAGAGGCAGGAGCACATGCCCCAGTGAAGGAAAACGCTGGATGAAAGGCCAAACGAAAAATCCCAGTGGCCTGCAAAGTCCTCAAGAACATGTAATGGAGGAAAACCACAGGAAAAACCTCCAAATATCCAAATAGCAACTAAACTAATTAGAAATCCCAATGTGCTAAACATTTTTAAGGCATGACCAAGTCTCATGGCCAAGTTGGGAACATCTCCCCTTCCAATTAAGTTTGCCTCAAATTCTTTCCAAGAGAATTGGAAATCTTAATTACAGAGTTGTAATGACACTGCCCAAAGTGCACTGGATAATTGATACTTTGGAGGATGAAAAGTTCTCAGCGCAAGAGGAGCAGGAACCTTCTCTTTGATACAGCATTTTCCTTCTCACACACACCAACAGTGAGAAAGCTGGGTCTAAAATCAGCCAAACGTTGTTTAAAGGGAAAAGGAAAATTCCTGCCAGCTCCATGGACACTGCTGGATGCTGCAGTCCCGGAGCTATAAAGGCAGAGGTTGAAATCATGGAGAAATCTGATTTATCACATCTCCCTGAGGGAGCTGAGTTTTGGATCATCACTGAAAACAAGACCTCCAGCACTTCAGGCTTATCTCAGAAATACCTCAGTGCTCCCAGCCAAAGTGATAAGGCATTTAAAACACCCAGGTTTCCCACCTGGATGGGGATGCTCAGGAAGCCTGGAATATTTAGGTACAAGTCCAGAACCATATGGAAGCAACAGCACCCACGAGCTGCTTGGCAGCACCCTGTCCTCAGCTCTGCTGTGCTTGTGTGGCTTTTTTTGTTTCAGAGAGAGCATTAGAGACACACCTGGGAAACCAGGACCACGCACAGCTTCCCAGGCATTCCTCCAGCTGCATTCCAGAGCCATTTCTCCAGGATCAAAGCCTGCTCTTACCAGTTTTTGGAGGGGGAGTAGGTGTGGATCTCATCGAAGAACCTCTCGGGCTGGTGCAGGGGGTAAGGGCTCGGCCGGGTCCACCCCCCAAAAAGCACCAGCAAGTCCTTGTAGACCACCAGCGTGGCTCCAGCCTTGGGAGAGGGGTAGGAACCTGGCAGGGAGGGAGGAGAAGTTAGGAAAACCATGTTTGAACACAAACCCCCAACTCTGCATCATTTCTTCAGTGTCACAATGTGGAGACTCCACCTTTCCAAAAAAAAGAAAATAACAGAAAAGAAAAAAAAGAAAAAAAGGCAAAATTAGAGCTGGGAGCCTGGGAAGAAAACTCCTGCCAATTTGTGTCATGGTAATTAGTAGGAGCCTGAAAGCACATCTCAAACACAGCAAAACATCTGTCACTCACTGGCAGGAAATTGCCGGTTTTCCAGCAATCCCTCCAAATTATTGCTTTAGCGCCGAATAAAAGCAATAATTACCTCCAAATACCTTCTAAGTCTCTCCCTGAGGAGGGAGGGAGAAGGGAGACAATTCCAAGGCACCCAGAATGGCTCGTGCAGATGTGTGGGGTGCTCACAAGTGGCAGCACTCACTGAACCCTGGGTTTGAGAGGAAGCCCTGAATGCTCTGGCTGTGAATGAGGTCATTCCTCAAGTCTGCAGGACGCAGTGCTGCTCTAAAAATCATGGAAAACCTTTTTGTGTGGCCTGTCTGAGGTTCAAAGGGCTCTGCAGGGACCAGGGGCCTCCTGAGCAAGGACAAGGTGACCTCCTGGGCTCCATGCTGTTGGGATTTGCTGTGGTCAGATGGTTCCATGGATCCCGAGGGCTTTCCTGAGCTCACCTCTCAACCTACTGCTGCTCCTGTGGCCCCTGGCCACCATATCCCTGAGAAGCTGTGGCTGCTACATCCCTGGAAGTGTCCAAGGCCAGGCTGGATGGGACTTGGAGCAACCTGGTCCAGTGGAAGGTGTCCCTGCCCATGGCATGGGGTGGAATGGGATGAGCTTTAAGGTTCCTTCCAACCCAAACCATTCTGGGATTCTGTGATTCCTATGGAAGATGTCCCTGTCCATGGAAGGAGAGTGGAATGAGATGAGCTTTAAGCTCCTCCCAACCCAAACCATTCTGGGATTTTACGGTTCTTAACCTGCTCAGAGCAGGAGCAGCCTCAGTGCAAGAAACCTGTTGGCAAGAGCAACTATCAAAGGATTCGATTCCTTTGAATTTATGTTGGGAAATCGGCTGCTGCAAAAGCCCAATCCCTGCCTGGCCCTGGAGCCAGAGGTGCTGTGTCTGTGTCAGCACCCTGCTGATGTGTGAGGTGCTGAGCTGCTTCCCAGAAACAGCTAAAGCCTCTGCAGTGTGACTGGCTCCAAGCATCCTCCTTCCCACGGCAGTCACCAGCACCTGGCACATTGCTCCAAATCCACAGCCACCCCTTGCAGTTCATCCTGGCATCCCCAGCCCAGCCCCATGGCTCTGAGCCCATGAGCAGGGCAGCTCAAGGACACAGCTCACATGTGGCCACCCCTCTGAACCAGCCGATGCTCCCACCTGGCCCCTGTCCCCTCCCCTGTCCCAGCAGGACTTAGAGACACAATTTTAGCAGGGAATGACACCCAGAACAGACTATTTTTAAAAGAAACCAGAGCAGCTATTTTAGGATGTTGCAGCTGGGGGAAGCAATTCCATCACGATGGGTTCCAGGTGCTGGGAGGGAAGAGCCCAGCAGAAAGCAGCCCCTGGCCTGATGCAGAGATGGCCACAGCATCTCTGAGCCCTTCCCCAGGGACAGAGAGTTCTGCTGCCCTCAGCCTCACGGAGATGAGAGAAAATGGGAATCAAGCTCTGCAGAAGCACTTAATGCAAGGTAATGTGTGGCCAGAGTTGTACCAAGGTCTCCGTGAGGACGAGATGCCAGTGAGGGTCACATTTGGTTACCCCTTGTTCCTGAATTCCAGTTTTCCTGGCTCGTTCCATGTGTGCAATTCATTAACTCACACCAGCAGATTTCCAGCCTAAATAATTCCCTGGCAGTGCAGAAAGTTTTTCTCCTAAGCCTGGCATCACAATAAAACATTTGTACCAGAGCTTGTGAATCCCAGCCGGGTGATATCGCCAGGGATGCCACAAGGTGCGGGGGTTAAATTGGGTTATTTTTAAACCAAAAGGGGCAGCTAGAGTCATTCCAGGATGGAAAAACATTGGCACCCTGCTCAGAAAGGTCTGAGATGGAGCAGTGAGGAAAGTCATCCTCCCACTGCTGTAACCTGAAGGTCAACCCCAGCCTCAGCCAGGGAGACAATTCCCAAGTGAGTCAGTGCCGTGCAAACAGCCCAGGGCAGAGGCCAGCCCCGGTTTTTCAGGAAGCTTTGCCTGTTATTGGACATTGTACGGATGTAAATGAGCTGAGTTTCACTCTGCAATGCAGGAAAACTCTGCATTTTACAAGTCAAAGAAGTGCTGGCCTCTCAAAGCCTCTCCCAACAGCAAAACTGGGATATCTGTGGATTCTCTCCCCAAATGAGATACACCACAAGCATCTCCAGGATCTTGTGCTGGAGCAGGAATGTGTGGAAATCTGGAGAATTAATGCTGTTTATCCCTAAAGCAGGGGAGAGCTGCTGGGTGCAGGGTCCTCAGGAAGGGCAGGAACATCCCAAGGGAGCTGCTGGAATGGGAAGGCAGCGGCAGCTCTGTGAGCTCAGGACTCAGGCATGCGGAGGAGCCCGGCACAGAGGGACATCAAAGGGACAGAGGACCTGCTCAAAGTCCAGCCCTCGGAGGATGTGGGAGGTGGGAGCGGCCCTTCAAAGACTCCCAGGAACACAGGGGATCCTTCTGGGATAGCACATGGATCGGGCTGAGGACCCATCAGAACTTTGGTAATGAATTGCACTGGGTCCCACCCGTCCCAGTGGGGAACCACTGCGATCCCGAGCTCCCCGCCAAGGTAACACCACCCAGCCCAACATCCAGGTTATCCCTCCATAACACCACACAGGTTATCCCTCCATAACACCATCCAGCCCAACATCCAGGTTATCCCCTCCATTACACCAGCCCAACATCCAGATTATCCTTGCTGGGGATAAAGGTTGGAGCAGGGTGAGGGTGTAGCACAGTTCACTCCTCCTAAGCACAGCAGGCTCCATCCCTGCACAGCTGACGCTGTTCTTTCGGCTGGGATGAGGAGCTAAAAGCTGGGCTGAGCTATTTTTTTCCCAGCTGATGGATTTTCCTGGCTTGCAAAGCCAAAAAACCAACCAACCAAAGATCTCTGGCTTCCAGAAATGTTTGGAAAAGAAATGCCAGCCTCTGATCGCTCCCGACACGAGCTCTGGGTGTTTTATCTGTGTTGGATCTGTCCTTATAAGCAGTTTTTCAAGCCCAGTTATCCAGCCCTCTAAAGCCACCGGAGCCGCACACGCGTAGATTAACGGGAACAAAGGAAAAGCCTGGCTTGGAGGGCATTTGGGACACAGAGTGCCAGACCAGCCTTTTACCTCTGGAAGGGGCAGCCCTGAGAGACTTCAAAAACCAGCTGGAGTGGGGAACAGCAATGGTCACCCCGTGGTTATCTGCTGAGATTGCCCAGGTGGAAGGATCGGCTCAGGTTGATCAATGGGGTTTGGGGAATATTCCACAGGAGCGCTGGAGCGGGTCTGCACTGACCCGCGGGGCAGGGAACACATGGAAAGAGTTGTGTCAAGGGGATCAGTACTGAGGAACTTTAAATCTGGAGAAGGATGGGAGGGGAGCTGCAGCCAGGAGCTGTTTTTGCTGGATCTGGTGGATCCTGCAGGCAGCTGACATTGTGGCCGATCGGGTTTCCATGGAACGCCCGGATAACCAAAGCCACGTGTCCCATCTCAAAGCTGAGAAATTAAAGGGAGCTGCTCCAGCACCCCATGGATTTCAAGATGCAAAGGAATTCAAGCTCCCAGGTTCAAAAGCCACCTGCAATCTGCATTCCAGAGGTACAGTAAACCATCCCTGGGAAGGGCTCAGGACTGTCCTTTCACAGGAATCCTGGAATGGTTTGGGTTGGAAGGGACCTTAAAGTTCATCCCATTCCACCCCCTGCCATGGGCAGGGACACCTTCCACTATTCCAGGGTGCTCCCAGCCCTGTCCAGCCTGGCATTGGACACTTCTTCCCAGGGCAGGATGATAGTGTTTTGCACTCTTTGAGTTATCCCAAACTGGATCCAACTCTGCCCACCACGAGTTTTGTGTTTCCATGCTCAGGCAGCAGCAGAGCCACATCCAGGGGCTAGGTTTTAGTCTGGCTGGACCTGGATTTTCAAATCCCAGTTTCTAGCCTGGAACCCTCATCCACCCCAGCTGAGGGACGGCCCTGACTACATCCCATCGCACAGAGTTCCATCCCAAACTTGTGTGACAGCACGGAATCCCCAAATCTTTCCCCTTCCACCGGAAGCAAAACCAGAGAAGGGAAAAACAAAAAATCCCTCTGCTTCCCAGGCCAGCTGGGATTTTTCCACAGCAGTCAGCAGATTCCCTGCCAGGTTTCCCAAAGGGAAGGGGACAAGCTGGTGAGCAGCAGTCCAGAGGCCAGAAGAGAATGAGCATCCCAGCAATCCCAGCACTAGCACTGGATTTGGGAGGTGCTAAAGGAGCACTCCCATGGGAAGAACAGACATCCCTGTTGCACACCCACTCATTCCCAAAGTCAAACCCACTGAGCACTCTGCTCAGCTGCCTGGGATCCAGCATTTGACATTCACCTGTTTTTAATCCCAAAACATCTGAAACAGAGCACTGGGATTATGAATATGTTCTAGACTAGTTCTGACCAGGCCTGCCTAAACCTTAGAGCCTCTAAAAGCCACAGAAGTATCATCTTCTCTTACCAAAACCACAAGCAATTTAGTGTTCCCTTCCAGAAAAACCCCAAATTCCATGCTGGGAAGCAGACAGGAATTCAGCCTTGCAGGAGTCTTAAGGAAAAACCTAACAAATCTGTGCTGATTTGCCTCCTCAGCAGAGAGACAAAACCTCTGCAGACACAAATAACCTCTTGGGAAGGAAGCAGGGGAATATCCGGAGTTTATCTGCAATTCTGGGGGGCCGGTCAGCAACCCCCTGATGGTGACACGCAGACAGAATTCCCGGTGTGGGATTTGCAGCCTGCAGAGACTCGGGACTGTGGTACAAGCCCAGTCAAACCCCAGTGTGGAAGCGAAGTTTGGTTTCTTGCAATCTCTGGGAGGTGCAGGCAGAGGCCCCGGGGAGGATCAGTCACCTCCACGCTATTGCAAGGTGCCCGTGGGTATTTTTTTAACCCCGGCATTCTGAGGTGCTGCCGCTCCGATAAAGCCCTGGAGAAGGAGAGGCAGTGCCCTCTGAACCCCGTGCAACTGGATTTACTGAGTCACTCTGTGCTAATGCCTAGCAAAAATGTCCTCATGCAGCATTGAGCAAACAGTGCCGAGATAACCGTGCCAGAACGCTGCCGGCTCGGCCTCTTATCTCCCAACAGCCCCGGACGGGATCGCCGCAATTCCCGCCGCTACACTGCAGGAGAGGCTTTACTGGGATACACCCTGCCCCTCTCCCTGGCAGCAGTGCCCCAAGGTGTTGGGAGCTCTGCGGGGTGAGGTCACCCTCCACAACCATCCTTTGGGAAAGGCGGATTTGGCCCCGCATGCGGAGCTGCTCTTGCAAAAGCCGCTGTTCCCTCTCTCCGTGGGTGGAATCCCCACCATCCACCTCGCCCTGCTTCCACACGCTGGTGTTTTTGTTCCCCCTGAAGTGACGCTGCCCCACAGACTTCTCTGGTGATTTCACAGCCTGACACCTCCCCAGATCAGCCCCTGTGCAACTGAAGAGCTCAGCGCTCGCAGGAAGCGCCGAGCAGCTCCCACCACTTATGTTCCCTGCAGGAGGCGAGGGAAGAGCTGGGAATTGGGCTTGGGCTCCCCAGCCCTGAGGAGGGGGTACCTGCAGGGGGAGGTCGGGGCGGGACAGCGGGGCTGTGTCCAGCCCTGCTGAGCTCTGCACTTTTCGCTCCCGGATGTTTCCCGCAGCGCGAGGGAGGCGCCCCAGTCTCGGAGAATCCCAAAATGAGTGGTGTTCCAGGAAATGGCTGCTGTGTAATTTGGTGAGGTTACAGCTACCACGGGGCTCCAAACCTCAACTATCCTCTAAAGAGCACCCTGTAGGCACAGCCAGAGAATCCCAGGATGATTTGGGATGGAAGGGACCTTAAAGCTCATCCCATTCCACCCCCTGCCATGGGCAGGGACACCTTCCACTGGACCAGGTTGCTCTAAGCCTGTCCAGCCTGGCCTTAGACACTTTTGGGGACAGGGAATCCACAACCCTTCTGGATGCACTCAGAGGGAGGAAGTGCAAAAAGCCTGGGAAGAGCCAGGGCTTTGCTGTTCCTAGTATTTGCTGCAAGGACAAGTTATTCACTGAAACCCCAGCATTTTCCCACTGAAATTCCCAGCACAGGAAGAGAAATTCAGTGCAGCTCTTCGCACTCCCCTCCCTTGCTGACTCCCCCTTCACTCCCATTTTCAACCCATCAGTTCCTGAACTTTGCTCCCTCCACGCCAGAGAAGCACTTTTCTCCTTCATGCCAGTAATTCCAGCCCTGAGCGCCAAACTCCCTGAATATTTCATGGCAGGAACCAAAATCCACCTTTGGACAGCAGTCAAGCACAAACGAGGGCTCCGTTCTTCCACGTGCCTGCCCCATTCTCAGGGAGTTTTACAGCAGATGCTTGAGGGAAAGATTAAAATCAGGCTACAGGGATGCCGAGAGGCTTGGAAGGCACACGGGGCTGTGTGTGGATTACGCTGCCCCGGGAATGCTGCCTGCTCCATCCCGAGGATTACACACGTAATCCTGGTGGACTGAGTCCTCAAGGCAAAGGCTGGGCTGCCTTGGAAGGAGCTCTTGCCGATAGATGTCAGCACAGCCTGCCCGAATTTCCCGGGAGGATCCTTCCCTCCCAGCTGACAGTGCAGCCGTGGGATAGTGGGGTTTATCCCGCTGACCCCACAACGGACAGGGAGGTACCTGCCCGGGAGGCAAGTCCTGTCAGAGACCCAGGAAAGCGGAATAATTGGGTGTGAAACGATCAGGGAATTTGTGTCCAGGGAAACCATCACCCCTGGGTGCCTCCCACGCCTCGGGAAGGAGGGATCGGCTCCCTCTGAGGTGCAACACATTCATGAGATGTGAGACACCACCAGTGTCAACAACCCTGTGTGTGGCTCCGGGGTTTTGAGCCTTTTCCTGAAAAGGAAATAAACTGGAGATGCTTTGTCTGAGCCACAGTTTGCAAATTCCTCGGCTCCAACCAAACTCGGACAAGCGAGAAATTAAATTCTCTGCAGGGCTGGCAAATCAAAAGTCAGGAAAAAGGAAAAAAAAATCCTGATAGAAAAAAACCTCTTGGAAAATCCAACCTAACTTCTGTCTAGGTTAAAGGGATGACAGTCCTGCACTTTGGGATCATTAAAATGCAAACTGTTCTCCAAGTGCCAGCTTTCCACGGTGGAGGAGGGAGTACCAGGTACTACTACTACTACTACTACTACTACTACTAGTACCTGCTACTACTACTAGGAAGGATTCCTGCTCAACACTGGAAATGCCCAAGGCCAGTCTGGACAGGGCTCGAAGCACCCTGGGATAGTAGAAGGTGTCCCTGCCAGTAGAACAAGGTGAGACCCCAAATTTGTACCGAGGGAAGAGGGAATCCAGACCCTCACTCCAGCACCCACTTCCCTTCGAGCTGCTCCTCTTGCAGCCTCCTCAGCCTTCCCCTCTGTTCCCTCCCCACAGGACTCCTGCCACGTCAGGCTGAGCTGTCCAGGCAGGGCAGGAGGGCATCCGCAGGCTGAGGGATCATTCCCTGAGGGAGAGCCACAGCCGGACGCTGCCTCCCTGCCCTGCTGACCCGGGCAGGCCAGTCCCACTCCGAGGAGCCCATTTCCCACAGCCGGGAATGCTTTCCCCACGTTTTGTCCACTGATAAAACCTGGCTGAACTTCCAAGTCCTGTGGTGCACGGAGAGCATGGAATGGGAGAGGGGAAGTGCTTTGGGTTGCTGGGGTAAAACCCCTGTGCCAGCCCCGTGGCAGCTCCCCCAACCGAGCCAGCCCTGCTCCTGGGCACATTCCCACCTCCCTGGGCCGGTAATCCATGGCTCCTTCAAAGCCATTCCCGGCTGCCTCGGGCACCGCATTCCTGGAGGCCCAGGCACACCTCAGTGGAATTGCTGAGCTGCCTCTGCCCCCTCCCCGGGCTGCCTCGGTGACCTTGGCTGGAAAAGCCGTGGGAACACGGCATTGATAAGGATAAGGCGCTGCCAGCTGGAGGGAGGGGCAGGATGCAGCCAGGTAGGGTCGGGGTGGGGGGGAGGGAGGAATGTGGGGATCCCACATTTCAGATGTGGGATTCGGGAGCGGGAGGCGCAGGGATGTTTTCCCCTGGCGGTGATGGGTGATCCTCACCCATTCCCCATCCCACTGACCAGTCACCCTGCCGGGCTCTCCAAGCACGTGCCTTTGTCTGCAGGGAGCAGATCCCCAGGCAGGGAGGGATCCCAGACAGGGATCTTTTGGCTTTTCCTGCCTGGTTCAGGGACGGCCCCTGTGGGATAAATCCCTGCGAACAGCTCACCACACGCTCAGTTTGCTCGTGGGTTTTGTACCTGCGGTCCCTGGGACTGGTCCGTGCCAGGCACGGCAGGGTGGCCATCCAAGGATGGATGCCACTGGAATGTGGTTTGGATCCAGACAACAAAACCCTTCCAGAGGTTAAACACAGCCAGCAATGGCACGAGCTGGAGGAGGACCGAGCCTGGCAAATCAAAGGGAGGGGAGGTGTATGCTGTAAACCTAAACCATGGATTAATCTCCTGGAAACCAGCAGCACCTTCCCAACCAGGTAGCAGCTGACACAGAAAAAAACCAAAACAACAAAACCCTTCACTTGATTTGGGTTGATTTTTCATCTCTTGCCCTTGAGATATTTCATACTGAAAACCACAAATTACATTAGAGACATTCTGCAAAACCAGCCAGGCAAAGAGAGGAACAACTGAACATCAGATGGATCCAGGGGCTGGGAACAGCCCTGCTCCCACCCCAGAGCTGCCAGTCCACCCTCTGCAAGGGCAGGAATGAAGTCCAAACTCTATATCCAGGGATGCTGCTGGACAGTTTGTTTGTCAAAGGCTTGGCAGGAGTGCTCACTCACCTCCTTGTAAAAGTGGGAGTCCAAAAAAGGAGGAAAACAATCAATATGTTTAAACTGGAGAAAGCAATTCCAAGCAATCTGTGCTGGGACAGCTTCTGCCCCAAAGGGCACGGGACAGAGCCTGTAAAGTCCTGGTTCTGTTCCAAGAAGGGCAGAAATGAGGGGTGGGATAAGGAAGAAATGAAGTGTGTGTAAGAAGAGGAAGAATTCAGGCATGTGATCAGGAGGAAGCTGGGTGTGTGAAAAGGAAAAAATCAGGGGCAGGATAAGGAAGCTCCAGGCAGGAGGCTCACTGATTTAAAGCTGAGCTTCCAAAGGTGTCAAGTCACTCCAAGCTTGAAGACTCCAAGAGCTTTTGGGTGGTGGCGGGAAAGCCATGGATTTTTGGAGGATAACACAGAATGTTTCAGCTCTGCAGAGACAGGAATGGGCCCTACTGCTGCCAAACTCAAAGGGCAACGAGGAGAAAACCACCCAGATGAGGAAAAGAGCTGGAAAAAGCTTTCCTCTCTTCCAGGCTCACCAAGACCACTCACAGCACGAGGGATTTCCATCCAGCCCATTAACCTGCTCCACTTTGGAGGCTCAGGCACTCAGCCATAATTAGAAAGGTTGTTCCTTGCCAGGAATCAGCTCCTGGATGCCCCAGACTCCCAGGAGGCCAACAGGGACACAGCTGGGGGGGCTCAAGGTGATCCTGAGCCTTTCATAAAACGGAGCTTTGCCCTCAGTCACGTGGGGCCGTGGGCCCCATGGGGAGCTCAGAGGCCAGGGGACCCCAAGGGTATACTGCAGACAGAGTTTTGGTGAGGTCAGGATTTCGGGGGGTTTTAATGCCCAAAGCAAGGCAGGGATCCCCTGTGAGGGAAGTGACTGCAAGGGGAACAGAGCTGCAGTTTGGGGTTAGGGCAGAGCACCTCAGTTACTGCTCTGCAGGAAAAAGAATCCCAGAATCCTTGAGGTTGGAAAAGCCCCCAGGACCATCAAGTCCAACCTGTGCTTACTGCTCTCCTTGTCCCCAGCCCAGCAAGTGCCACAATCCAGGCCTTCCCTGGACACCTCCAGGGATAGACACTCCAAACCTCCCTGGGCAGCCCTTGCCAAGGCTTGACCACCCTTTCCATGCAGAAATTCCTGCTGATGTCCACCCTGAGCCTCCCCTGGCCCAGCCTGAGGCCTTTCCCTCTCCTCCTGTCCCTGTTCCCTGGGAGCAGAGGCCGACCCCCCCGGCTGTCCCCTCCTGTCAGGAGTTGTGCAGAGCCACAAGGGCCCCCCTGTGCCTCCTTTTCTCCAGGCTGAGCCCCTTTCCAGCTCCCTCAGCTGCTCCTGGGGTTCCAGACCCTTCCTTAGTTCTGTTCCCCTCCCTGGACACACTCCAGGCACTCCAGGTCCTTCCTGAACTGAGGGGTCCAGGACTGGACACAGCTGATGCAAAACATGACCCTGAACACAATCTGCAGTCACAGAGGGTTTAAATCCACACATGAGGAGCTCCCCACTATTCCCACACCTCTGATAATTCCTCAGATTCCCCCGAGCCCTTGGACAGCCCTATTCCTGTCCCAGTGGGATTCATTCCCCGAGTGCCGGAGTGGCTGTGCACAGCTGGATCCTTTAGGATCCTGTGGGATCCTGTGAGATCCAGCACCACCCCCCTCCTCGGGAAGCCCACTCAGTCCTTCCCCGTGTCTCCTTCAGCTCCACAAAGCTCCCAGAGCTGAGGAGATCCCAGCTGAAGAATTCAGCACTGTGAAACTCCAGCAACTGTTCGGAAAATTGTTTTGAAAACTTGCTGCTGTTTTTTAGAAGGGGCAGATGAGAACAAGGCTGGGCTTTTCAGCCTGGGGCAAGGTTTTTGCACAGCTTTGTCAAAGCCAAACTTCTCTGCTCCAGGAGCGACTGGAGGTTTCTCCACCAGGACCACATCTGACACCAGGAGTCTCTGCCGAGCCTCTCCTGCCTCCTTCGGGCTGTTGCTTTTGTTGACACAACACCATCAAAGGCACCTTCCCCTCAGTCACAAAGGGAAACTGATCCTCCCACTCCCGGCATGGCATGCAGGGGGCTGGGGGAAGAGCTGAGCCAGGAGGAGCTGCTGGCAGAGGGGTTTTACTGCCTCCTGCTAAGGCGATCCAGGAGGTTTAGGCACAAACTCCAGGCTGGAGCAGGAGGGAGGATCAGCCATGGACTGACACTGAGGGCAGAGGGGATCAAAGCCTCATGGAGGAGCTCTGCTTCCAAGCTTGGTTTGATCCCCAAATCCTGAGGAAGGTGATGAGAAGCTTTCCCATCTCCCCACTGTGACTGCAGGGTCAGGAAACAGCAGGAGAGAGGGAGAGAGGTCCTGGGGAGGTGCCCGTGCCGGGGCAGGGTGGCCCAGGGCAGCAGCAACAGCAGGAGCCTCCTCCCAGCAACAGGAAAAGGGGAGCCTTGGGGCTCCTGAACCCCTGTGGGATCAGAAAGGGATATCCTGGCCTGGCAGAGGGAAAACACACAGGGACAGGAGGGACAAGGCCCCTCGCAGCCCTCCTGCCTGCCCAGGTGGGAGCAGAAGGGGGATGATAAAACAGGATGTGCATTTCCTGCAGCAATGCCTCTCCCTGCAAAGCCCTGGTCATTCCAGCACCATTCCTGGCTTTATACACATGACAGGCTCAGTTTTAAAGGGAAAAGCTTTTCACCTCTGTGCCATGAGCCTCAGGGAGAGCAGAGCTCCTGGCCTTTCCTCCCTAATTCAAAAAGGCATTTTCTGGTGTGGTTCTGGCCGAGCGAGGCCAAGTGCAGGACTCAGGAACTGGAACCAAGGAGCCCAGGAGTGACAAAGCCTTTAGGGACACAGCCTGGAGCAGCCCAGGCAGGGCAGCAGGAGCCTGCTTGGGGACACTCCCCATTCTGCCTGTGAGTTGTCCCAGCAGGATGGGTGGACAGGAGGCTCAGATGGTGCCAAAGCACCTGGGGCTCCTCTGGGAGCCTCCAGCAGCTTCCCCTGCACAGGGAGGGTGGGAGCTCACCAGGAGGGTTCTACAGACCTGCATGGGAGCAGCACAAACCCTCCTTGCCAGCAGGGCAGCAGATCCAGGGATGAAACCAGGCATCAGCAAAGGCCTCACCACAACCTGCTGCAGCTCCCATTGCATGAAGTCATGGAATCATGGAATGCTCTGGGTTGGAAGGGCCTTAAAGCCTATCCAGTCCCAGCCCCACCGTGGGCAGGGACACCTCCCACTGTCCCAGGGTGCTACAAGCCCTGTCCAGCCTGGCCTTGGACACTTCCAATCTGTGCCAGGGCCTCATCCCCCTCACAGGGAACAATTCCTTCCCAATATCCCATCTGACCCTGCCCTCTGGCATTCCAGGCCCTTGTCCAAAGTCCATCTCCAGCATTCTTGGAGCCCCTCCAGGTACTGAATGTTCTGCAACTCTCAGTTTCAGCTGGGGTTTGGTTTCTTTCCTGGCTGTTCAGCCCATTTTTGGGGAGCACCAGGGACTCTCACCACTGAAACCAGCATGCTCCAGCTGGACTCACAGGAGTGGGGTGATGAGAAGCTTGGCCTCCAGCTGGATAAAGAGATTCCAGCATAAACCACCCCCAGTCCTCCACCAGGATGCCCTGAGCACAGATGGGCTCAAATTCCAACAACTGCCCAGGCTAACAGTGCAAGTGAGGGCAGGGAAAGCACCTCCCCCACATGGAAAAGGCCCCTACCTGCCAGGGACCACCTACCCTGGGACAGCACTGCAGCGTCCCACACGTGGGGCTGCTAATTATCCTGATCCTGCTCCAGCAGATCCTGCGTGGGATGGGAAGGGTGGGAGCAGCTCCACAATGGCCAGGAGAGCTCCAGGGAGAAGAGCTAGGAGGCACCTCCCGAAAATAGAGATCCTGCTGCCTGCCACCCTCCTTTCCAGAGCTTCCAACCCCACCAAAAGCTCTCCAGAAGAGCCAGGCACCAACTCTCTTGTGCTGCTCCAGCCCCATCAGTCACACGTCAAAGGCATTGTTTCAGATCTAAGCAAAAAAATACTTTGAAACCTCAAAAATTAGGGTTTTTTGAAGTAATTATCTCCCTCCTCCGTCTCTGAGACAAAAGAAACCCAAGCCAATTATTTCTTTGAAGGCTAAATATTTACTCCCAGATGAAGCAGCTCGGGCTGGAGGGGAATTATCCAGCTCTGATGTCATCTCATGCCCGGGAGCCAGAAAACCCGGATGAAAACAGGTAGGAACAAACAGCAACAACAACAACAGAAGGGTGTCTTCTCCTGGAAAAGCCTCTTGGGAAGGGATGAAGTTGTGCCCAAGACATTGAGCTTCCATTCCCTGCCCAGGGCTCATTAGAGAAGATGCTGAATGAGGGCACACGTGGAACGTGAGGGAATCTCTCCGAGCAAGCCCTGGCCTTGGGGAAGAGCCAGGGTCTCATCCCAGAGTTCTGGAGTCTGTGGGGCAGGTGTGGGAACTCCTCCACAGCAATTAGCCTGCACACACAATGAGTGGTGATCAATCAACATCAACTCTTCGGTTTTTCTTTTAAAAAGCCCTCTCCTGCCTTATTTACATCCCAGCATTTCAAAGCTCTGCCCCCTCCAGGCTCTCCTTTCCCAGGCAGGCAGTGCCACCCCCAGTTCGGGACACCCAAAGGAAGAGCGGAAGCTGTGGGATCCCACCGGGGCTGACTCATCCCTTTGGAAAAGCAGGAACCAGAGCGCTCCCTGGGCCCAGCCTCCAGTTTCAGCTGATTCCATCTCGCCCATGACAGCGTGCAGGAACATCTCCTCGGGGGATCTTCCCGTGGGACCCAGCCCCGCCACGCATTCCCACAGAGCCGTTCTCCGGGAACGCCGCGATGGGCTCTGGGATGGGCTCCGTGGGGCACTGGGGACAGGGCAGGGATGGGCTCTGTGGGGCACTGGGGACAGAGCAGGGATGGGCTCCGTGGGGCACTGGGGACAGAGCTGGGATGGGCTCCGTGGGGCACTGGGGACAGCAGGGATGGGCTCCGTGGGGCACTGGGGACACAGTAGGGATGGGCTCCGTGGGGCACTGGGGACAGAGCAGGGATGGGCTCCATGGGGCACTGGGGACACAGTAGGGATGGGCTCCGTGGGGCACTGGGGACAGAGCAGGGATGGGCTCCATGGGGCACTGGGGACAGGGTAGGAATGGGCTCCGTGGGGCACTGGGGACAGGGCAGCGATGGGCTCCGTGGGGCACTGGGGACAGCAGGAATGGGCTCCGTGGGGCACTGGGGACAGAGCAGGGATGGGCTCCATGGGGCACTGGGGACAGGGTAGGGATGGGCTCCATGGGGCACTGGGGACACAGTAGGGATGGGCTCCATGGGGCACTGGGGACACAGTAGGGATGGGCTCCGTGGGGCACTGGGGACAGGGTAGGAATGGGCTCCGTGGGGCACTGGGGACAGGGCAGCGATGGGCTCCATGGAGCACTGGAGACAGTACAGAGCTCCCCAGGCTGCAGGAATCCATGGCCTGGGGCAGAGCGAGCTCTGCAGAGCCCAGGAGCTGTGCATCCTCCCTTCTCCAGCCCCAGCAGGGCAGGACAGATGGCAGGAGCCCGTTTGGAAGACTGGGGTTTGTTCTCCCCCGTTTAAATCCTTAACTCCCTAATTCTCCCCTGTGGGAGTCCCACAGGGGCTGTGTGACACAAAACCAGAACACCAAGGAAGTGTGGGTGGATGTCCAAGTACCAAGGGAGGTGTTCAAAGCTGGAAATTTCCAGGGGACACCAGCACTTGGGACTTGACTCTAGTTCCTCTCCAGCTCTTCTAGAGCCCCTTCAGGCACTGCAAGGGGCTCTGAGGCCACCCTGGCTCCTTCTCCAGGGGAACGCCCCCAGCTTTCCCATCTCCCTCTATATCCATCTTCACCTCTGTCTCCTTATTCCCTGGATTTTGGAGGACTTCAATTGCCAGACAAGAAAACACGTTAAACAATATCTGAGCACATGACAGGGAATTCTGTGCCCAGCAAGGAATGCTGGTGGATGCTGAGCTCCTTTTCTCCTTCCTCCTGCCAAAACAGCTGCTCTAACACTGATTTCTCCCCCTGCCCCAGGAGCCTCCCCCAGTTCTTCTGCTTTCCTTAAAGTTATTTTAGTGGAATTCAGAAATTAAAAGGAAAAAACCAAACTGCTGTGGGTGACATTTCCAGCACAAAAACCAGTGTGGGAAATAATCTGTGGTGTTTTCCTGCTCAGCTGATGGTGCCTGGACAGCAGGAATGAACCTGCTTTCCCACGCTCTCCCACCTGCACGGGCTTGTCTGCTCCACCCCCCCAAAATACCTGGAGTGGGAGCCACTGGAATGAGCAAAGAAAATCTCAGCTTTGGGACAATGACTCTCACCATGGAATCATGGAATGGGACCTTAAACACACCCAGTGCCACCCCCTGACATGGGCAGGGACACCTTCACTATCTCAGGGTGCTCCAGCCTGGCCTTGGACTCTGCCAGGGACCCAGGGGCAGCCACAGCTGCTCTGGGCACCCTGTGCCAGGGCCTGCCCACCCTCACAGGGAACAATTCCTGCCCAATACTCCATCCAGCCCTGCCCTCTGGCAGTGGGAAGCCATTTCCTGTGTCCTGTCCCTCCAGCCCTTGTCCCCAGTCCCTCTCCAGCTCTCCTGGCGCCCCTTTAGGCACTGGAAGGGGCTCTGAGCTCTCCCTGGAGCTTCTCCTCTCCAGGCTGAACAATCCCAATTTCTCAGCCTACTCCAGGCTGAACAATCATCACACCCTTCTCAGCCCACTGCAGCATGAACAATCCCAACTCAGCCTTCCCCAATTCAACAATCCCAACTCTCTCAGCCTTCCCCAGGCTGAACAATCCTCATTTTCTCAGCCTCATCACTGAAGGCTCTGGTGGCTGCAGGGAATGTCCCTTACCCGGCACGACAGGGACCAGCTGCTCCCCAGAACCCCCCCAAGGCAGTGCTGAGGACTCAGACTCTGCCACAAACCCCACATTTCTCCAGGATGCAGCACAAACCCCGTGGGATAAGGCTCAGACACACCCAGAACCACGGAACCTGAGCCCTGGGGAGGAGGGAGGGGCATGGGGGAGCTGCAGGGCTCACCTGAAGCCAGGGGCCGGATCCACTCCTTGCTGTTGAGGTCCAGTCTCCAGAGGTCGTTGAAGGCGGCGTTGCAGCTGCTCTGGGTGCAGCCCCCGAACACGTACATGGACTGGTTGGGGTCGTAGTAACACGCACCTGCAAGAGAGCACAGCCCTATCACTGCTGTCCCCACAGCACTGCCACTGCTGTGTGCCCACAGATCCTGTCACTGCCCTGTGCCCCCCAGCCCTTGTGACTGCTGTCCCCACAGCCCTGTCACTGTGTGTGATCACTGCTGTGTGCCCCACAGCCCTGTCACTGCTGTCCCCACAGCCCTTGTCACTGCCCTGTGCCCCAGAGCCCCTGTCACTGCTGTGTTACCCACAGCTGCTGTCACTGCTATGTGCCCCACAGCCCTGTCAATGCTGTCCCCACAGCCCTTGTCACTGCCGGTGTCCCACCCCCAGATCAGGCTCTTTCCTCCCTGGAGAACAGCAGCCAGGCTGCCCCAGCTCCCCGGAAGCACAGGCCATCCCTGAGCAGGGTGAAGCTCCAGCAAGAACCTTCCCAAGGGGATTATCCCTCAGACAGAGCTGCTCCTCAAAGTGCAGAGAAAACTGCCTTAGAGGCCTGTAATTAATGAGCTTAGCTGTGATTAAGGCACTGAGCTCTCTGACCTGCCCCGAGCCAGATCACACAGCTCGCAGACCACTCTGTGCACCCAGCCCTGGGCTTTGTTCTCTTCTCAGGATTTCACCCATCTCATTTAAAGAGCCCCACTAAAACACAGCACCATCCAGGGGCATTCCCTCTGCTCCCGGTGGGAAAGGAGGAGGCAGCCAGATGGGGAACAGGGAGGGAACACCACGTTTGACAACCCCTCAGAGACACCCAAGAGCTCTTGGCCCCAAAACAAGCTCTGCAGCGAAACAAATCCCATGGAAGGGTCTGCAGCACCGAGGTACCTCTGGCAAGAGGGAACTGAAAGATGGAGCAGGGATGGCTTGCTGCCTTGGAAGCTGGGCAGAATTCTGAGTTTCCTGTAAGACTCCGTGTGGAATAACCCCCCCACAGCAAAATCACTGAGATTGTGCTCTCCTACTTCTTTTTAGAGTCATTTTAAGCAGCTGAAAATAAGGAAGGCAGAGCAGCTTGAGGGGAAAAAGCAAGCACAATGAAAGACTGCAGTTTATTCCAGCCTGTGGGAATTCCACAGTGGGATTGTTGGGACTGCTCTGGACTCTGATGATTCTTGTGGATCCAGCTCAGGATATTCTGTGATTCCATGATATGTTTATACATAGTTTCTATCAGGTGTAGAATAAATCAGAGGGAAATTGTGCACGTCCCTGATGGTTTTAGGGTTTCTTTGGGTGGAAAACACTGAATGGATTTAGCTGGGGTTTTCTTAAGTCCCAGCAAAATTCAGTGATCCTCAGAGTTTCAGCACTGCAGAAGTGGCTTATTTTTGGAAAGGAATCAGTGATTCTGATGTTTGAAGACACTGATGCTCAGGGAGAGCAGAGTTCTGGCTCTGAGCACACTCCTGACTGCCCTACCCTGAGCAATGAACCATCAGAGATTTTCACCCAGAGCGGCCGATAGCCAGAGCAGAGCTGACTGGGGAGGGAAACCAAATGGAAAGCACATTCCCTTCACCATTGTTGAAGAACATTGATTTCTGACCCTTGGAGAACATGAAATAAATTCACTCATCCCAGTTCAAGGGTTGTATTTCCCACTGGAGAGATGGGAAGGAGCTGGCTGGGCTGTAAATCCCATTCCCACATGGTTCTTGGGTTGAAGGGTGACAGCCCTTGGTGTTGGACACTGCCAGGGACCCAGGGGCAGCCACAGCTGCTCTGGGCACCCTGTGCCAGGGCCTGCCCACCCTCACAGGGAACAATTCCTGCCCAATACTCCATCCAGCCCTGCCCTCTGGCAGTGGGAAGCCATTCCCTGCGTCCTGTCCCTCCAGCCCTTGTCCCACCACATCTCTCTCCAGCTCTCCTGGAGCCCCTTTAGGCACTGGAAGGGGCTCTGAGCTCTCCCTGGAGCCTCCTCCAGGTCAACGCCCCCAGCTTTCCCATCTCCACCTCTATCTCCTCACTCCCTAAAGTGCCACTGTCCTGCTCCTTGCAGCGCAGAGCCTAGGTGCAGCCAAAAATCCGGGGATATTGAGCAAGGCTGGGTGCTGGGAGGAGCTGCAGCTCTGCCCCAGGAGCAGCCCATCCTGTAAAACAAACATTCCAGCCCTCACCGCTCCCAATGGGTTCGTCAAACCCACAAATTGCTGTAATTACTCATCCCAGTGGTGCCACCAACCCCAGGCTCCTTGGAAACAAAAACCATAAATCAGTGCTTAAAATTAGTCACTCCTCCAGCAAAGGATCAATATCCCTGGCACAACGGTCGGCATTCCTTTGCTGCTTTTCCGTTTCTGCATTCCTGAGCCTCCTGACATCTTTTTCCTACTGTGGGCAGTGATTTCACCCCGTGACTCATCGCCCTGCTACGACCTCGCAGGTTCATATATAAAACAGCTCGGTGACTCCTGTGAACATCACCCAAAAAAACCCAAACACGGAGGATTTCTGCCCCTAAACACCCAGCATTATTGATGTTTCACGTCCTGCAGCTCCAGTCAAACCCTCTGGAAAAGCGACAGCCCATCCACACAGTTTATTCTCAGCGGTGTGATCCCTGCTAGGCACTCCCTCCCCACGGCAGAGCCTTCCATTCATTATTCCTTATCAAGCACTTCTGCCATTCCTCCTTTCAGGACTGAGAACAGACAGGTTGACCTCCAGCTGCTTAGAATTCCCCTCCTTGTCCGTTTGCGCTCCCTGTGAGAACTTCTGGGACAGTTCTAATAATTCCTGGAAGCGAGAGCGAGCCCCAGACAGAGCTTTGATGGCAGCACTGACTCGTGCCTGGGCGGTGACGTCTTCCCACAAAAACCAGCAAATCACTCATCCCTCAAGAAGGGCTTGGTGAGTCCTGCCTGCTCCTTCCCCACTGCCCAAACTCCTGTTCCCTCCACCTCAGCTCACTGTCATCCTGTGGGATTTTAGGTGATAGTTCAGAGTTTTTGGAACTGACGATTCGTAGCTTGGCTGTAAGGCTGGAATCCCGCCCGCGGGCACGGAACGCTGCTGCAGGGAAAGCAGAGGCTGCAGATCTGGGCAGCTGCTCACAAACCAATCCTTTTAAGTCAGCAAACAAGTTAATCCAGATTAGCTTTGTGCCCACAAAGTGCATTAATAACGCTGCCGTGGCCACCGGGGCCGGGCAGAGCAGGGGCACTGTCACCGAGCGAGGCTAATATGGATTACACGCTCCGAGGACAGTGGATTTAGGGAGACAACTCACTTTGCAGCCAGGAAGCCCGTGGCACGCAGCAGGATAAAGGAAAGAGCACACAGTGCTCTTTGGGGCAACTCTGAACCTTTTCCAGGCAATTTCAGCTGGCCTGAGCACTCAGCAGTCGCAAAAACGCTGCTAATATTGAAGGGAAGTACACGCAAATGTGAAGTCGTTATTAAGTGCTTCACTAATGTTTCTAAAAATGAGTTGTGAACTGCGGAGCCTTTTCATCCTCCAGGAAGGCCAGGGTATCTCGGCAGAGCACAATGACTTCACCAGAGCTCCCCGCAGCGTCTCCTGGACTTGTCTTGGCAGGAGGCAGTGCAGCGGCTGCCTCATAAATTATTGCTTGGGAAGATGAAAATGTGATGCCTGCTGCTCTTGGAATGGCAGGGCTTGCACTGTGTTTATCTTGCCTCAGAAAAATGCAATTTGCTTCCTGGAAGAGCTCTCCCCAGAGGGCTCAGACCCCGAGCTGAAGTCACAGGATGGAATTTTTGTTGTGTATTTTTTTTGTAGGAGCTGAGGCAGCTCAATGCTACTGCACTCCAAAGAACAGGGTTTATTTCAGTATCTTTCCCTCAAAGGCACTGTGTTTAGGTATCTTTTCTCTTCCTGTTCTTTTCCAGAATCTTGGAAGCATGGGATGAATTCACCCAAACATTGAGTGGTGCTGTCGACTAAATTGCTCCCTTTTGTCAGCAAATCCACCTGCAGCTCTGCTCGATTTGAGCCCAGCACATTGGAGAATTCCCAGTTTTCCTCACAGATGTAGAGGACCTGTGCCAGCAGCTGGTGCACATCTCTGAGAGCTGCACTTCCCAAAACCCACTGGCTTTGATGACAATGGCAATGACTCCAGTCCAGGGGCTGAGGGAGGGGTTGCTGAGGAGGACACAAAGCTCAGGCCCAGATCCTGGGGACAGCTCCGGCTCCTCAGGACAAGAAGGACACAGAGAGGCTAGAGCATGTCCAGAGATGGGAACAGAGCTGGGGAAGGGGCTGGAGCACCAGGAGGGGCTGAGGGAGCTGGGAAAGGGGCTCAGCCTGGGGAAAAGGAGGCTCAGGGGGCACCTTGTAGTTCTGCACAAACTCCCTGACAGGAAGGGACAGCCGGTGGGGGGGGTCAGGCTGCGCTCCCAGGAAACAGGGACAGGACAAAGGCAACAGCCCTTGCTGTGCCAGAGGAGATTTAGGTTGGATATTGTGAAAATCCCTTCATGGAATGGGGGTCAGGCACTGGCACAGACTGCCCAGGGCAGTGCTGAAGTCACCATCCCTGGATGTGGCACTTGGGGACATGTTTCGGTCAAGGGCTGACCCCATGATCTGGGAGTTTTCCAGCCTGGGGAGCTGCAGAAAGATCCCTACACAACCAAAAAGCCACAATCCCACCCCCCTTCTACTCCATCAACACTTCCTAGGATCAATGAGCCTGCCATGACCAGCAGCTCCCAAATCCCTGCTCTTGTGCTGAGCATTGGCACAGCCGTGGGTTGAACACCAGTGGCGATGGGCACGTGTGGCACTGCCAGCCCCGAGGGGGGCACGTGTGGCACTGCCAGCCCCGGGGGGGGGCACGTGTGGCACTGCCAGCCCCGGGGGGGGGGCACGTGTGGCACTGCCAGCCCCGGGGGGGGGGCACGTGTGGCACTGCCAGCCCCGGGGGGGGGCACGTGTGGCACTGCCAGCCCCGAGGGGGGCACGTGTGGCACTGCCAGCCCCGAGGGGGGCACGTGTGGCACTGCCAGCCCCGAGGGGGACAGCTCCCACTGGGATTCCAGGGGATGGCACTGCCAGGTCCCTAGGGAAGCAGCTCCCAGGGGATTCCAGAGGCTGGCACTTTCCATGGAGATTCCAGGGGATGGCATTGCCAGTTTCCAAGGGATGCAGCTCCCACTGGGATTCCAGGGGATGGCACTGCCCACGGGGACCCCAGGGGATGGCACTGCCCATGGGGACTCCAGAGATGGCACTGCCAGCCCGCAGGGAGGCAGCTCCCATGGGGAGGCAGCTCCCAGGGCACTCCAGGGATACTCACTGTGTGAGAAGCGCTGGGTGATGGGGGTGCCAGGGTAGGGGTAAGTGCGGCTCTCCCACTGGATGTTCCCTTCCTGCACTGCCTTGATAAAGCCGTGGTAGCACTGATGGGCCACACCTGGGGAGAGAACAACACTGTCAGCAAAGCTGGGAACAAACTGTGCCTGCACGGTGACAGCAGCTGCAAACCCCCGTGTTTGGGTTAGAAACACGCTGGGAATGTGAGGGATTAAAGGAATAAAGACAAGGGAACTCTGCAAATGTGGAAGTCAGCAGCGTGCACCGGCCAGGTCACGACATCCCGGCAGCTCCGGCTCGGGAAGCAGAGCCTTTGGAAAGGAAGGAAGCACTGGGGTGCTTTGGAGAGCTTGTGCTCAGCCCTCTGTGCTGCACCCTTGTTCCCTCAGCACACCCCGAGGGACAGCTTCCCTTCCCTTGAGGAACCTCAGTGCGATAATCAACTTTCAAGAGTGTGAATGCAGCTACTGGCCAGGGATCTGAAAGAAATTGGAGAGGAGATACCAGTGATAAAAATCAGCAGGAATGCTCCAAGGCTGCCACTAATTCTGTGTGAGGGTGCTGGGAGGGGCCAGAGGCTGCTCCCTGAGGAGACAAAAGGGTCTGGAGAAGGTTTCTGGCAGCAGCAGCAGCAGCTCAGCAGACACTTGGTGGCACCTGCACTGAGGATGCCACAACCTGCCAAGAGTTTTTCCCCAAGCCCTGTGCCAGGAACACCCCCAGCAAGAAATCCCACTCTGGAATATGAAGCAGGAAGGGGTTTTTAAAATAAAGAAATAAAGCCTGGGGTCCTTGAGGAGCTGATGCCTGAGAGTCACACGGGAAAGGGAATGTGAGCTCCAGGAGTGCACAGCAGATGTATCCTGGCAAACAGGAAAAATTAACCAGGAGAACACAAATCAATTGTTTACCTCGAGTGACCTCTCCGGGCACAGTTCGCAGGTGGTGGCTCCAGACCTTTTTTTGGCTGGAACTGCCCCAGAAGGGCCCAGCTGCCCAGCACCACTCATCCCCTGAGAGGTGACACAGCCCAAAGCCACGCTGCGCCTTGGGCTGCTCAGCCCTGGGCTCCAGGGATGTTTCCCACATCCCTCTGGGGTAAATCCCAGGTGTTTGTCCATCCCAGCTGCATCCCTTGCAGGCCACTCCAGGAAACAGCCAAGCAGCCACCGGGGGCTGCAGCACTTGGAAAAGGCCCTTCCCCAGGGCTGTGGGCAGCTGCTGCCCCAAAAGGATGTACAAAAAAAGTGATTTTGGGCCATGGTCCCTGCTGGGGCGGCTGTGATTTTAACCCCCAGCCTGTTCAGCTCTGGGCAAAGTGGGAAATGCCTGGGATCTTACAGATGAGGAGAAGACCATAAAAGGGCCATCACCTCACAATCTGCCAAGGGCATTCCTCACCTGACACCCACTCCTGTTTTCCAGAAGGAACACGTTCCCCTTGTGCAGCAACCTGCCCCATTTCCTAGGACTGAACTGCTCTCCTCTGCAACTCCTTGTTTTTAAATGAAGCTCGTGATTAAAGTGTGCACCCAACAGAATGGGACCAGAAATCACCCAGTGTATTAAAATAAAATGAAGTAGAAGGTTCTGCTTGTATCCTTGTCCGAATTTTCCCTCCTTATTTGCTGTATCATACTTCTCCAGCATTAAAATACCCCCACAAGGCTCTGGAATGAGTGTGCAGAGGCAAAGGAAGGATTTGTGTCTCTGGGCTACTCTTCCAGGAAGCTGGAATATGCACATCTCTACTCATGCAGATTTTATACTGCACTTATCTCCAGCAGAACTGTAAGAACCAGAGCCAGGGCTGTTGAAAGCAGCAGCTTTGGGAATGTTAATTACTGAGCAAGACGCAAATGAAGTGCAATTAAAGCCCCATCAGCCATGGGACAGCGGCAGGGGCTCTGGGGAGGAGGCTGCCATCCAAGGTCACCAGTGCAGCACTGGGAGCACCCAAAGGCAGCAAAGGAGCTGCTCTGTCCTGGGGCTTGGGCTTTGTTTTAGTTTGGGCTGGAAGGGACCTCAAAGCTTATCCAGCTCCAGCCCCTGCCAAGGGTGGGACCTTCCACTACCCCAGGGCACTCCAAGCCCTGTCCAGTCAGGCCTTGGACATTTCCAGGATGGGAATTCATGGCTTCTCTGGGTTTTCTACCCTGAGAGAGGCTGAGGGGTTCAATTCTGCACAGCTACAAGCCTGCTTTGAGCAAAGCCAGGACCGCCATGGCTGTTAGGATTTCTCTGGGATTTCACAGAAGTCAGATTTCAGAGTTTGAGGGGAAAACAAGAGGCAAAGGTAAAAGAGAGCTGGGTTCCAAACCCCACAATTAAAGAAATTGCTGCCATCACTTGTACCTTTGATCAGTCGATACCACTGTTTGCAGACAAGGGCAGCGGTTTTGTGCTCCTGGTAGGGAGAGAGGAAGGACAGGATGTATTCCAAAACCTCTTCTGGCAGCTCCAGCATCGATCTGGAGCTGGGCCTGGGCTCCTCCACCTCCAGCTCGGCGTGGGGCTCATCCTCCTGCTCCATCGTCCCTTCCACTGCGGCGTCCTCTGCATCCACGGCCATGAACCCGTCATCGTCACTGTCTGAGGAGCTGGCCATGGCATCCCACGTCACAGCTGGCAAAAGGGACAACAGGGAGGTCACAGGGAGCACCAGGAACACACCGAGAGCTGTGTGCCACACCAGAGGGCTCTGACACAGCAACCACAGAGTGCAGGACGTGGTTTGCAGTAGCTGAGGGTTTAGGAACAGCTTGCCCAGGTCACTCCATCTCTCCCCACCCTGCTGCTGCCTGCAGTGGGAAGCAGAGAGCCAAAGCCAAACATCTGGAGCTGCTGCTCCCTCGCACATGAGGAGACATCACCCTGCCCTGCCCTGCACCATGGGGCCCAGCTGGGATGGGGAAAGGATCCCTGTGGAACCTCACCCGAGGTGAGACAGGATGACAACGACATTTACAGTCCTTCCACCCTGTGGAACCTGTTCTGCCAGCGAGGCTGTTTTATCCCAAACAACTCCTTGTGCGGGAAAACGCCCTGCCCCGTTTTCACCACCTTTTTCCCTTTATTTGTGAAATACCTGCACACAGCCCTGGCTGGCAGTAGGTGAGGAAAGCAATTCCCCCCAGGATTTACTGCTGATGGAAGGCTGGGAGAGCAGAGGTTGTATCTCCAGCTATTCCCAACATCCCGAGTGTAAGGTGACACCTCGATGACAGAAAAGTATCATGAAATAAATCCACCTTAACGAGTGGCTGTGTCCAGTTTGGGCAGCTGGCACCATGTGAGGTTAAATCCCTGCCTGCCACTGCAAGACAAACAGCCTGTCTTGAGCAGAGCAGCAGCACTTTTCCTTTCCAAGGTGGCTGAGTGGAGACCAAGGGAGCAGGAGCTCCCTCATTGCTCTTGGATCCATAGCCCAAACCACAGTAACAGCTCCCAGGGATGACATGGGGCTTTCTTTTCCAGAAATTCCCTTTTTATCCTTTCCTAGCATGAGGAAAAGACCAAACCAGGGCAAGCTCCCCGTTCTTGCATCGCTCAGCCTGGATTCCTCCCAAGTCCACAAGGCAGAGGCTGCCCAGCCTTCCCCCAGCCCTGAATAGACCAGGATTGTTGGAGACAAACCCACCCAGTCCAACCCGCAGCAAGCCAGGAAGCAAACCAGCTCCTCAAGAGGGAAGACAAGACAGCTTTTCCCTAACATCCTCCAATATAAGAATATTATCATTATTTTTTCCAAATCCTAACTATCCCAGAAAATCTGGCTGGAAGGAATTGAAGTTATTGACGTCAGGGTTTAACATGGGTTACCTAGCAGGATAAATACTTTGATACAGAAACATCCTGGTAACAAACCCCATGTTAAATCACATCAACTTGGGTCATCGACCTGATTTATAAACGAGGTTTATTTCTCAGGAACAACCTGAGCTGCTGTCATTAATCCAGGGTTTTCCCATGCCCTAGAAATGGCAGGTGGTGGAGACATGGAGTGGGAAAGCTTTCCATGGCAACCAATTCATGCTCAGGAAAATGACAGGTGACAGCACCAGTCCCCACCACCGTCAGGTTCCCTGATGAAGCAGCTTAGGAAAATACACAGGGCTGTCAATCTGTGGGAGGAACCACAGCAGAACCCAGCACGTTTCCCATGTCAGAAATCCCTGCTGAACTCACTGTTGTGGCAGGAGAGGCTGGAACCCAAATGCTGTGACACAGGCACTGCTGCTGCTGCTGCCAGGAACCCACCTCACACCGAACAGACATGAGTTCCCAGGGACTGAAGGAAAGGAAAAGTGGAGTTGTGCTAAAAAATATGAAAGAAAGGAGGGCTGGGCCTTCTCCAAGCAAAGGCATCTATGGCTGGGAAGTACCTGTGCAGGTTTCTATCCTAACACAGCATGCCAGTGCTCCTGCTCGGGATGGGGCTGTGCTCCAGGCTGGGATGGGGCTGTTCTCCTGCTCAGGATGGGGCCGTGCTCCAGGCTGGGATGGGGCCGTGCTCCTGCTCAGGATGGGGCTGTGCTCCAGGCTGGGATGGGGCCGTGCTCCAGGCTGGGATGGGGCCGTGCTCCTGCTCAGGATGGGGCTGTGCTCCAGGCTGGGATGGGGCTGTTCTCCTGCTCTACAGAAGGGCAGGAGGGTCTGTCCCTCCCTCCCAGCCTGGGATAACAGGGCAGCTCCCCAGGAAGCAGGGGTTTCATATCCTCAAGCCCTGCCAGAACCCTGAGCAGGAGTTTTTGCCTCTGGCCTGGGGACAGCGGGACCCTGTGGATGGTGATGGACCGGGGGCTTGTCAGGATCTTGTGTGATCCCAACAACTTTTATTTGTGCTCTAAATAATGTCCAAATCCTGCTGGAGAGGGTCATGGGAAGTGCAGGAATGCACACCCACTAGAAAGAGGTGTCTTCCAGCTAGTAAATCCTAATTTGGATCCTCTGGAGCAGGCTCAGGAAAAACCCAACACAGCAGGCTGATCCCAGGCACAAAACAGCAAAACTCATCTTTAAGGCCAATTTTAGAACAGTGGGAGGAGCCTCAAATAGCATAACTGAGGATGGAGAGGCTCCACTGAGTTCTGTCTGCTCTTCCCAAGCCATTTGATAATATTATAAATATTCCAAAGCATCTCCTTTGGTAAATCCTTGTTTCCTAAACGTTTGAACATAAGGAATAACCATCCTCAGAGTTTTCACACCCACGCCGTGTTCTTTTTTGGAAGAAAACAAGGCCAGCAATAAACCCAGCTCCCAAAAGGCAGCTCACTGTCAAAATAACCCTCCAAGCTTGACCTGCCATGGATGTGGATTTTGTTTGGAAGGGCGGGCTGGGAATAACCACCCCTGGAATGTAAAGCAAAGCCCTGTCCTAAAACCCTGCTCCAATACAGAAAAAGGAAAAAGAAACCAGGCAGTTGGCAAGAAAGAGCTAAAGCATCCCAGCAGCTCCTGCTGCCAGTTATTCAGCAGATCCATGAGGGAAAATCCCACACCTGGGGTTTTACTGGTTATTCCAGGAGCAGAACTGAGTGTTCCTGCATTTTTGGGTGATGCAAGAGGTGCTTTCTCCCTCTTCCTGCCTTTCCAGGTGCTCTCTGCTTGCACCACGCTGAGCTCCGCTTTGTACCTGGGCTAAAATGAATCTCTGAGTACTCAAAAAGCTGCAACCAAGAGATTTAAGCAGTTGTGTCTCATCCCAAAGTAGCTGCAATCCAATTAACTTCGGGATTGGATCGAGTCCTGAAAACACCAACACATCCCCTAAACATCTGTGATATTCTGCACCCCAGAGCCCTGCTGGTACCAGAGAAATGCCTGTCTATGCCAGCACTAGGAAGGTTTTGGGGTGTTCAGCAATCAGCCTGGAGCTGGAGCAAGGAGGAATGGCAGCTGCTCCAGCAGCCCGCAGGAAGCGCTGGAAGGGCAGTGGGAGCGCAGCTCTGTCGGCGCCGACAGAATCTGCCTGCCCTTTCCTGAAAGCTGTGTCTCTGCCAGCTGGCAAAACATTTCATAATCCTTTTCCTCCTCTCAGAGCACTTCCATTTTCCCTCTCTCCCCTCCTGATATTAGTTAAGAACCTGCTATTTATTCCTGAAGTAATTATCTGGAACAAACAGCTGAGGAATATTAAGTGCAGGCAAAAATAACTCCACCAGGCTGAAGCACTGCTCAAAACCTGCTCCTGCAAATCCCTTCTTGGTCCAAGGAGCCTTTTCTACCTGCAGGCCCCTCTCCTGGTCCCATGGAGCCCAAAGCTCAGGCGTGGGTGGCACTGGTGGCTCCCTCCCGAGCTGCCTCTTCTTCTCCACAACTTCCAGCTGCTTCAGGAAGTGCTTGAACCTGCAGGTGTTTTGATCTGCCCTTTTCCCACCTCTTTTTATGGATTTTATGGAAAAAAGTCTCCAAGGGCAACATGTTAAATGGCAATGAGAGGCTGAGCACTGGTCCTGAGTCAGAGCACTGCAGACACAGGGAATGCTCATTTCCACAGGCCACAGGGAACACAAGGAACGCTCCCTCCAAACAGCAGCGGAGGAGCTGCTGCTCCCGCCGGGAACAAAACATTCCAGGTGTGTGAGAGGACCCAGCTTGGCTGGCCCAGGGCCTGGGCTGCCAGGAGAGAGGGATTTCACTGCACCTGGCAATCAGGAGCCCTCGTGCTAATGTAGGAGTGGAAGGCAGCAACTCTCTCCAACCTGCTCCAGACTCTTCCTCACACTTTGGAATGGCTTCTTCCACGTGCCAGCATCTCCAGGGGGACACTTTGGGGACAGACACACTTCTGGCTGATTCTCTGCCCCAGTTCAAATAAAAATCCTCTCCCATTTAAAGGTTCATTTTTCCTTTAAAAAAAATCTTATCTCTATGGCAAGGATTTTTTCCACATTTTTAGTATTTTTGTGTTTGTCTCCCCAGCTGCGCCATCAAGGACTTCACCTGCAACTTTCCCTGATCCTGCTTTTGCTTTAAAAGAAGCCCTGAGACCTTTTTTGGGGTGAAAAGAGGAAAATCCAGCACTCTTTCCAAGGAGAAGCATGATGTTTTATAGAAGCAGCAGCACAGGGAGTGACAGGTCTGTGGGAACCACGGGATTCAGGATTGGGATAAACACCATTAAATAAAACAACATTTCCAGTCCTCCCTAACCTGCAGCAGCTGGAACTGATCCTTTTGGAAATCAACTACTGAGCAAGCTCAACAATGGGGGAAAAAAGCAGATTTTAGTCCAAAAAAAGAAAATACAGCCTCTGGGAAACTGTGGGATGAGCAATATCCTGTCTGTGCAGAGTGAGACCTCAGGAATACTGGCACCACGGACACTCCTTATCCCTGCAAAACGGGCAATTCCAAGGGTTCTCTGAAGAACTGCCTTTCCCTTTTTTTTTTACCCAACACAAAACTGTTTTTCTTTCATACAAGTGACCCAGGAAAAGAAAGGATTCCTAAATTCCATCTGCAAGGTTGAAAATTTCACCATTTCTCTGTCAGCACAACCTCCCTGTGATAGTTTTGCCTGTTAGAACTGTGAGTTTAAGGACTTTGGGAAAAAAATCCAAATGACATCATTTTTACTGCTGCCCATTGTCCTGCAACTGCACCACTGCAGCTGAATTTTAGTTGATATTTTGGTAATAAAAAGGTACCAAGATCCCAGAAATTCTTCCCAGCCCAGTGATGAGCTGATCCTTGGCTATTCCAGATTACTGCTCATTTTTTTTCCAAGGTTTCAGTTCAAAAAGAAGCAGCAGTGTGACATTACACAGCGGGATTTATTGCACAAACAGCACAGCAACCTACAAATCAATCCTGCTGAATCTGTTTTTTCACAAAATGCATGCACTGAAACCCAGAATGAAAATGTGGAGGGTTATCCTGGATTTATTGGAGGAATACATGCCTGGGAGCTGGGGTTTGAGGGACTTTTTGGTGTGGGGTTCACAGGAAAAGGGGAAGCAGAGTTGAATGACACCACACTTGAGGTGTACATAGGGAAATCATCATTATTATTGTTGTTATTATTATCAAACCTCATACATGGCTCCAAAGTATAATAAAATATTAATAAATATGAAATAATATGCAGGAAATTTACAATGGAAGCACAAGGAAAACACTTCAACTGACCCAAAATCCAGCCTGATTTTGCCCACATAAAAAACAAGCCTAAAAACACAATTCCTGGGAATTCTGTATTTGCCTTTCCACACCAAAAAAAGACAATCCTTAAATATCCCTGCAAAAAGCCATGAAAAAAGCAAAAATCTCCACCATCCACCAACCCCTCCACTTGTTATGGATGTATGGATTTGGAGAATTTCCATGGTTTTGGACAATATTATTACCCTTGAAAGAGTTGCATTTGTTTCAAACCTGCCAAAATCTGCCTTTCCAAGCCCTGGCATCTCAAGAGGAGCTGCTCAGGTGCAATAATCGGCTGCTCCCTTTTCCTGTGCTCCCGAAATCCCCTAAATTTAGTAGGAAATGAGGAGGATTTCGGGCTCACACACTCCCTCTGCCGGCCCCCGCCAAGCCCTGAATTCCAATTATCACCTCAGCTTTTCCCAGCAAACAGACCCTGTTCCATCTGCAAACGGAACTCCCTGCAAGCCCCAAAACCCGGAATAACCCCTAACCAAGCAAACAGAAGCCTCTGAGGCTGGAAAATTGAGGTTTTTCCAGGGAAAAGGGCAGCTGCCTCTCCTGGTGCAACATCCGCTGTAGGAGGATGAACTTTACAGGATAAAAACATTTACTCAAACCTGCTCAGGAAGATTTACTGGCAAGAATTCCCAATCAAGAATGCCAATCAAAGCCACACTGGGAGATCCTGGGAATTGCTGTCACCCCTCCCTTCAGCAGGAGAGCACAGGAGCTCCCAGACAAGCTCTTGGAAAGCTGTGGAGAATTGTCTGGAGGACAGCCTGTGAGAATGTCACAGCATTCCCTGAGTCCTACAACCCCTGTGACACCTCCCAAAGTCACCAAAACTGGTTCATCTGCACAAATGAAGGGAATTTATAATGGAACCACGAGGAAAACACAGCCACCGACCTAAATCCAGCCCACTTCTGCTCATCTGAAAAACCAGCCTGAAAACACAACTCCTGCAAGTTCTGGGTTTCCACCCAGCCCAATGCCCGGTTCCAACCGCCCGGGCAGAATAACCAAATGAAAAACATGGAGATATCTCAGGAAAGGGTTTGTTAACAAAACACTCAAACATCCTGGATGCTTTCATTCCCAATTCTCTGATGGGCTGCATTAGGGGTTTGTGGGATTACTTTGTTAAAGTCTCTGCAGAGCAGCAGCAGGGGATGCCCAGGGAGTGTCCCAGCGCCATTCCCAGGAAAGCCACGGTCCCCACGTGTCCCTCAGGAAAGGCGAGTGCCTGAGCTTCCCTGGCTGGGAGAGCTCTGGAGCTCATCCACCTCCTGCAGCTCCTGCAGCCCCCAGGCAGCTGGGGAGCAGGAAAATGGCATTTCCTACCCTGCACTGCTTGGGATGGGGGCGTCAGGCCTGCTCCTCCTCTGTCTCCAGGATTTGGAGCTCTCTTGCCATTGCTGGGGATGCTCCCAGACCCTTTCCAGTCTTAGGGAACTTGGGGGCACTGAGGATCGTGGAATCATGGAATGGTTTGGGTTGGGAGGGACCTTAAAGCTCATCTCGTTCCACAGGCAGGGACACCTTCCACTGTCCCAGGTGGCTCCAAGCCCCAATGTCCAGCCCGGCCTTGGACACTGCCAGGGATCCAGGGGCAGCCACAGCTGCTCTGGGCACCCTGTGCCAGGGCCTGCCCACCCTCACAGGGAAGGATATCCCACCTGAACCTACTGGATCCTAGAGCAGGATCCTGGAGACCTTCCTGCTCCTGTGGAACCAGGCAGATGGGGCAGCAGGATCAGGAATCAGTGAGAGAGAAAGCAAAGTAAGCTTTGCTTCCAAAGATCCAGCAAGGGCTGGACACAGGACTCCCTTCAGAAACCACCAGCACTTCCAGAAGCTGGGAACAACCAGGATTCACACCTCACTGCAGTGCTGTCCACAGAACACAGGCAATCGCTGGTGGGACAACCAGGCAGGATTCTGGGGTCCAGCACTGCTGCGAACTCAGGTTGGGTGTTTCGTGGTGGGAACAAAGGATGGAGTTTCAGGAAAATGAAGCCAAGCACAGCCAGGTCAAGGTCAGGGTTTTCCTGCTGTGGGTGCTCATACTCCAGCCTCTGGTTCTCCATCATGACATGGTCTTTGGCAGCACTCACACATCCATCACAGAATCATGGAATTGGTAAGGCTGGAAAAACCCTACATGATCACTGAGTCCGTTGTTCCCCCAGCACTACCATGTCCCCAAGTGCCACATCCTGGGACCAGCCAAAGGCCATCAGCCTCTTGCTCACCTGGGCGTACCTGGCTCCTGTCCAGCCCCAGGCAGTGGCAGAGTTGAGGGGTGTAACCATTTTATTTTTGCAATAAATGAAGTTATTCTTCAGCCCAGATTCACCAACCACAACCTTCCTCTTCCCACAAAAACACACAAGTCATGAACAGCCCCCAGACCTTGCACCCAAAGCAAAGATGAGCTCAAGGCTACTGACATTCAAGCCATAAAAAGAGAAAGATATACTGTAAAAAACCCATTTTATTGCAGCCTGGCTGGCCAAGGTTTGATTGGAATCGATGCCCAGGGCTTTCAGATGCACTGCTGACTTGGCAGCAGCACTGATGCAATGTTTTTGTTAGCAAGCAGGACACCAGGACATCCACCACCACCTCCACATGGACATTACCAGGGATGAGCAGCCCAAACTGCCCCCCCCCTCCTGATCTGACCTCCTGGGACACAGCAGGGTGTCACACACACCCAGACGGTGCTTTTGGGATGCCCACTGGCTGTGTCTCACACCAGACCTGTCTGTGCTCCCCTTCACGCCCAGCCCTGCCATTCCCCAGGTGAGGCCTTTGATGGAAGCTCCCAAGCAGGGATTAACCACCCCAGCAGTGCCCAGGAGCAGGGCTGGATCATACCAGGACTTTAAAGGCAGATCTGTTTGCTAAACACAGCAAAACAATATGGAAGGTATTTTCCCTCTCTCAGGTGGAACAAAAGGAGTTTCCATCACAGACAGACACCTGGTCTGACCACAGAGACACAACCTGAAACAATACCTCCAACATTCCAGACTTCCACATTCCACAGCTAACCCCATTTTGCAGGTAAAGGAACAAAAGCCACAAGAAGCTGGGGTTAACAACGCCTCTGCAGCAGGGGATTCAGGGAGCAGAGGTTTGCAGCTCCCTGTGCTGAGCTGCTGCCTCTCCAGAGCTCAGAGGGCTGTGCAGACAGCTGGGAACAGAAGGGAGCTGACAAGAAACATGGGAAGGGACTTTTTACCAGAGCCTGGGGTGCCAGGACAAGAGGAATGGCTTCCCACTGAGAGAGAGAAGGTTCAGATGGGATATGGGGAAGAAATCATTCCCTGTGAGGGTGGGCAGGCCCTGGCACAGGGTGCCCAGAGCAGCTGTGGCTGCCCTTGGATCCCTGGCAGTGTCCAAGGCCAGGCTGGATGGGGCTTGGAGCAGCCTGGGACAGTGGAAAGTGTCCCTGCCATGGCAGGGGTGGGACTGGGTAGGCTTTAAGGTCCCTCCCAACCCAAACCATTCCATGATTCTTTGCTGCCCCAAAACCTAAAAAGGTGATGAGAAGTGTGATATTCCTGAAAAGAAAACAGTGTGTCCTTGAACCTCATGGAGAAGCTGGAGCGTGTGCAGTCCAAAGGTGCTGGAATTCATGGCTGGGCTTTTTTAGCAGAAAATGTGAATTAGGGAGGGCAGACACCCACCAACCTCTGCAATTTCAGCCTATGGAGCCCTCGCTGTGCTGTGCAGTGGGGATGGAGAGAAGACCCTACAAGCCTAAAGGTCCATGGTGAGATGTTGGTGAAGGCAAAGGGCAGTGCTGGGAAAAAAAAAAAAAAAAAAAGACTGGGAAAGAGGGAAACACCAGCTTCAACACAGGACTGACCTTGAGGCATCCCAGAACCCCAGGGAGCCAGCATGAGCTTGGTGCTTTGCAGCCAGACAGCATCCCTGGGATTCCCTGTCAGTGGAGCTGGGAGCTGCTCGCCTGGAGCTCCACTCCTGCCAAACACACTGCACAGAACCATGGAGTGTCCTCAGCTGGGAGGGACCCACAAGGATCAAATCCAACCCCTGGCCCTGCACAGACACCCCAACAATCCCAGCCTGTCCAAACCCTCTGGAGCTCTGGCAGCCTCGGGGCCGGGACCATTCCCTGGGGAGCCTGGGCAGTGCAGGTGGGGGTTCAGGAAAGGCTCTTCCCCAGAGACCTTTCCTGATCCCCCACCTAAACCCCCCTGGCCCAGCTCCAGCCCT
The DNA here is from genome assembly GCF_027477595.1 of Haemorhous mexicanus. Taxonomy (NCBI): domain Eukaryota; kingdom Metazoa; phylum Chordata; class Aves; order Passeriformes; family Fringillidae; genus Haemorhous; species Haemorhous mexicanus. Next base: position 2,192,183 of record NC_082363.1, on the reverse strand, counting down.
TCCCTGGGTCCTGTCCCTGCTCACAGGCAGGGATCAGAGCTGCCCCTCAACATCTCCCCCCCAAACCAGCACCTCAGTGGGAGAAAACCCCAACCAGTTCCCAGCAAACAGCAGGCAATGAGCAACAGAGGATTGCCTGCAATCTCTGAGGGGGTAAAGATGGGAAGGGACAGATCTGAGTGCAGACCAGCCCCAGGGTGGTGGCAGTGCAAACCTGTTATTACAGAACTGGAAGGATTGCTCTGCATGCCCTTGGAGCCCTGGCTTGAAAGGAGGGAGAAATGGGACTAAATGCACAGGGAATCTCAGCACAGAGAGGTGTGAGGGGCTGGGAACAGCATCCACCGACCTCCAGGCAAACCCCAACCACAGCTGAGCCAGGACCGGAAAATACAACCCAGGGATTCCATTTGGAACAGATTTCATGAGTCTGACCCACCCAATGGGCTGGAGGAGGATTTGCTGCAGTTTCCACTGATTTGAGCAGAATAAATAAGAGCATTTGTTCTTGTTCTCTACAGGATTTTATTCCTCAGCTAACAGGAAAGGCAATGCATGGGGAAGCAGAAGCACTGGATATTGGGAATGAGGAAAGCAGGAGCCATCCTTCCATCCTTTGTGCCATGTCTCAAGCCTGGGTGTTTAGGGAGGCTTAAACATCAAATATTAAAAAAGAGGCAACAAAAAAGTGCAGCCAGATCCATATTATGTTAATCAGCAAACAAAAATTCAGGGAAATTGTGCAAATTTCAAGTTCATCGCTACCATTGTACAACAAAATGAGCTCCCCAAGATGTCCCTTTGTTACCATCCTGTCACCACAACAATCACCATTAAGCAGCACCATTCGAGCAGGAGAATGGAGCAAATCCCTGATCATCACACAGTGTGGAACCCTGGGATCTCAAAGCATCCGGGAATCCTGCTCAGAGCAGGCTGCAGCATCCCCTGTGCCACTCCAGAGACCCAAGGAGTGTCTGTAAAAACCCAAAAGTCTGGGAGCTTTCAGGAATTCCCAGAAGCTGCTGGGACTGGCAAAGGAAACGCCCGGCCCACGAGCAGCTCTCGGAAGAGCAGCACAGATTAAAGGTGGCTGCCCAGAGGAACTGAAGGCAGGAATTCCACAGTGGTGCTGCTTCAGAGGGAGCTGCACCTGAAGGGTTCTCACACCTGGAAGGGTTCTCTCCTTCCAGGAGTTTTGGGCAGCTGGCAAAAGGCTCTGGTGTGCATCCAGCACCAGGGACAAGAAAAGGCAGTGATTCATACAGCCAGCCCCTTCCCTGGAAGCTCAGCGTGAGGATAATGGCACCCAAAGGGTTCATGAGTCTCTTTTAAAGCACAAATAAATCACACTGCATGCTCTCCAGAGTGACAAAAACCCAGCTGGAATGATTAATCTGTGTCCCAGATTCCCTGATGTGAGAAGTTTGGGGATGGACAGTTCTTCCCACAGCCACCCTGACTTCACAGCAAGATTCTGACATTTCTGAGCTGCTTTTCATCCAGAAAAACCCAAATCACTTCTCAAATCAGAGATCTTTTTACCCAGAAAACCTCAAATCACTCCTCAAACCAGAGATTATCTTCTGCCCACTGAAACCTAATGGGAGTGAAAATCATGGAATGGTTTAGGTTAGAAAGGACCTTAAAGCTCATCCCATTCCTCCAAGCCCCATCCAACCTGGCCTGGAAAGAGAAGCTCCAAATAAACAAAAGCAGCTCTGCTAACTTACCTTAAGCCTCCAAAACCCCAAATGATGATAAAACTGGAACAGGTACAAGACAAAATGAGGCAGGGAAATGCTTCCAAAGGAGTCTGGAGCCCAGGGAGAGATGCAGTGCATTGGAATTGGCAATTGCCAGTGCCTGAGCTGCATCCACGTTTCCCATGGGGGAAAAACGAGGATTCTCAGTCACGGATGTTGCAGTGGGAGTTCAGCAAGCAAAGATAAATATTTAAAGATTGCCATAGAAATGGGGGAGAGAACACAGTCCAGAGCAGCCCCTGAAACAGCAAATTCCTGACAGGAAGAGCCCTGATTCCTGCAGGTTGCTCGACACGAGCCACGTTTTTCACGTGGATGTGTCACCCCTGCTTTGCTTTGATCCAGCAATGCAGGCGAGTTCAAAAGGAATTCTGACCTGGATTTCCCAACTCCATCACAAGCTGTGGTGGATGCTTCTGGCAGCACAGCCTGGATGCTGCTGGGGACAGCCCAGAGACGCTGGCGGCACCACTCGGGGCGGGAAACGCGCTCGGGAGGGAGCCCCTACCTGGAGAAACAGCCCTGGAGCACAGCAGCACTTCCCAGAGGCCTCTTCCCAGTTTTTATCTGGATTTGGGCCAAACCTGAGCCTGCCTCCAGCTCCAACACCTTTCTTAAGCCCTCACAGCCATCTCCAAGTGATGTTGCCTTTCCTGAGTCAAAGCCTGACGCTTACCCACCTCCAGCCTTAGGAAAATCCTGACTGGACGTTTTCCAACAAAGCCTGCCCTGTCGGAACACACAGGGAAAAATCACTTCCCTTGGAGGCGCAGCTCTGTTTACACAGAGAGTGGGAAGCCTTTTCCAGCAGCCCTCACTCACATCCTGTGGAAGTGGCTGGGATGGAAGCGGGCTGTGCCCAAACCCAGCGCCTCCTGGAAGCCCTGGGAACAGAACTCCATGGATCTGGGAATGCATAGCCACATTCCCTCAGCTGGGAATGCACAGCCAGACCAGCCCCAAACTGGGAATGCACAGCCAGAGCACCCCTGAACTGGGAATGCACAGCCACACCATTCCTGTGCTGGGAATGCACAGCCACACCATTCCTGTGCTGGGAATGCACAGCCACACCATTCCTGTGCTGGGAATGCACAGCCACACCATTCCTGTGCTGGGAATGCACAGCCACACCATTCCTGTGCTGGGAATGCACAGCCACACCATTCCTGTGCTGGGAATGCACAGCCAGAGCATCCCCAAACTGGAAATCCACAGTCACACCATCCCTCAGCTGGAAATCCACAGTCACACCATCCCCCAGCTGAGAATGCACAGCCACACCACCCCTGAGCTCCCACTCCAAACCTGTCACTCCTGGCAGACGTGCAGAGTGCTGTATGCACTGCATTTCCTGGGATTAAGGACGGGACAAGGAGCACATCCCAGCTCTCCTGGGCAGCAAACAGCTCTGCAGAAGGTGCCCGACGCAGTGGCTGGAATCCCCAAATCACAGGTCACCCACGTTCAGCAGTGGGAATAAACCAACCCCACCTTCATTCCAAGCCCAGGCAGGGCAGGAGCACGTGTCCTGCAGGTGAGCTTCCCTCAGGGGCTGCTCCCACAGCCAAATGCAGGGAAAAACGGAATCCAGGGAATAAAGGCTGGAGTAAACTCCAATTAAAATTGAAAATCGTACACGCTGCCTGCAAAAACCCACGAGAGAAAATGGTAAAACTGTCCTGAGTCTTTGTGAACCCAAGAGCTTCACCTGCCACCCTGGAAAAGCAATGCTGATGCTGCCTGGGTGGAGTCGCCTGTCAGGGAACACTCCGGGGAGCACAGCAGGAAAAACACACACAAACATCCCTGCCATGCCAAAACAACCACGGGATGTGGCTCTGCCACCGCCCGACCCAGAACTCCAGGAGAACAGCACGGAGTCCAACACCATGGAACAACACAAGACAGGCACCACCCTGCCCTGGCAAAGTGTCCAGGCTGGACGGGGCTTGGAGAGACCTGGGAGAGGGGAAGGTGCCCCTGCCCGTGGCAGGGATGGTCTGCAAGGCCCTTCCAACCCAAACCCTTCTGGATTCTATGAAACAGCTGGAATTCTGCCCGAGATTTTGCTCTCTTCTCTACTTGTGACACCAAGGAAACACCAAGCCCAGGGGACACAACCTGAGGGAAAAATCCCCGTTTTCAGCCTTTCTCTGGCATCAGCACAAGGAAAAGGAAGGAGAGATGGTGGTGGGAACACCCAGGGCTGTGGAATTGAGGAAACCTCCCACTCTGGCACTTGCTTTCCAGACAGGCCAAGCCCCGGCTGCGAGGCTATGTCGCGATATAAAGCACTTTGTCAGGACACCGCAGCACTGCCCCCGAGCCATGGCTTCCCCGGGAGGCTCCGCTCCCGAAGGACAGGTGGGGAAAGGCCCCTTCGCACCCAGGGCACGGATTGAGGTCAGCAGCTCCTCCACGGGAATTCACCGCAATTCCCGGCCCTTCCAGCCACGGGGAAGAGTTCCAGCTGCTGACCCGAGCCGGCTCCCAGGCATGATTAAAGCCAGCCGAGCACAAACGACATTCCCGGCGATCCCGGGGTTATCTCCCATTCTCGACTCCCCTTTTGTTCCTGCCCCGAGCATTCCCTGGAGTTCGGGTCATTAACAGCGAGACACCCCGGCCCTGCTCCCGCTCCTCCTGAGAGATGCCTGGCCCCAGTGACTGGGAAAGGCGGCTGGAAAAGCCGAGAGGCTGGGCAGGATGAGATAATGCAATGCTCCTGCCGAGCCCTGCAGCGCTGCTCAGCCCAGCCCAGCCCAGCCGTGACAAGAACACCAGCCCAAACCAATCCCGAACCACGCTCCCAAAGCCCCGAGCGGAGACCGGCAGCGGAGACAACGGGGAGCGACACCCCAAAGCCCCGGGGGCGCCGGGCTGGGCACCTCGGCTGCTCCCAGACCGCGATCCCGTTCCCAAACCGGGGCATTGACACGGCCGGAGCGAGGGGAGAGGCGGCTTCACGCCGAGAGCAAGCGGGGACTGAGCCTCACCTTTGTTTTCACACGAACCCAACGCGAGCTGAGGTTCTGGGGAACCCCCCAGCCATGCTTGACACCTAAAGAGCCGCTGCTCCCCCCCAACAACCCTATTTTCCCCCAAAAAGCCGTATTTTCCCCCAAAAAGCCATTTCCCCCCACCGCCAGCACTGCCAGCCTGTGCCTTGGCACTGCCCGTGCCAGCACTGAATTTTGGGGAAACAAGGCTTTAAGGGGAAAATGGGGCTTTTTTTGGGGGGCGGGGGAAGCGGAGAGTATGGCTTTTTGGGGGGAAAGATGGAGTTTGGAGGGGCAAACATGGCTTTTAGGTGGCAAACATGGCATTTAAGGGAAGACGTGGCTTTTCGGGAGGAAAATAGAGATCTTAGGAGAGAAACGTGGCTTTTTGGGGGAAACACGAGGTTTTCTAGGGAATCGTGGCTTTTAGGGAGAAGAACATATGGCTTTTCTGGGGAAACGCGAGGTTTTTGGGGAAATGTCTTTCTTGGGGGGGGAACATGTATTTTAGGGGAGGAAACATGGCATATTGGGGAACAAACACTGCTTTCGTGGGGGGAAGCTTGGCTTTTTGGGAAGGAAACACGGCTTTCAGGGGGCAATATGGCTTTTTCAGGGGCAAGCTTTGCTCCCTCCCCGTCCTGAGGGAGCCTCCGGGGCCGCCTTCCCCTCGCACACCGGAGCTGGGAAGGGGCTTCCCCCTCCCAAAGAGGGCTACAGCCGCCCGTAGGCTCTGCCCTCCGCAGCGACCCCCAAAGCGCTGTGAGGGGCAGGCACAGGGGCTCCCCCTACCCTCCACCCTCAAATGTGGCCCCCTCCACACCAGGCCTGTCCCGCCCCGAGGGGCCCGTCCCGCCGCCCCGCTCCCCGGGAAAGGGCCCCGCCCGGGGAAGCCGCACCGCGAGCCGCTCTCACCTGCCGCCGGGCCGGGCCGGGCCGAGCCGGGCCGGGCCCTCAGGGCTGCGGGCGGCGGGGCCGCTGCGTCGCCCCGGTGACGGCTCCGACCGGCGCCGCCATCTTCCCTCCCCGCCCTCCCGCCGCTGCCCCGGCCGCGCCGGCCGCGCAATCCGCAGGCGCGGGACCGCCCTGTGATTACGTAGTGATGGGGCGGGCATGGGGGGTGTGGCGCTATAGTGGCGCCATGATGGGAAGGTCAATCCTTTACTTTGCGGCGCAGGGGGGGGTCCGCCATGTTTGGATTGTCCCGGCTCCATGTTGGGACGGTCCCGGCGCCATGTTGGGCGAGGCGGGCGAGTGAGGCCGCCATGTTGGGGAGGTCGGCGCTGAGGCGGAGCTGCCAGGGCGGGTCCGTTCCCTGTCCCCCTCCCTCCCGGTTTCCCACCCTCATCCACAGCCCCAGGAGGAGCAGCTGGGGCACGGGGGCCCCGCTCTGCCCTTAGGGGCTCCCCTCAGCGCCTACTGCAGCCCCGCCATGTCCCGGCGTACCCCTCAGAGACTTGGAGCGTCTGAGGGCTCGGCAGGGAGGCGGGATGTGAGCTGTGGCCGCAGGGCTGTGGTGCCCCTCTTCCCATGGAGGTGAGGAAGGGAGGGAGTGGAGCCCATTCCATGAGGGACCAGCCCTGTGCGGGGCTGTTTCGCCATCAGATCCCTCTGGCGGGTTGTGTGGGGACATTATTCTCCGGGGAAAAGTTGATCACTGCCACGCTGTCTGTCCCACAGACCCACATCCCACATGGAGGAGCGAGCTCAGCATCCCAGGCCCGCGCTCTGCCCGAGGGCGCGCTCCAGGAGCCTCATGGAGAGCCGGGATCCACGGCCGGGAGCCGTGGGATGTCCCTGGGCTGGGATAACCCGGGAGGAGCCTGGGATGTCCCAGGTGCTCTGTGCGGGGCTGGGATAACCCAGGAGAAGCCCTGGGGTGTCCCAGGTGCTCTGTGGGATAAGCCAGGAGGAGCCATGGGATGTCTCCCAGGTGCTCTGTGTAGGGCTGGGATAACCCAGGGACACACGTGGGGTTTGTGCCCCACCAGGTGAGCTCCCCTGGGGTGTGGCACCGCCATCAATGCCTCATTCCCAACGGATCACGCCCGGTTTTTTGGGGTGCTCGGGGCCAGACATGGCTGAGATGGGGATTTTTTACAGCAGGATGGAGGGAAACGTCCCAGGGAATGCCGCTGGAATGTTGGAAAGGATCGAGCCAACCGTGTCAGCCTCTGGCTGCTGGAAAACTCAGCTCCTATTGCTTCTGGAAGAACCCCAGGCTGCTGCAGCTTCTCGAGGGGAAACGCTGAATCCCACCCCTCTGAGCTGTCAAAGGAGCTGAAATCCAAGGATTTAATGCCCATGGAGCACTGCGCAACCCCCAAATCCCCTCCAACAGTTCCACCTTGGATAAACAGCCCCCCAAATCCACCTGCGGAGGTTCGCTGCCCAAATTTTGGGCTTGGCAGAGGAGCGGGAGACTCAGACTCAGGGACAGACCATAGGAATCAGGATTTGTTTTAGCTGGAGGATTATTGGGATATTTTTAGGAGTCCAGTCGCCATCTGCTGGCAAACTCTGGCTCTTGGATGGGAATCTGGGGAAAAGTTCAGGATTTAAGGGCAGGTTCTCTAACTCCCTGTGTGAAAATCGAGATCTTTTTAGGGTACTGAAGGGGCAGTTAATTTTTGAGCGAGGAAAAGGAAACGCAAATCCCACCCCGAAAACCTTTGTATGGCTCGGAGTTCAAAGGAGAACATTGGAGTGGGGAATATTTTGGATATAAATGAGAAAGGTTTAAGAAATTATGCAGACTTGGGGAATTTTGCATGTTTCTGAAGGCTGGAGCTGATCCTTGTGCTCCATAAGAGCAGCTTTAGGCTTAAATGAAAAGGCACGAATTGGATGGAAGGACATACGGACACCTGGATGTCTGCAGGAGGGACCAGAGGCTGGATTGGTGGCTGAAATAGCCTAAATTTGGGCAGAGATTTGTCCAATAACCCAAAATTAGAGGAAAACGCCTCAAAACTAAGAGAAAACACCCTAAAACTAAGAGAAGAGACTCAAAAATTTAAGGGAAAACAAAAGTATAGAAAAACAAACAAACAAAAAGCCCCAAAATTAAGAGAAAGTAAAACAAAATCAAGGAAAAACACCTCAAAATTAAGGGAAAACTCCTCAAGATTGTGGGAAAACACACCAAAAATAGGGGAAATATCTCAAAGGTAAAGCAAGCCTAAACGAAGGGAAAACTCCTCAAAATTTAAGGAAAACACAAAAATTAGAGGAAAACGCCTTTAACACCCGCCGTGAACCCGGTCCTCCCGGCCGCCAGGGGGCGCTGTGGCGCCGTGCCCCGCCGCCGCTTCCCGCCCTTTCCGCGCGCTGCGCGTGCGTTGCCGGGCGCGGGCCGGCGGGCGGCGCGCGCATGCGCGGGGCGCGGGCCCGGCGGCGGACGGGAATTAAAATGGAAGATGAGGAGGTCGCGGAGAGCTGGGAGGAGGCGGCCGACAGCGGGGTGAGGGCGGCGGCGCGGGCCGGCGCGGCGGGCCCGGGGGGGCGCGGGCGGACGGCGCGGCGCTGCTTCAGGAGGCGGCGGGACGCGTCCGGTGGCGTGGCGGCCCCGAGGCGCTGCTAGGCCTCTTAAAGAGACCGCGGCCTCGCTCGGCGCGGGGGGCTGCGGGTCGCCCCCAGCCCCGTTGCTCGCCGGTTCTTCAGTCCCGCTTTAGGTCCCTCCTCGGAGCAGCTCCCTGCCCGTCCTCCGCCCCCCCGTGTGCTCCTCGGTGTCCACCCCCACCTCGGCGCGGCGGGGCTGAGGCCGCGGGGGCTCAGCGGGGTCGCGGCCCAGCTCCGCACGAAGCTCCGCTGGCCGGGGGGTGAAGCAGGAGGGGCGAGGGGGGCGAGCAGGGCCAAAATGTGCGCGCTCGGCGCGGCGGTGACCCTGGCGGGGCTCTGGGGGCAGCGGGTGCACACCCGAAGGCCTTTCCCCCGAGCTGAACGTCCTCCGTCACTCGGGCAGAACGGGGGGAGCCCCAGCCCGGCCCCCGGAGCTGGGCCCGCGCTTCAGCAGAACCGGATTGGCACCGTGTGTGTCACGCTCTGGGACCCCGAGCGTCTGTGAGTGCTGTGCTTGCAGATCAGCCACGGCTTCGGCAGCCGTGTGGGCGGGCGCGCTGCGGGCTGCTCGTAGCGTGGGGAAACTCCGCCAGGCAAACTGTGCTTGTGGCGAGTTCCTCGGGGTCGTGAGGATCAGAGGGCAGAGGGACCTCCGGACGGGGCCTCGGCGAGGAGCCTGGACGCGACTGTGGGCAAGGGATTGGGTTACACCTGGCCAGAGGCAGGGGAGCAAAATAGAGCCTGTAACTGAATGCCCGAGAGGGGCCAGTGCCAGGCTGGCAGCGCAGCCGCTCGCCCGCCCCCCGTGCCCGGCTCGGAGATAATTCCAGCGCTCCATGAAGGGACATGGCTGGAGCCTCGGGAGCCCATGACTGTGGCCTTGAGTAATGGTTTAAAATGGTCCTGATGCTCCAATCCTGCCATGGAGCGTTCTCCCAGTTTGTCCTTCCTGCTGGTACCTCCCAGGTGCTTTTCCTTAGAAGGAGAAATCCCTGTCACTTGTCCTTTCTCACACCCATTTCCAGTCCAAACTGCCGTGCTCATAACCTCAGGGGTGCTTGTGCTGGTGAGCAGGGAGAGCAGGGAGATTCCCTGAGGAATCACACAATCGTTGGGGTAGGAAAGGCCCTCCAGGACCATCGAGTCCTCCCTGTGCCTAATCCCCACCTTGTCCCCAGCCCAGAGCACTGAGTTCCACCTCCAGGTCTTCCCTGGACACCTCCAGGGATGGGAATCCCAAACCTCCCTGGGCAGCCCCTGCCAAGGCCTTCCATGCAGAAATTCCTGCTGATGTCCAACCTGAGCCTCCCCTGGCTTAGCCTGAGGCCGTTCCCTCTCCTCCTGTCCCTGTTCCCTGGGAGCAGAGCCCGACCCCCCCGGCTGTCCCCTCCTGTCAGGAGTTGTGCAGAGCCACAAGGGCTCCCCTGTGCCTCCTTTTCTCCAGGCTGAGCCCCTTTCCAGCTCCTTCAGCTGCTCCTGTAGGCCTGGCAGGAGGAGCAGCTGCTGTTGCAGTTGTTGGGCTCTGGGTGCCTGTGGAGCAGTTGGGAGGCGTGTGGGAAGTGAGCTGCCTGTGCAGGCTGGGAGAGGGGCAGGAGCTGCCCTGGGCCATCCCTGGATGTTAGGAAGGGGATTTCACTCTGTGCCTGGCAGGAAGGAGTCCTGGAGCTGCTGGTGGTGCCCGCAGGAAGTGGGATGCTGACAGGATAGAGCGCAGGAGAGCCCAACCTCCCCTTGTCCCGTGGTTCTTGTGGTCCTGGTGGATGCTGCTGCAGCTGGGGATGTTCAGGTGTCCCAAAGTCACAGCGACAGGAGGCAGCAGGTGGGCACAGAGCAGCGAGGGCAGGAGGAGGCTCTGCTGTAGCACCAGCAGCAACTTCTGCTCCTCCCAAGAGGCAGCTCTGATCCCTGCCTGTGAGCAGGGACAGGACCCAGGGAAGGGCTGGAGCTGGGCCAGGGGGGGTTGGGTTGGAGATCAGGAAAGGCTCTTCCCCAGAGGGTGCTGAGCACTGCCCAGGCTCCCCAGGGAATGGTCCCGGCCCTGAGGCTGCCAGAGCTCCAGAGGGTTTGGACAGGCTGGGATTGTTGGGGTGTCTGTGCAGGGCCAGGGGTTGGATTTGATCCCTGTGGGTCCCTTCCAGCTCAGGACATTCCCTGGTTCTGTGATTTTCTTCCACCCAAGACAGCACAAGATGGATCCCAGCATACAGGAACAGGGCTTGGCAGTCCTGGTTGGTGCTCAGGAGGAGGCTGCAGTAGAGCAGAGACACCAGGGAGCAGCTCCAAACACATCCTGTTGTGACAGTGCCAGGACACAGGGAATGGGCAGGGTTACCTGGGATACTGGACAGGAATTGTCCCCTGGGAGGGTGGGCAGGCCCTGGCACAGGGTGCCCAGAGCAGCTGTGGCTGCCCCTGGATCCCTGGCAGTGCCCAAGGCCAGGTTGGACATTCAGGCTTGGAGCAGCCTGGGACAGTGGAAGGTGTCCCTGCCCATGGCAGGGGTGGCACTGGAGGAGCTTTAAGGTCCCTTCCGACCCACGCTATTCTAGGATTCTGTGGTGCTGATACTTCCCACTCTTGAGAGCCTGAGTTATTTAATTTTGTAGACCTTTCAGCGCATGAGGGAACAGTAGAGATATAGCAGGAGATCCATGGTGGGCTTTATGGGATACATTATCTGTGTCCTAGCATGTAATTTTTTAATATTCCACCCACAGGGTGTTGTTTCTTGGGAAAGCAAATACATAATATTTTTAGTTCTGGGGGTTTTTGTTTGTAGCTTTTGGTGAGGCTGAGAACTTCTGCTCAAGGCCTTAAAGAAGGTTTGTCAGCAAGAGGCAGCTCTGGGCCGAGGAGAGATCCTGTGGTCTCCTAATTAAAGTTCACCTCATTTCTCTCTTGTAGCTCTCCCAAATCAGGCACCAGGAAGATCTTACTAGGTTGAAGAAAATCCCCCAAAACCCAACTCAGCTCGGTTTGGTCACTCAGGGAGCTGTGAAACAAATCCTCTGGTGGTTGTCTGGGCGTTCAACATGGCCTCCGTTTGTCTCTTGCTCTTGTGCCATCAGAATTGCCCCAGGAACGGAGCAGCCTCTTGGGAATGTGCCACCCCGGAGCAACCATGGCAGGCAGTGCCCTCTGCTCTGGCAGTGACCCCTGTCCCCGGGCCACAGGGTGCAGCAGAGCTCCTTGAGGCCTCTGGTTCCTTGTCACCTCCCTGTGTCTAATTAGAGCCCTGGAATGTCTGTGGAATGGGGAGTTACAGATGGAAAACCAGGCCGTGAGTAACGTCTGAGTTGTCTGAGTTAGGAGTAAGGGTGGGAAGGGCTTCAAAGGCCAGTCTGGGTCAGAAAACACTAATGAGCCTTAATTCCTGGTTTGTTTTTCTGTGGTGTTGTGTGGTCCAGCTGGCAAACATAAATGAGAGGTCAGTTGGTGACACTCAGGCCTGTTTACCTGGCTAAACCAATAATTAAATGTTAGGTGGGAAGCTGGGCTCCAAAACTGGAATGGTCATGGGTGATCCTCAGCTTGGAATTGGTTCTTGGCAGAGGGATTCATTGGTTATTCCTTTGCCAGGTAAAACTGGAGTGTGTCAGAGTCTTAATAACTGAGTTCAGGTCAGGATGTCTTCCAGCTTCATCCCAAGGCAGGAGACAGCTCTGATCCCTGCCTGTGAGCAGGGACAGGACCCAGGGAAGGGCTGGAGCTGGGCCAGGGGGGTTTGGGTTGGAGATCAGGAAAGGCTCTTCCCCAGAGGGTGCTGGGCACTGCCCAGGCTCCCCAGGGAATGGTCCTGGCCCCGAGGCTGCCAGAGCTCCAGAGGGTTTGGACAGGCTGGGATTGTTGGGGTGTCTGTGCAGGGCCAGGGGTTGGATTTGATCCCTGTGGGTCCCTTCCAGCTCAGGACATTCCCTGATTCCCTGCAGGTCAAACATTACTCTGGCAATCCAAAACAGGTTAAGAACCCCATGGAATTAACCTCCTTGTGTGTCTTTTTCCCCCCTGGAGTTTGCAGACTGAGCTCCCAGCTGCTGCCTGCAGCCTCCCCAGTGACCCCAGCTGTGTCCCCAGGAGGGGAGAACCTGCCCCGTGTCCGGTGATCGGCCACTCTGGGAGGATGGAGCAGCCAGAGGCTGGGAATGCACTTTGGCCTGGCCTGGGGGCTGTCCCCAGCTTGTGTCACAGCGCTCAGGGAGGACAGGGCACCCGAGGTGGCAGAATGTCTCCTGTCTGTCACACGTGAGGGTGGCGTGGGTGTCACCTGCCAGCAAAGGCTCTGGGTCACTGGATCTGAAGGTGTCAGTTCCTGTTGCTTCGATGTGCTCAATGAGGTTGAAGTCCAGCAGAGTCAAAAGGGAAATTTTTTGGAGTGTGACACTGTGACCTCCCTCTGCTAATGACTGTTGTGATCAGAGGCCACACTAACAAGGTTGGGGTGTGCAGGAGCTGTGTCCGTGAGGAAAACTGGGTTTTGGGATCAGGGCTGTGAGGGGCATGGAATCCCAGAGTGGTTTGGGTTGGAGGGACCTTAAAGCTCATCCCATTCCATGTCCTGCCACAGGCAGGGACACCTTCCACTGTCCCAAGCTTTTCCAAGCCTGAATGTCCACCCTGGCTTTGGACACTGCCAGGGATCCAGGGGTAGCCAGAGCTGCTCTGGGCACCCTTTGCCAGGGCCTGCCCACCCTCCCAGGGAGCAATTCCTAATATCTCATGCATCCCTGCCCTCTGGCAGTAGAAGCCATTCCCTGTGTCCTGTCCCTCCATCCCTTGTCCCCAGTCCCTCTCCAGCTCTCCTGGAGCCCCTTCAGGCCCTGGAAGGGCTCTGAGCTCTCCCTGGAGCTTCTCCCCTCCAGGTGAGCATTCCCAGCTCTCCCAGCCATTCCTCCCAGCAGAGCTGCTCCATCCCTCTGATCCCCCTGGAGCCTCCTCTGGCCTGGCTCCGGCAGCTCCAGCTCCTCCCTGTGCGGGCCCAGGGCTGGGGCAGCTCTGCAGGTGCTGAGGGGCTCCCCTGAGGGGCAGAGGGGCAGAATCCCCCCTCCCCTGCTGCCATCGTGCTGCCATGAACCCAGGATGGATTTGGACTTCCCACACCAAAAAGATTTGGGCAAACTTTCACCAAATGTTTGCTTTAGGTGCTGTAACAAATCCAAAAATTCTTGAAACTGGGAATGGAAGTTTCTGTTTCTGCTGCTTGGTATTGTTTGGGCAGAGGGAGTTTTTTTGGTAAGAAATGGGAGGTTGGGAATGAACAGTGGGAAGTGAGGATTGGTTTGGGGATACTGCAGCAAGGGAGATGGAGCTGCTGCCCCACTGAGTGCTTCCCCCACCCCTAAACATCTGTGCTGGGAATGTCCTGTGGCACCACTGGGCTTGTTCCCAAAAATGCTCCGTGTCCTCAATGCCTGGTGCTGAGGGGCAGGACCAGCCATGGAGGCACAAACACCTGGGGCTGTCCTGGGCTGCCACTGCCAGGCCTGAGCATAGCAGAGCGACTGGGAGGACTAATTAATGCAGCAGGCTGATCCCCAGTAGCCTCAGGAATTGGAATGTTGCAGTAATTAATAGATTAATTTATCTTTGGAGGAGAGAAATAGATGGATAACAAGGAGGTCAGGGACTGCCCACATCTGCTCTTTCCTGAGGGTGTTTTGGGGAAGCAGTTCCAGGTCCAGGTCCCCATCAACAGCTCTGGTGACCTCAGATCTTAAAACTTGTTTTTATTTCCTAAAGAAAGGAACACCAGCCAGGCCTTGGAATTTGTCTCTGTCAGGAATTGCCAGAGCATCCAGTGGTGCTGTAAGGAGCAGATATGGCCGTGGTTTTGGGAGGATCCAGCTCCAGCTGAAATTCACTCATTCTGGGGTTTGACATTCCATGTTACTGGGGTGAGAAGGGGTAGAAGGTTGTGCTGGGAGTAGATATAGCAGAGAATGTGGTTAAAGGTTTTCCAGAGCTTTGGAATGTTACCAGAGATCCAGGAGAGCACCAAGACTGCTACCCTGTGCTCTGGTAGGGATCTCCCCTGGATTTCTGCAGAGGAATTTTGGAGGCAGAGGGGGGAATACCTGGTGTAAGTGATTGACACAAAGTCTCTGCCTTCCTCACGCCTTCAGTGATGGTCACTCACTCACCTTGGGGTGAAAGGCAGCCAGGGGTTATCCTGTTATTCCTGCCCAGATCAGCCGGGCTGGGAGCTGCCGGTGTTTGCTGTGTTTGGAGAGTCCCTGCTGGCCGGGATGGGGGACAATGCTCTGTGGGTGTCCAGGGCACTGCACTATTCCCCAAAGGTTTCTGGCCAGCAGCGTGGCTGACTCGGGCCCCTGTGCTTCCCAATATTCTGGATTTGCCTGGGAATGTGCCTCCATCCCCTGGAGGGCTGTCCCTTCCTGAAGGATGCATTCCTGGGGTGCTGAGGGTCTCCAACTCACCAGGAGTACCCCCAAGGTGTCAGCTTAATGGCTGGGTGGCTCTTTGGGATGCCAGGCCATGGGAATGTGGGATCTGAGCAGCAGCTTCGTGTCTTGGGGTCTCTGTCTGCATTCCAAGGGGGGTTATGGATCCTCTTGGCTGTTTTCCTCAGGGTAGGGGTAGGAAGGGTGGCTGTGGTGGGGCTGGAGCTCAGTTTCCATGATGTCCTTGTCCACAAATGCAGCCTAAATGTCAGAGAACAGAATCTTCTTCAGGCTGTTTGTTTGGGTCCTGTTTGGCATCCACAAATAATAGCCCTAAAAATAGGCGGGTGAGATTCCTTACTAATCTTTGGGGAGGGGGTTTTGCACGAGGATGTGAAGCAGGCTCTTGGTTTTTGGTGATGCAGATACGTTTGTGTGGGAAGGGGGAGCTGGAAGAGCCCCTCAGATGAAGGACACCTGGGGTTTGTCCACAGTGACCTGTCCAGGTCCTTGGATGCCACATCCAGCTGCCTCTGCAGACAGCTCATGCCTGTGGTGCTTGTAGTGCCTCTGGCACTTGCCCTTGGAGTCAGCTCCTAATTTTATCTCCTTACCCACACGGTGACAGCGTGACACAGCAGAGGAGAGGGGGTGACATCAGCAGACGGATGGATCCGTGCGGAGCAGCAGCAGGGATTTGATTTTAATTAAAAATGAGCAGTGCCAAGGTGATTCTGCTTTTAAATTGGTGCAGTGATCCGTGTCACGAGCTGTGAGGCTGCTCAGGGCTGGGGCTGTGTCTGCACGTGGTGTTCAAACGCTCCATTCCTACAATTCCAAACATCCTAGTAATGAGCACTGAGCTTCCTGGAAAATGCAGAGTCAGTGCCTGTGTTTAGAAGAAAACACAATTTCTGGCACACCAAGATGTGTGTGAGGTGGGGAGCTGCTTTTGGCCATCTATTTAAACACAGAGGGTGACTTTTCCTACCCAAAAGTTCAGTGGATGTCTGGAGGCAGCTGGAATCCCCTCAGCAGTGCCAGGAATTCTGTGGATCCTGCTGTGTTTGGGGTGGATGGGAGGGGTTTGTGTGTGATTGGTGTCAGTGGTTGGTTTCTGTTATTCTGCCAAGGTCCCTACGTGTGGAGGAAGCCTCGTGTTCTGCAGAGAGCATAGTGCTCCCATCAGCTGCTGAGGCTGGAATTTAGGGGATATTTTGCTGCTCCTGGCTTTGCTTCTTGTGCCAGCCTGGTGTGGGCACAGACCCAGGGCAGGGCCTGGCCCTTGTGCTGAGGCACCTCCAGTCCTGGGCCCTCGTGGCACGAAGGACCTGGAGGGGCTGGAGTGTGTCCAGAGGTGGGAATGGAGCTTTGGAAGGGGCTGGAGCCCCAGGAGAGGCTGAGGGAGCTGGAAAGGGGCTCAGCCTGGAGAAAAGGAAGCTCAAGGGGGCCTTTGTGGCTCTGCACAACTCCTGCCAGGAGGGGACAGCCAGGGGGTCAGGCTCTGCTCCAGTGAACAGGGACAGGAGGAGAGGGAACTGCCTCAGGCTGGGTCAGGGCAGGCTCAGGGTGGACATCAGCAGGAATTTCTGCATGGAAAGGGTGGTCAGGCCTTGGCAGGGGCTGCCCAGGGAGGTTTGGGATTCCCATCCCTGGAGGTGGCATTCTCCAGGCTGGGGACAGGGTGGGATCAGGCACAGGGTGGGATCAGTGATCTTTTCCAGCCTCCCTGATCCTGTGTGATCCCTGGTGAGGAGCTCCCCAAGCACAGAGCACTGGTTTATGGTCCAGGACCACATGTTTGCTCCCTGACCTCTGGCAGTTTTGGGGGTTTGGAGACAAAGGCACCAGGAATTTTGCTAGAAGTGACCTGCTCCAGAGTGGGAAAAGTGAAACAGGCTGTGAAGGAGTTGGGATAGTTTTGAAGGATTCCTTGGAATAAGTTTTTGTGTTGAGCAGAGTAAAGAGCTTCATTTTTCTGTGGCAGGGGAGGCTGAGGTTGTGGTTGGAGTGTGTGGGACTGTCTGGCAGCACTGGGGGTTGGTGACAATGCCATGAATCACCTGTTCTCAGGTGCTGAGGTAGAGGTGACACCCTGCAATTGCAGCATCTCCCAGTCAGAACATGGCTGCAGCCCTGGGGCTCAGCTCAGAGCCTCCAGCAGTGAAGGAACAGCCCCCGGGGCAGCAGCAGTGCAGGAACAGCCCTGAGCTCATCTCAGAGCCCCCAGCAGTACAGGAACACCCCCAGGGCTCAGCTCAGAGCCCCCAGCAGTGCAGGAACAGCCCTGAGCTCATCTCAGAGCCCCCAGCAGTATAGGAACACCCCCAGGGCTCAGCTCAGAGCCCCCAGCAGTGCAGGAATGTGACTTTTGCCAGGCCACCTCCTCTGCTGGGAAGGAGGCAGCAGAACAGAGCCTTCCCCAGGGCTGCCGTGTGGCTTGTGTCACCTCTGTCCCATGGGCCCAGCTGAGGGCTCAGCAGCACTGTTTCTCCTTGGAGTGAAATGGATGGAGAAGCTCCTGAGTGTTTCCCCCCTTTCCATCCTGTTTTCCTGTTGTCTCTCTCCCCCGTGTGCTGAAATATTTAATGGGGATATTCCAGGAGGGCCTGGGTGAACTCCTGGAGGCTGAAAATGTGGTTTCAAGACCACGATGTCACCTGGGCTGGCTCAGTGAGGAGCCAACCCCTTCCCCTCATTTGCCTTCCATTGTTTGCCACCAGCTGCTCCACAGCATCTCCATCTTCAGCAGGATATCCACTGCTCTTGGGGGGCTGGAGGCAGCTCTTACACATTTCCCTCCCTCCTGAGCACCACTGGAATGGGATTTTCCTCTCCCCCAGTCCCCTTGAAAAGGAAGGAAGCTGCAGGTGTTTGCCCTCCCTGGGAGGCTCTGGCTGAGACCTGCCTTGTGAAGCTCTGCCTGGTTTTGTTACCTCCCAGGACAGGGTTGGGTAGGAAACTCAACCTCCCACCCACCTTTTATCTTCCTGAAATAATTTATTCCCTTCTAGGTGGAGGCTGCCGTGGCCTGTATGACCAACAGCCAACACTGTGGTTTGGCATCTTGTAGTGACTTGTGCTCCTTCCCTGCTCACAGGGGCAGGGAATTTCTGTCCAAACCTGTTCCTTTCCCGAGCTGTGCCCGCTGTGGTTCCTGCCGGCAGCAGGGGGAAGCAGCCAGGCCTCAAAGCAGAGCTGCTGCCTCCTGCCACAAGTTTGGAATTTCCTTCTGTAGTGCCAGTTATCAGCTGGCTAAACTAGGACACTCTCAGGTAGTGTTTTCCCTCCTTCCTTTGTGATTAAATCAAACACAAAAAGCTGTTTCGGAGCCTCTTTTAACAGAGCTGTCGTGACGATCTAAAAATACTGACGGGGTTGGGGCAGGTCAGCTGCAGGGGGTTGAAACCTGGCTTCCTTCTCCTTAGCCAAGTTTTCTGTGCAATTGCTCTGGTTGCAACACCTGGCCAGCTTGGCAGAGGTGGCTGCCAGCCTCGGGCAGAGCTGACACGCTCAGACCCGGCTCTGTCGGTGATGAACGCGTCTCTCTGCCCATGGGTGACTCGATGGGTGGAAAGGCAGGGAGCAGCCCAGGGAGGCTCCCTGGTGCGTGTGGGGCAGGGCAGGTCCTTCTCCTGGCAGGAATGTGGCCCTGCCGGCCAGCCCTGCCCCTGGCTCGGGGCTCTGGGCTCGGGGCTCAGCTTCCCTGGGATTGCCCCAGCTGTGGCTGCTGCTGCTCCAATGCCCGGCAGGTTTGGCCTGACCCCTGTCTGGATCCAGGAGTACCTTGCTGTGGAATTGCTGTGGAATCCGTGGGGTTTTACCCTCACAGGTGGTTTTTTGCCAGCTGAGGTGGTTGAAATGAGTGATGAGCACTCTGCACCGGATCCACGGCCTGCTGTGGGTGTGCTGCTGGTTACAGCAAAATACTCCTGGTGGTTTTGCTTTTCTCATGGGTTATCCATGGTGGCTTTGCTTTTCTCTGCCTCTTGATTCCCAGGTCATCCTCAGATGGAACCACACACTCCCTCCCCCCTTTACAGATCGGTATTTGGAGCAAAAATTAAATATATGCTCAGACGGGCTCAAACTCTGACCTCCAAACTGAGATTGGTCTTCATTTTATTAAAACTTTGTGGTTTTACTTTTCTCTCCTTCTTTTCAAGGAAATAGACAGACGGTTGGAAAAGAAGCTGAAGATCACACAGAAGGAAAGGTAAAATCCTGATTTTCCTGAGGTGCTGTTGGACAGCTGAGGGCCTGGGGAGTGGGACCAGTGGGGAAACAGCTTCAAACTGAGCAGGGGGCGCTGGGTTGGGGTTGAGAATCAGGGAATCCCTGTCTCCGAGCCACTAGGTGGCCCTTTGGAGCCGCGGGATGGCAGCAGAAAGCTGAGAGTGCTGTGATCAGAACCAGCTCCTCCAGACTGGATGAAGCTCCAGCTTGGGGGAAGCCATGTGAGAAAGAGGGGAAGAAATGAGTGAGTCAGGTAATCCCAGCTACTGGCTCTGGACTGACTCGCTGTGTCTTGCATCAGGGAGAATTTCTTTTCCTGCTTCCTTTGGGGCTGGGCAGGTCT
Source organism: Haemorhous mexicanus (assembly GCF_027477595.1). NCBI lineage: Eukaryota > Metazoa > Chordata > Aves > Passeriformes > Fringillidae > Haemorhous > Haemorhous mexicanus. The sequence continues at coordinate 2,172,877 of NC_082363.1, read as the reverse complement.
GTGTTATTTTCTCCTACCAGAAACTTTTTTAATCGCTGCTGACAAGTCCTTTGTTGTTGGATTTTTTTCCCCTTTGATTATTAGAGAGTCATGGGATTTATCCTCTGGGAGTTCCATGCAGAAAAGGGACTGTAAAACATTCAGATGGTGAGCTGGGGCCGAGGCTGGCTCCAAGGAGTGAAATGGCAGGGTTGGAGTGACAGGCTGGGTGTCCTGGTGAGAGGGGCCCTGGAAATCCTTGCAGGGAATTAAATCAAGGTGCTTATACCAATATCTTCAACTAGAAATGCTAAAGCTTTACCCAGTCTCTGTTACTATTCCTTCAGCAGAGTTTAATGGTGTCACACACAGCAGGGACTGATTTTCCATCTCTTTCTGAGCTAATCCACTGCTCCTCTTTAGAGTTACAACTATAACGAGGCCTTTAATTATTCCAGGCTGCTCTTAATCACAGCAACACCATCCGAGCACGAGGAATTCACACGCCGGGCAGTAAACCCCCGTGGCAAACAAGCACCAACCCCATGTTTTCCTTCCCAACAGCAGAAAGTCCAAATCTCCTCCCAAAGTGCCGATCGTGATCCAGGACGACAGCCTTCCCGCGGGGCCGCCGCCGCAGATCCGCATCCTCAAGCGGCCCACGAGCAACGGCGTGCTCAGCAGCCCGCACTCGGCCAGCCGCCCCGCCTTCCCCGTCAAATCGCTGGCGCAGCGCGAGGCCGAGTACGCCGAGGCCAGGAAACGCATCCTGGGCAGCGCCAGCCCCGAGGAGGAGCAGGAGAAGCCCATCCTGGACAGGTGGGAGCAGACTCCCCGTGGGCCTGGGGAGTTCCTGCCTGGTGTTAGTGGGGGTGGGCTGCTCGGGGAGTGCAGCCGGGCTGGCACAGAGAGAGGAGAGCTCTGTTAGAGCCTCAGCTACGTGAGAGTGAGGGAAGTGCCTGGTAAGGCCATAAACCATGGAATCATTGAGGTTGGAAGAGCCCTCCAGGATTACAGAGTCCAGCCATTGATTGGCACTGCTGTGTTCCCCATTAAACGTGTCCCTGTGCCACGTCCATTTGCCTTTGGAACACTTCCAGGGATCCAGGGGCAGCCACAGCTTCTCTGGGAGACCTGTGCCAGGGAGGAATTCTTCTCAATATGCAATCCATCACTACCCTCTGGCAGTGGGAATCCATTCCCCCAGGCTCTTGTCCAGAGTCCCTCTATCTTTCATGTTGGCCCCTTCAGGTGCTGGAAGGCCACAGTTAGGTCACCCCAGAGGTTCTCTGTTCTAGGCTGAACAATCCCAATTCCCCCAGCCTTTCCTCACAGCAGAGCTGCTCCATCCCTCTGATCACCTTGGCAGGCTCCTTTGGGCTTGTTCCATGTCCTTCCTGCTCTGGGGACCCCAGAGGACGTGACAGCATTTCCATGGTGCAGGGATTTCCCCAAGGCGCTTGGAATTCCACACCTCATTCGGAATTCCACACCTCATTCACGTGTCCCTCAGGGTGTCCCTGCAGGACCCAGCAGTGCCCTGTGGGCTCAGCTGTCCCCCTGTGTCCCCGCAGGCCCCAGCAGTGCCCCTGTCTCTGCAGGCCCCAGCAGTGTCCCTGCAGGCTCAGTTGTGTCCCCGCAGGCTCAGCTCTGTTCCCTCTGTCCCCGCAGGCCTCCGCGGATCTCGCAGCCCGAGGACAGCCGGCAGCCCAACAATGTGATCCGGCAGCCGCTGGGCCCCGATGGCTCGCAGGGCTTCAAGCAGCGCAGATAGAGGCGGAGGCGCCGTTCCGCCGGCACGGACACACAGACCCGGGCCTGGGGACCTCCCGGGGTGATTTGCACTGTGACCCTTTTGCTCTGCCCACTGTGACCTTCAGCCCCACGCACTGTGACCTCCCCTCTCCACCCACTGTGAGCGGCCATCGCGGCAGGGCTGTCCCCGCGGCCGGGGGACACGAGGGGCCGTGCCAGACTTGGCCGGGTGCAGGGAGTCGTGCGTGTCCCACTCGGGTTGGAGCGAGCGCCAGCAATAACGTTTGTTGTACTCGAAACCTGGCATTTAAGGAAAAAAAAAAAAGATGGGAAGCCTCCCCAGCCGCGCATGTTGTCCTCATCACTTCCAGAACGAGTTCTGTTTCCAAGGATTTTAGGTTCTTTTATTTGGTTTTCTGTTTGTTTTTTGTATCTTGGATCGGCGGAGTGCTTGGGAAGGGTTTGAGCCGTTTGTTTGAATCCAGAGAGGTAGCTGAGTGTTCCGAGGGGAATTCCAATGGATTTCCATGAATGTGATGGCTTGGGGATGACAAGATCATGCTTCTCCTTCTCCATTTCCACTGCCATGGAAGTGAACTCCTGGATACCCCCAGGTACCTCGGAGTCGGACCCAGTTCACATCCTGCTCCTGTTAAAGCTTGGCCCCGATTCCCTGCTGGCTTTGAGGAGAAGCTTAAAATACATCCTTTTTGGGTTCTTTTGTGTTTGGGGAGAAGGGAATGCAGAGTGACCCCGTGCAAATGCCTGCTGTCCGGCCACAGAGGGCCGGGCGGTGAAGAATTAGGGAGATGTGAGGAGGAGGAGTTGGTGGAAGAGGAGAGGCTCCGGCGCAGCTGCGGCTGTGACGTTGGGCAGTGGGATATCCCGAGGGGCCAGCCCAGCGGCGCAGGGATGGTACAAGCTCTCCTGGAATGGCAGACCTGGGAACCAGACCAGCCTTGGGGAAAGCCTGGATGATCCCCCCATCTCCCTGGAGGCAGCAAGGCTTCAGGGAAGGGATCGTCCTGCTCCCGCTCCCGGGAAGAGGACAGGGAGGCTGCTGCTCCCCAGGAACGGAGATGTTCTCCCCTGGATGAAGCTGAGGATCACTCGATATCAAGGGATTGGATGAACACTAAATGCTTTTCCTGGAGGGCCAGGACCTGGAGACCCGGGTGGTTCCCGACGGATTCCTGCATCCGGGTGCTGCCTTCAGTAGATTTGAGGGGGAACTAGCTAATCTTGACGTGCACGAAAAGCCATGTGTGGAAATGAGGCTGAAATCCCACAGAAACGGGGAAAATAGAAACTACCTGTGTATCCAACCCCCGGAACCTCAATGGGCTCCTCACAGCTGGTTCCGGGTGGGGCGGGATTTCCCCAGTATTCCCCCGGGGATCCTGGGGACTTCTGGGGGATCTCACTCATCCCCCTCAGCCTGGGGGCTGGGATGAGCTCCGGGAGGGAGCGGGAGGGAGAAGGCCGTCAGCAATAACTGTAGTCACTGCGCCTTTCCTTAATTATTCCTAAAAATAGCATCAAATAGCCAAAAACCTCCCAAATCCGCCGGATTTCTGGTGCGGCCGGTCGGCGCCGCGTCGCTGCCTCCTCCATGGCCTGCACTGAGATCCCACCTCCGGCACCAAAATCCCTTTTTCCAGCACTGAAATCTCCTTCTCCGGCTGCTCCTGCTGCGTCCCGGTGCCAGGACATGGTGCCCAGGACACGTCCCGCCCGCGGGCAGGGCTCGGTGGCGTTCCTGTGGGAAGCGCCTTCATCCCGAGGAGGGGGAGGATGGACGTGGTACCTGCGTTTCCGCCCCCAAAAAAACAAAAAACAAAAAAAAAAAAACGTGCGCCGGAAAGAAAACGTTTTATAAATTGTATTTTAAATAAATGTCTTTAAACTTTTCACGGCTTTATGGCTCCCTCCTTTTGTCCCCGTGTCTGCCAGGGGCAGCTTTGTGGTGGCAGCTGTATAAAAATCTGCCAGGAAGGTAAAATCTGGGAGCTTTTGTCCATAATTTCACCCAAAACCAGGGGATTTTATCCCGTTTTTAGGGTGGTTGAGAGGAGTGGTCCAAGGAGGGTGGAAGGGCAGTGCTCCAAGGGAAGATGTGGATCCCAAGTGTGGATGTGAGCGCTGTCTTTCCCTGGAGGAGAAAAGCAAGTTATTTAATTGAACTCATTTAATTTAGTGTGATTATTTTGTTGCTCTGTGCTGGGCTCCCCCCTGGGTGTTGTGCTCCATAATGTCCAGAGAAGGTGCTGGAGCCTCCTGGGGTGAGGAATCCAGGAGCCCTGGCAGCTCCCACAGCCTCCAGCTCCCTTGGAATGCTGATGTTTTTTATCTATTTGTAATAGAAATAATGCAAACATATAATATTAGTATATAATATAGGAATATTAATAAATATATAGATGAAACATATCATAATTATATATTATACAACCCAGTATCTAATACATATATTTTACATATATATATATTATAGAACATACAATACTATAATTTATAGTATATAACGTTATAATAGAAATAGATAGAAGTAGTAGTCTCCACTATCTGATTTATAAAACGAGTGAAATCTGTGAGTGCCTCGGAGCCCAGAGCCGGTTCCAGTTCCCGCAGCGAACTGGGACCAGTTCCCGCAGCGCCCTGCACCGGGTCCTCCCGCGCGCTAGGGGGCGCCCTGGGTGCGGAAGCGCCTCTCTCCGCCGGGCCCCGTCCCCTCCTGGGCGGCCTGAGGCACCACCGAGGCACCACCGAGGCGGCGGGGCAGAGCGGCGGCGGGGCCGCGATGGCGGCGGAGGAGGAGTACGAGTCGGTGCTGTGCGTGAAGCCGGCGGTGCTCGTGTACCGGGTACCGCCGCGGGCCTCCAACCGCGGCTACAGGTGGGGCCCGCGCCCGCCCGCGAGGTGTCAGCGCCTCCTGGCGTGGGGGGGCTCGCCCTCTCCACGGGGGTTTATGGGGTCCCGTCCTCATGAGGTGTGTGGGGTTCGGCGTCTCTCCCTCCCCGTGGGGCAGCAAGAACTGCCTCTCATGGGGTATCTCAGCCCTTCGGTGAGAAACCTCAGCCCCCATGGGTTCCCTCAGGAGGTGTCTGTGCCCCCATCCCCACCCCACAGGGCTGTCTCCGTCCCCCCGTGTGTTTTGGGGTTCCCAACCCGTCAGTGACCCCCAGCCCAAGCCCGTCCTGGCACAGTCGCCTGTCCCTAACGCAACTTCGGCTCTGGAAACTCCGCGGAAAGGGAACCGAAACCTCCCGCGCAGCTCTTGCCTGCTCCCCGCTCAAACGCAGCAGCTGTTTTGGGGTGAAACGAGCCATCTTGTGACAAACGCCAGTGTCCCCAGCCTGACCCTGTCAGCAGGCAGGCAGAGGAGCTCCGTGGGTGTCCCGGGGCAGCACGGGGGCTGTGGGCTGCACAGGGCTCAGGTTCCCCTCCTGCTCCCCAGGGCCGCGGAGTGGCAGCTGGACCAGCCGGCCTGGAGCGGCCGCCTGCGGATCACGGCCAAGGGCAGCACGGCCTTCATCAAGCTGGAGGACAAGAGCTCGGGTGAGGGGGATCGCGGGGCTCCGGGCGAGCAGCGGTGCGGGCTGGGCCCGGCGTTACCCGGCCCCTTGCTGTGTTCCAGGAGAGCTCTTCGCCCAGGCTCCTGTGGAGCAGTTCCCCGGGATCGCTGTGGAGGGCGTGACGGACTCCAGCCGATACTTTGTCATCCGGATTGAAGATGGGAACGGTGCGTCTCGCACATCCGCGGACCCCGCGGAGCCCTCGCTCCTCCTGTTCGGGAAGGATTCCTGCTTCCCATGGCGGAATGTTCCCTGCACGGGGGGGCAGAGGGAGGAGCTGCCTCCCTCCCACGGCTCTGACCTTGGCCAGGAACAAAAACACTTGGGTTTGGCTGCTCGGCGTGGGCAGGAGGATGCAGGAACACTCCCCTGCTGCCAGTTAATTAAAAAGCTGTTTGTACTGCAGTTTAGGTGCAGCCAATGAGGTCAAACACCTGGAGATGCCTTTGGAGAAGGGAAGACTCTGGAATAACCTAATGGTGGCCTTCCAGTCCCTAAAGGAGCTCCAGGAGAGCTGGAGAGGGAGTGGGGATAAGGGCTGGAGGGACAGGACACAGGGAATGGCTTCCCACTGCCAGAGGGCAGGGCTGAATGGGGTATTGGGCAGGAATTGTTCCCTGTGAGGGTGGGCAGGCCCTGGCACAGGGTGCCCAGAGCAGCTGTGGCTGCCCCTGGGTCCCTGGTGTAAAAAACCCCAGATTTTTTACCCTGGCAGTGTCCAAGGTTGGAAGGGGCTTGGAGCTACCTGGGATAGTGGGTGTCCCTGGCCATGGAATGGGATGGGATTTACAGTCCTTCCAACCCAAACCATTCTGGGATTCTGTGATCCCCAGTCACGTGGCTCAGTCTCCAGTGTCCCAGCTCCCTCTGGAGGCAGCGCCAGGCACGGGGCTGTGCAGGATGGAGTATCCTATTCTCATCTCCATCCCATCCCACCCCCATTTCCATCCCCATCCCATTCCCATCTCCATCCCCAGCCCATCCCAATCTCCTCCTCCCTGCCCAGGCCGCCGGGCGTTCATTGGGGTTGGCTTTGTGGACCGAGGGGATGCCTTTGACTTCAACGTGGCTCTCCAGGACCACTTCAAGTGAGTTTGTGCCTCTCCCTGTGTCCTCTCAGCTCTGTTTTTCGCAGGTCTCCTCCAGGAGAGGTGGAGAAGTGGGAGCTGGGCTGGGCAGCTGTGGTGGGAAGAGGAGGGAACTCGCAGCCCTTCCTCTCTCCAGGAATTCCCAACCTGGATCAGCAGTGTCCCAAACTGGGCTTCCCAAGTCCAAAACTGGGCATCCAGATTCCCACTCCAGATTCCCTAGTTTACTTCCTCTACTTCCTGTATCAGCTGTAAGGGGCTGCTCCAGCTGCTGGGGATGGTGGGGTTTTGGAATTTTGGGGTTTTGGGGAGGGATGGATGGATGTGTTGCTGGCGGTGGATCCATGGGGCTCCAGCAGCCGCTGCTGGGAATTGTCCCCTGGGTGCTCCCTCAGGTGAGGTCCCAGCTCACACTTCTGCAGAGCTGCTGCCACAGAGGGATGGTCCTGAGCAGGATTTATGTGCCTGGGGGAGCCTGGGGCGGGCTGTGTCTCCTTTTCCATGGATTTAATTCCCACAGGTGGGTGAAGCAGCAGAGCGAACTGGCCCGGCAGGCCCAGGACCTGGAGCAGGGACCCAAACTGGATCTGGGCTTCAAGGAGGGACAAACCATCAAACTCAACATCGCTGTGAGGGCATTTCCCCTGGAAGCTGATTCCAGCTTTTCCTTTGGGTGCCACGAGGAAGCAGCAGCTCCTCCCTGAAATCCCCGGGCATGGGCTCGGGGCAGAGCTCGTGGGGATAATGCTGCCTGCAGGGATTTGCAGGGGTTGTGATGCAATCAATTCCTGCTGCCAAAACCAGGCCTATGTGTTCGGGGGTAAATTCCACCCCTGCTGTGACCCCTTTGGATGCACCAGCAGTGGGACGTCGCAGCAGTGCAGGACTTTATTCCCAAATTAAAACAATTTGCCTTCCAGGGTTTTCACACTCTGGCTCTGGATTTAAATGCAATCCCACCCAAACTTCCTGCTCTCCTTTCAGAACATGAAGAAAAAAGAAGGAGGGACAGGGAGCACCAGGCCACGTCCTGCAGGGCCTGGGGGCCTGAGCTTGCTCCCACCACCCCCTGGAGGAAAATCCGGCTCGGGGGAGCGCCCGGCCCCACTCTCCACGCCTGCCCAGCTCCCAGGAACCCCCATCACAGGTCTGTGCTCACACAGGGCTCCTGAGGGGCTGCTTCATCCGTCAAAGGGGGGAGTCTGGGAATGAGAGTGGGAAATCACTCCTGCTGTTCTGTTTCCTCTCTTCCTGACTTCCTGACAGACTCCCTGTTGTCCTGGCCTCAGCCCACTGCTGCTCCTGCTGCTGATGTCTGGGGAGACTTTGCCAAAGCTTCAGGGTGAGCAGGAGAGGGATTCGGGGGGGATGTGGATGCCCCAAAACCGCCTGGTTTTGCTGGAAACCCCCGCTGGGGTGGGGGCACTGCTCCATCCAGTCCCAGCTCTGGGGTTCAGAAGCGGCTCTGCCTCTGTGCTGCCAATTCCCTGAGTTTGGGTCCATGGGCACTTCTTGCTCTGCTGCTCCAGGAGAGTTTTGGGGTGCTCCTGGATGACCCATTTGCAGCCCAGTTTCCTCCCTGGATGCCTTTACCATCTCTAGACACCTTTTTTCCCCTGTTTTTCCCTCTCTCTAGGTCAGCTTCCAGCCAGGCTCAGGGGAATACTGGCTGGGTTCAGTTCTGATCCCACCTTTCCCTACGTGGGTGCTGGGATCCTCAGGATTCTGTGGGACCAAAGAAGCAGCCTCAGGACACCTCACTCCTGCCCTTAAACCCACCCAGCATGGGAATGCTGGAATAAGTGCTGGAAAGAAACAGCCATGTGCCTTAAAACACTCCACACCCAGGGCCTGGATCCTGGGAGACCTTGGAGGCTTCTCCTTTGGGAAAAACCATCAGGTCCCTCCCTCTTCTTGATAAGGAGGGAGAGCTCAGTCTCCTTGGAGATTCCTCTGCCTTCTGCTCGTGCTTTTGGGCTGGGTCAGTCCTTCCCTTGGTGAGGAGCATCCTCCTGGATCCACTCAAACCTTTCCCTGCCAGGATGCCAAGCACCACCTGGATTTTTTTCTGAGCACTTAACTGGGATGTGGGAAGCCTGTTCAGTGTTTCCATGCTGAAATTCCTTGTTTCTTACTCTGGGAAGTTTGTTTTTCTCCTCCTTTATTTTGAAGACAAGATTTTTTACTCATTTCCATGGACATTTTATTAAGGACAGAATGGAGTCAAGCTCTTGGACAGAGCTGAGGTTGAGACTCCTCTTGAAACAAATAAATATTTTCTTACCTATTTATATTAAGGCTTTTCCGAGTACGAAATCCCACTTATTTTTATCCAGCCATTTGGATTTTCCTTTCCAATTCCAACTGGATAATGGGCATTTTGCTTTCAGAGCTTTCCCCTGGGCCTGGCAGCGAACCCAGGTGAGAATGTAACGCTTCTGAGTGAACAATAAAACGGTTTTGATGCCAGACTGGAATTTTTTTCTTCCCCTGGGCGGGCTCGGAGCAGCCAGGATGAGCTTTTGTGATTCCCATTCCTTGCCGGTGCCGAGGGAATGGGATTGGACACGGAGCACAACAGAACCTGTTGCTTAGCAGTGGTTTCTGTTGGGAAGGACACCGGGAGGGGAAGGTAAGAGAGGAAATGAGGGGAAAAGGACGGGTTTTGGGACACAAGTGCTGGGGGGTGGAATTGGAGGCAGCTCCCGCCGGGCTGGAGGCTTCCAAGACGCCGTAAATCCTCAATCCCATCTGCCTGCTCCCCGGCCCGGGTAATCTCCGGCTCTCCGGGCGAGAAAGGGCACTTTCCCTGCCGTGGGGAGCGAGGGGAGGGCGGCCCGGCGCGCCCCTCCTGCCCGGAGCGTGGCTTGGGACCGCATCCGTCCCTTGTTTCAGGGGCGGGGGCGCTTCCAGCCCCCGTCCTGGGGGATTTGCGGGCCGGCTTGGAGATTTATGCCCACTTTTCCCTACCAGGGTGGGGGCAGAAAGTCTTTAATTACGCGGGGGATAATTAAAGCTCCGGCGGGGGGGATGATCTGGGGTCGCAGGGCCATCCCCGCATCCCGGGGGTGTTAAAGCCGCTTCACCCCTTGGCAACCCCGGCTCGCTCCACCCCGGAGCTTTTCCTGCCGGAGCCAACTCCGGGGTTAATGAGCTTAAGGAGCGCGGGGCTCAAGGCCAGGGCCCTCCGGGAGCGCCGAGCGGCTCCGTCCCGGGTAAGGACCGCCCCACGCCCTCGGGGCACGGCTGGCGCCGGGGGCTGGCATTGGTTCTGTTTCCCTTCCTTTTCCTCGTTCTGCTCCCGCGCCGAGCCTCGGGGTGGGTTTGTCGGCAGAGACCGGGAATGCCGAGGCATTGCTGGGGGAGGATGGGGCCGAGCCGCTCTCAGGACCTCCAGGAAGAGGAGGGTCCCCGCTCCCGCCGTCACACGGGGAGGGGACGCGGATTTCGGGCTAATCCCGACCCCGCATCCGCTTCCCGCGGGCGGGCACCGAGCCCGGACCGCCCCAAATCCCGGGAAAAGGGGCCGGGGGACGAGGAGGCCGCGGCAAGGGGGTGCCCGGGGCTCGGGGGATGCTCCCGGGGCTGAGGTGGGGGCACCCGGTCCCCCCCGGCGCGGGGAACGTGGGATGGAGACCGGGAATGGGAATGGGATCGGGGTCGGGAATGGGATCGAGAATGGGAATGAGATCGGGAATGGGAATGGGATCGGGGTCAGGAATGGAATCGGGAATGGCGCTGGAGCAGCGGATTTGGGAGGGCAAAGGGGGTTTGTGATGGCAAAATCGCGGATCGGGGCGGCTCCGTGATCCCAGCGGAGAATCGGGGCGGGTCTGTGGCCGCGAATGGAAAAGTGCCGCGGTTTGGGATCTTAAATGAGAATTTACGGTGGTTTGGGGATCGCAAATGTGATTTTGCGGCGGTTTGGGGATCAGAAATGCGAATTTACAGCGGTTTGGGGATCACAGCTGTGAATCTGCAGCAGGGTTTGGGATCACACACACAAATATTTAGTGATTTTGTGGTTGCAACTGTAAATCTGCAGCAGTTTTGTTGTTGTAACTGGAAATCCGCAGCAGTTTTGGGATCACAAATGCAAGTTTGTGCCAGTTTTATGATTGCAACTGTAAATCTGCAGCGGTTTTGGGACCACAAACATGAATTTGCAGAGGTTTTGGCATTAGAAATCCAAATTTTGTGTCAGATTTGTGATTGCAGTTACAAATCTGCAGCATTTTTGTGATTGTAATTGGAAATCTGCAGCAGTTCTGGAATTAAACATTAATTTACAGCAGTTTTGGGATCACAAACGTGAATTTGCAGCAGTTTTGGAAAACACAAACAAATTTACAGCAGTTTTGGGATCATAGACATGAATTTACACAGTGTTTGGGATCAACTATGAATTTGCAATAGTTTGGGGATTGTGACTGGAAGTCTGCAGCAGGTTTGGGATCACAGTCATGAATTTACAGCACTTTTAGGATCAGTTGGGAACAGTTGGGATCAGTGGCAGTTTTATGACTGCAGCTGTAAATCTGCAGGGGTTTTGTGATCACAAACACAGATTTGCAGCACTTTGGGGATCATAGCTGCAAATCTGCAGCAGCTTTGCTCTTGCAGGTATAAATCTGCCATGATTTTGCGATCCCAAACACACATTTACAGAGGTTTTATGTTGCAGCTGCAAAATGAAGTGGGTTTGGATCACAGCCGTTGATCTGCAGCACTTTGTGATCCTAAACTCCAGATTTTGGCCATTTTGTGGTGGCAGCTGCAAATCTCTGGCAGTTTTGTGATTGTGAATGTGGATCTGAACATCCTTGCAGTCACAACTGCAAACTTCCCATGGGCTTCTGACCACAACTGTGCATTTCCAGCAGCTCTTCCCTCACAAACAGCATTCCTTGGAATGTCTGAGTGTGGGAGGTGGCATTTCCAGCTGGGCCAGGGGGCAGAACGCTCCCCATGGGCTGGAGGAGACTCACATTGCAGGGTGGTGGGATTTTGGTGGAAATCCCCCTGTTTGTGCCTGCTTATTAAAATCAAAGCAAATATCAGGGAAGGATCCCAAGGCAGGTTGTTGTCCTATCCCTGAGGATCCTTTATCCAAATGCTGTACCCAGGGAGGGCTCAGCCCCTTCCCAAGGGGAGCAGGGCAGCTCGTGGTGGCAAAGGATGCCCTGGCTGTGTCCTGGGCTGGATCCCATCCCGGATCCCAGATCCCATCCTGCCTCTCTCCATCCCATCCCGCAGGGGCCATGGCCTCGCTGCTGTCCCTGCAGGAGGAGAACAGGATCCTGCAGCAGGAGCTGTCCCGCGTCGAGGACCTGCTGGCCCAGAGCCGGGCCGAGCGCGATGAGCTGGCCATCAAGTACAACGCCCTCAGCGAGCGGGTGAGCCCCCCAAATCCCCCTTTTTAACCCCAAAATCCACAGCTGGCCATCAAGTACAACGCCCTCAGTGAGCGGGTGAGCCCCCCAAATCCCCCTTTTTAACCCCAAAATCCACAGCTGGCCATCACGTACAACACCCTCAGCCAGCCCCCCCAAATTCCCCTTTTTAACCCCAAAATCCACAGCTGGCCATCAGTACAACACCCTCAGCCAGCCCCCCCAAATCCCCCTTTTCAGCCCCAAATTCCAGGCGGTGCCAGCTCCAGCCCCGGCGTTCCCTGTGTGGGGCAGGGGAGCTGTGGTGTCCCCGTGGTGGGAATTGTCCAGACCAGTCCTGGCTTGCCAGGGCTTGTCCATCCCTGTTTTATTTGTCCTGCTGGATTTTGGGAAAGAACTCCCCCCTCCCTGTGGGAATCCTTCAGTTTTCCAGGTCTTTGCCTTGGCAACCGGGAATTCCAAAGGGCTTTGGCCCTCCCAGTGCTAAGTGTGCCCCAAACTGGTAGGATACTGGATGAATCCCTCAATTTGTGCCTCAGTATTCAAAATAAAAGCAAATATCAGGAAAATATCCCCAGGCAAGTTTCCACTCCTGTACCCAAGGATCCTTTATCCATCACCCACCCTGTGCAAACTGGGAAGGGGCTTTGCTGAACCCACAGACTGGAGGTTGAGTTATCCTTAAAAGCGCCCAGAAATTTCCCATTTATCCCCTCCCTGTGCATGGAGAAATGGGAGAATGTGGGAACTGGGGCCTTTGGCAGGCTGGGATTTGCCATGGAACCCCTGGAAGCGAGACTGGGGGAGGCTCAGGGGTGTGGGGGTGCCAGCCTGGGCTCCCCTGATCCCAGCTGGAGCAGAGCCTGCGGCTGGAGCCGGAGGAAGCAGCTGAGAGCCGGAGCCTGGCACAGCACAACATCGAGCTCCGGAGGCTGCTGGAGGAGGAGCAGGCTGCCTACAAGAGGAAGCTCCAGGCCTACCAGGAGGGCCAGCAGCGCCAGGCCCAGCTGGTGCAGAAGCTCCAAGCCAAGGTAAATCCTTCCCTGGGGGGGCACTGGGATAATTTGGGGACACCCCGCCCATCGGTGTCACCCCCGTTCCTCCCGCAGGTGTTGCAGTACAAGAAGAAATGTGGGGAAGTGGAGCAGCAGCTGCTGGAGAAGGCGACGGAGCTGGAGCAGGAGAGGCTGACGGTGAGGGAGGCTTTGGGGGTCCCCTGCCCCAGATCCCAAATTGGGGTGATGGCCAGCGGGGGGATGTTCCCACAGATCCAGCTGGATGCCAGCGGCTCCCAGCCCGAGGAGGAGAGCAGCAACGAGCTGGAGAACGCCCTGATCCGGCTGGAGGAGGAGCAGCAGAGGTGGGCAGGATCCTGGGGGAGGTGGGGATTCCCGGGGCATGCTGAACCCGGTGATCCCCTGGGATCCCAGAAGCAGAAGAGGTGGGTGGGAATATGAGGATTCCCGGGGGATGCTGACCCCAGTGATCCCCAATCCCAGGAGCAGCAGAGGTGGGCAGGACCCGGGGGGGAATGTGAGGATTCCCGGGGGATGCTGACCCCAGTGATCCCCAATCCCAGGAGCAGCAGCCTGGTGCAGGTGAACTCGATGCTGCGGGAGCAGCTGGAACAGGCCAATGTGGCCAACGCGGCGCTGAGCGAGGACATCCGGAAGCTCACGGCAGACTGGGCGCGGGCCCGGGACGAGCTGGAGCAGCGGGAGGCGGAGTGGAGGCGGGAGGAGGAGGTGGGGGACACCCGGGCGGGGACACGGGACACCAGGGAGCAGCAGCGGGGAGAGGGGTGTGAGACAGGGGGATGAGGGGATGTGGGATCATGGAGAGGGGTGTGGGGTCGTGGGGGATGCTGCAAAGAGCAGAGCTTGGGGAGGATGGGGGATCGGCTTGGTGAGAAGAGGATGCGAGGCAGAGGGCTACGGGATGTGGGGTCGCTGAGGTGGGCTGCAGGGCCGGGGGGATGTTCCGTGGGGAAGGGAACTGGAGATGAGGCAGGTGGATGTGTCAGGGACAATGCAGGGGATGTGGGGCCGTGGGGGATGTTCCATGGGGAAGGATTTGGGGATGTGACACGGATGGGGAAGGGAGATGAGGCAGGGGGATGCATGGATGTGTCAGGGACAATTACACAGGACTCTGGCAGGGATGTGGGGCCGTGAGGGATGTTGCATGGAGAAGAATTTGGGAGTTTGGGGGATGTGATGGGAAGGGGATGTGAGGCAAGGACATGTCCAACCCCCCACCCCTCTCCGCGCCTACAAGAATTGGGGTGGGGCTGTAGAGGACTGTGGGGGTGATGGGTGTGGCCAGGAGGGATACCTGGGAATTTGGGGACCGTGGTGGGTCCCTGATCCTGCTCCATCCCATCCCAGTCCTTCAACACCTACTTCAGCAACGAGCACAGCCGGCTCCTGACCCTCTGGCGGCAGCTGGTGGCCTTCAGGCGCCACTTCGGGGAGATGAAGGCCACCACCGAGAGGTCAGCGGGGCCCGGGGCAGGATCCCTCCCGCCGGGGATCCCTGGGGATCCCACCCTGCGCCTCCTGCCCGCACAGGGACCTGTCGGAGCTGGGCCACGAGGTGTCGCGGACGGGCCGCGCCGCCCACGCCGCCTGCCTGCACCTGGCCGCCAACCTGCGGCTGGCCGAGAGCCAGGCAGGCGCGGCCCGCGAGCGGCAGGAGCTGCGGCTGGAGCAGCTGCAGGAGCAGCTGGCGGCGCGGGCACGGGACGCGGAGCTGGAGAAAACCACCCTGGCAGCCAGGTACGGGGGGCTAGGGGCACCGGCTGGGCGAGGGGAGGAATGGAAGTGCAGGGGATGTGGCACAGGGTGGGGAGGGAGTGAGTCAGAGGGATGGGATGCAGGAGCACCAGGGGGTGCAGGAGCACCAGGAGGGGGTATGGGGGCACCAGGGGGTGCAGGAGGACCAGGATGGGGAGGATGCACCCCCATGGGGCCATAGGGGATGTTTTGTGGGGAAGGTTTTCAGGCTGAGGCAGGGATGCTGGATGTTGGATGTCAGATGTTGGATGTCAGATGTTGGATGTAGGATGTTGGATGTTGGACGCTGGATGCTGGATGTTGGATGCTGGATGTTGTATGTCAGATGTTGGGTGCTGGATGATGGATGTTGGATGCTGGATGTCAGATGTTGAATGCTGGATGTTGCATACTGGCTGTGTCCCGGCCAGGCTGGCAGAGCTGACGGCGGCCCTGGAACGGCGCCGGAGCGAGGACGAGGAGAAGGAGCGGGCGGTGGAAGCGCTGACCCTGCAGCTGCGGGAGCTGGTGCGTGCAGGGTGTGGGGGTTTGGGGATGCAGGTCCATCATTCCTGGCCTGATCCCATCCCGGGGCTGCAGGAGGCCGCGCGTGCCCGGGAGCCGACGCCGGAGCAGGTGCAGGCTCTGCGCTCCGAGCTGGAGCTGCTGCGCCGGACGCTGCACGAGATCACCCAGGTGCTGGGACACCCACAGCCAGGAGGGGCCTCTGCCTGACTCAGTGTCCCCTGCTTTCCTCAGTGTCCCCTCCCTGCCTCAGTGTCCCCTGCTTTCCTCAGTGTCCCCTCCCTGCCTCAGTGTCCCCTGCTTTCCTCAGTGTCCTCTCCCTGCCTCAGTGTCCCCTTCCTTGATTCATTTTTTGTATTTCCTTTTTCAGTTTCCCCTCTCCCTGATTCAGTTTTACCCTCCCTGCCTCAGTTTCCCTTTCCCCCTTAATTGACTTGATTTCCCATTTCCACCTCAGCTTCCCCTTCCCTGGACTCCATCTCCCCTTCTTCACCTTGGTTGCCCCCTTCACTGACTTAATTCCCTTCCCTGCCTCACTTTCCCCTGGATTTTCCCGGGAACAGGCAGTGCTGGCCGATGACCCCGAGCTCCCCGCGCCCGCCGTGTCCCTCCCATGTCCCCCCGTGTCCCCTCCGTGTCCCGCCGTGTCCCCTCTCCGCAGCCTCTCTGCCAGCGCCGCCACCGCTGCCGTCCACGCGGCCCTGAGCCGGCGCCAGCTCCAGCTGCAGGTGAGCTGGGAGGAGGAGGAGGATGGGGATGGGATGGGGATGGGGATGGGGTGGGTTTGGGATGGGGATGGGACGGATGGGGACAAGGATGGGATCTGATCGAGGCTGGCCCCCAGGAGGCCCGGAGCCAGGTGGAGGCGGGCCGGGAGGCGGCCGGGAGCCTGCGGCGGGAGCTGGGAATGCTGGAGCAGCGGCTGGAGCAGCTGGGAGCCGAGGCCGGGAGCTGCCGGCGGGCACAGGAGGAGGCCCAGCGGGAGGGGCTTCAGCTGCGGGCCCAGGCCGAGGGGCTGCGCAGGTACCGCCCCTCTGTCTGTCCTGTGTGTCTGGCTGTCTGTCCCTGTTTGTCCGTGTGTCTGTCCCTGAATGTCCATCTGTCCCTGTGCATCCGTGTGTCCCTGTGTCCATGTGCCCATGCCTGTGCTCGTGTGCCTATGCCTGTGCCCGTGTGTCCGTGTTCCTATGTCTGTGGGCTCATGCCCATGTCCATGTGTCCGTGTGTCCATGTGTCTGTGGGCCCATGCCTGTGTCCGTGTGCCTGTGTCTGTGTGTCCGTGTGTCCATGTGTCCATATGTCTGTGTGTCCATGTATCCATATGTCCGTGTGTCCATGTGTCCATATGTCCGTGTGTCCGTGTGCCTACGTGTCCATATGTCTGTGTGTCCATGTGTCCATATGTCTGTGTGTCCGTGTGCCTATGTGTCCATATGTCTGTGTGTCCATGTGTCCATATGTCCGTGTGTCCATGTGTCCATATGTCCGTGTGTCCGTAGGGAGCTGTGCCGCGCGGAGGCGGCGCTGGCGGAGGAGCAGCAGCGGGTGGGGGCCCTGCAGCAGGAGCGGGAGCAGCTGCGGCGCCGCAGCGAGGGCCTGCAGGACTCCCGGGACCAGGCTGCCCTCGACGCCCAGGCTGCCCACGAGCAGCTGGAGCACAGGTGGGCACAGGAGGGTTCAGGTGGGGACTCAGGTGTGTGCGGGGCCAGGGTGGGTACAGGAGGTTCAAGAAGGTTCAGATGAGCACAGGTGGCCTTGGGAGCACAGGAGGGCATGGGGGGCACAGGTGGACATGAGCAGGTGCAGGTGGGAACCCAGGTGGATGTGGGGTCTGGGTAGAGGGTATACAAGAGGGTTCAGATGAGCACAGGTGGGTGTAGGTGGGCACAGGTGGGTGTAGGTGGGTGCACGTGGGCTCAGGTGCATACAGGTGCACATAGGTAGGTGCTGGAGGGCACAGCACCCCCAGGACCTACCTATGGTGGATGCAGGTGGGCACAGGTGGGCATGGGTGGGTGTGCAGGGGGGTACAGGAGGGTTCAGGTGGGTTTAGGAGGGTTCGGGGGAGTGCAGGTGGGTGCATAGGGGACACAGACAGGCACAGGTGGGCACAGGTGGGTGCACAGGGGACACAGGTGGGTGTGCAGGGGGGTACAGGAGGGTTCAGGAGGGTTCGGGGGAGTGCAGGTGGGTGCACAGGGGACACAGACATGCACAGATGGGCACAGATGGGTGCACAGGGGACACAGGTGGGCATGGGCAGGCTGTGCTGTCCCCGCACAGCCAGCAGCAGGTGCAGGAGCTGGAGGCGCAGCGGGCGCGGGCGCAGCGGGAGCTGCTGGAGGCGCGGGAGGAGCTGAGCCGGGCGCTGCTGGAGGCGGAGCTGGCCAGGGGCGAGCAGGAGGCGCTGGCAGAGGCCCTGGGCAAGGTGGGCACCGGGACCCGCCCCACAGCAGGGCTGGGCACGGATACAGGTGCATCCCCATGGGTACAGATGAAATCCCTGTGGATGTATCCCCGGGAGTGCTAGCCCTGCCCTGGGTGCAGCCCCGTGGCCTGGTTCCACAGGTGTCCCCACATACTCCAGGTGTCCCCAAGTGCTCCCCATACCCCCAGGTGCTCCCCAAGCCCCAGATGCCCCCTGTGCCCCTCATGCCCCAGGTACTCCCCAAGCCCCAGGTGCCTTCCGTGCCCCCTGTGCCCCAGGTACTCCCTGAGCCCCAGGTGCCCCCCCTGCTCCAGGTACTCCCCCTGCTCCAGGTACTCCCCCTGTCCCAGGTACTCCCCCTGCCCCGCCGTGGCCACGGTGCCAGCCGGTGCCCGCTCGCAGGCGCAGGGCAGCTGCGGGGAGCTGGCGGAGGCCCGGCGGGCAGCAGAGGCGGAGGAGTCGCGGCTGCGGGACGCGCTGGCCAAGACCAGCGAGCTGGCGGCCGGGCTGGCCCGGGACAAGGCGGAGCTGGGCCGGCGGCTGGAGCGGCTGGAGCAGGAGCGGGAGCGGGGCCGGCTGCGCAGCCGGGAGCTGTGCCGGGAGCTGGCGCTGCTGCGGACACGGCTGGAGAGCGGCCCCTGCCCCGGCAGCGAGCGACGGGGCCTGGAGCAGCCCCGGGGCGACCCCCGGGACGACGGGCGGGGGCTGCGGGAGGAGCTGCGGGAGCTGCGCGGGCTCCACGAACGGCTGCGCCAGAGCCTGGGTCAGGTGGGCACAGTGGGGGCAACTGGGAGGGTGCTGGGGCAACTGGGAGAGGTGGGGAGGGTGCCAAGGGTAACTGGGAGGGGGCATGCGATAACTGGTGGTCCCTGAGCTGTCACCGGTGTGCCGCAGGCGGTGCAGGAGCAGAGCGCGGCGGGCGAGGCACTGGCGCGGGCGCGGGCGGAGCAGGAGCGGCTCCGGGCGGAGCAGGAGCGGCTCGGGCGGACCCAGGCGGCGCTGGCCCAGGACGGGGCCGGACTGGCCGTGCAGCTCGCGGCTGCCCAGCGCCAGGAGCGGCACCGCGACCGCGAGGCCGCCGGGCTCAGGTGGGGGCCGGGCTCAAGGAGCGCCGGGCTCAGGTGGGGGCCGGGCTCAGAGAGCGCCGGGCTCAGGTGGGGGCCGGGCTCAAGGAGGGCCAGGCTCGGGGGGTGCGGGGGCAGGTCTAGCCCCGTGCCCAGTCCTGTGCCCGGTGTCCCGCAGGTCAGAGAAGGAGGGGCTGGAGAGCACCGTGTTCCAGCTGCAGCAGGAGCTGGCCCAGCTCCAGGCCCGCAATCAGCAGCTGGAGGCCCAAGGCCGGACTCTGGCCCAGGCCAAGGAGGCGCTGGAGGGTGAGGGGTCCCGGCCACCTGTGTGTCCCATTGGCCTGGCCATGGCCAGCTCTCACCTATCCATCCCCATCTTCACCCTCATCATCCCCATCCACCCCCATCTTCATCTTCAACCCATCCATCCCCATTTTCACCATCCATACCCATCCATAGTATCTGTTATATACATCTTCATCCTCGTCCATCTCCATCTTCACCGTCCATCTCCATCCATCCTCCCCATCCTCATCCCTGTCCATCCTCATCCTCAGCTCCATCCCCCTTTCCCCATTGACAGGGGGTGTCTCCATGACTTGGGGGTGTCCCCATTGATGGGGGCGGCTGTCCCCATGATGGGGTGTCCTCATGACAAGGTGTCTCCATGACTTGGGGGTGTCCCCATTGATGGGGGCGGCTGTCCCCGTGATGGGGTGTCCTCATGACAAGGTGTCCCCATTGACTGGGGTTGTCCCCAGTGATTGGTGGGTCCCCATTAGCTCTGGGGTGTCCCATGACTGGGGGTGTCCTCATGACTGGAGGTGTCCCATGGTGCGGTGTCTCCATGACTGGGGGTGACCCCATCACTGGGTTGTCCCCATGACTGAGAGGTGTCCATGTGACTGAGGCTGTCCTCATCTCTGAGGGGTGTCCCTGTGACCGAGGCTGTCCCCATGACTTGGGGTGTCCCCATGACTGCGCTGTCCCCATCACTGAGGGGTGTCCCCGTGACTGAGGCTGTCCCCATCACTGAGGGGTGTCCCCGTGACCGAGGCTGTTCCCATGACTGCGCTGTCCCCGTGTCCCCCAGCGGAGCTGGGCGTGGCGCGGCGGGAGCGGGCGCAGGAGCTGCGGGAGCGGCGCCAGGCGGTGGCGGTGGCCGAGGCGGCCGCGGTGACAGCGGCGCTGCAGAGCGCCCGCGACGCCCACCGGGAGCAGCTCGAGCAGCTCCAGCGCGAGAAGGTGCGCACGGGGCGGGGGTGCACGAGGGTTTGGGCTGCGGGAGGAACTTGGGGCACGGCGCTGGGATTTTGGGGTGCTCTGGTGGAGGTTTTTAGGGTGTGATGGGGATTTTTTGGGTACGATGGGGATTTTGGGGGTTTTAAGGGTGATTGTTGGGGAATGATGTTGGTTATTGAGGTGAAATGTTGGGTTTTGGGGTGCAGAGCTGATTTTTGATATGTGTGCTGATTGATGAGGGCACAGTGGTGATTTTTGGGGGGCGACCTTGATTTCTGACATTCCTACTGATTGTTGGGGCATGATACTCCAGGTGCAGGATCGTTTGGGTTTGCTGGTGATTTTTGGGGTCCGCTGGTGATTTTTGGGGCCCACTGGTGATTTTGGGGCTGGCAGGAGGAGCTGGAGGCCGAGCGGGGCCGGCTGGTGCAGGAGCACGAGGAGCTGGTGGCCGATCTGGCGGCAGCGCGGCAGCAGCGCCAGAGCGAGAAGCAGCAGGTGGTGGCCCTGATGTCCCCCTGTCCCTGTGCCAGCCCTTTGTCCCCCAGCCCTGTGCCAGCCCAATGTCTGCCTGTCCCTGTGCCACCCCCGATGCCCCCAGGCTCTGGCGCTGCAGGAGGAGGAGCGGGTGGCCCTGGCGGGGACACTGGCAGGGCTCCAGCAGAGCCTGGATGAGGCCACGGCTGAGCTGGAGCAGCGGCGGCGAGAGGTCACGGGCCACCAGGAGAAGGAGCAGGTGGGTTTGGGGGGCTCCCAGAACTCCCCCAGGGTGGCACAGAGCTGCCACTTCCAGCCCCTGTGCCCAGGTGTCTCCCTTCTTTGCAAACTCCATTGCCAAACTGTTCCCTGCTCCTGCAGCCACTCATGCCTGGGTGTCCCCTTGTCGCCCCCCAATTCCTGGGCATCCCCCACTGCAGTCCCTCCTGTCTAAATATCCCCTGTGCCCGCCCATTGCAGCCCCCCCATTCCTGTGTACCCCCCATTCCACCCCCCAGCTTGAGCCTCACCCCCAGCATTGCAGCCCCCCAACTTCACCCCCCCATCTCCTGCAGGAATGGGGCTCAGCTGTGGTGCCTGAGCCCCCTCACCCGATCCCTTCACCACCGCTACTGCCGTCCTCTCTCTGGGACCCCATCCCCACTGTCCCCCCCTTTCCAGGACCCATTCCATTGCCCTCCCTCTTTCCAGGACCCCATCCCCACTGCACCCCTTCTCTCCGGGACCCAATCCTCATTGTCCCCCCTTCTTTTTGGGACCCATCCCCATTGCCCACCCCCCCTCCCCGGGATCCATCCCCACTGTCCCCCTCTCTCTGGGACCCCATCCCCACTGTCCTCCTGTCTCAGGGGCCCCAACCCCACTGACCCTTCTCTCTCTGCAACCCATCCCCGTTACCCTCCCGTGTCCGGGACCCCGTCCCCATTGTCCCCCCTCTCCGGGACCCCGCCGCCCCTCGGACCCCCGTGGGAGGGAGTGGGGTCTCAGGGGGCCGTGCCCCCGCAGGCCTTGGCCACGGAGCTGCGCTCGCTGCGGGCGCGGGCGGAGGAGGCGGCGCTGAGCCACGAGCGGGAGGCGAGGACGCTCCGGGACCAAGCGGCAGCGGCGGCCAAGCAGCGGGACAGCGCCCTGCGGGAGGTGAGGCGCCCCCCAAAACCCCTTCCCGCCCCCCTGAAATCCCCAAATCCCTGGAGTTCCCCCTCCGGGCAGGCGGAGGAGGCGCGGGCGCAGCTGCGGGCGGGGGCCGAGGCGCGGGCGGCAGCGCGGCAGGAGCTGCTGGAGGCGCAGCGAGAGGCCCGGGACAGCCGCGAGGGCCGCGACACCGAGCGGCGGCGGGCGCAGGAGGCGCGGCGGGCGCTGGGCGATGCGGCCCGGGAGAAGGAGGCGCTGCAGCGCTCCAACGAGGAGCTGCGAGCGGCCCTGCGGCGCGCCGAGGGAGAGCGCATCAGGTCGGGAACGCGGGACGGCCTCACCGGGGGGTGCCGGGCGCGGCTGCAGCGCCTTGGAGGGGCTGCTCGGGGCTGGGGGGATGCTCAGGGTAAGGGAATGTCCAAGCTGGAAGATGGAGGAGTTCGGAGTGATGGGTGGGACAAGGGGCTGCTCGAATTGGGAGATGCAGGAGTTGGGAGATGCTCGGGATGAGGGAAAGCAGGAGTTGGGAGTTACAGGGGTGATCCCCACCCTGGAGGGCGATGCCTGGGGTGGGGGCGGTGTTGGGACGCTCCGGGAATGCTCAGGTTGGGATGGGGCGGTGCTTCAAGTCAGGAGGACGCTCAGGACAAGATAATGGAAATTTGGGGCTGGGGGGGCACCCGGGATGGGCACAGCTGGGGCACGGCTGGGGCCGGGGGCATGCTGCCCCCCCGGGCGCTGCCAGCCCCGGCTGCCCGCAGCCTGAAGCGCTCCGGGGAGGACAAGGAGCAGCGGCTGGCGCTGCTGGAGGCGGCGCGGGCGGCGGCCGAGCGGGAGGTGTCGGAGCTGCGGGCGGCGCTGCGGGGGCTGGAGCGTGCCCGCCTGGAGAGCCGCCGGGAGCTGCAGGAGCTGCGCCGCCAGGTCAGGGACAGCCGGCTCGGGCACAGGGGGTGGCACGGAGCCTCCCCGGCCCTCGGGGTGTCCCCGAACCGCTGGTCCCCTCACGGGCAGGTGAAGGATCTGGACAGCGAGAACAGCCGGCGGGGCCGGGAGCTGGGGGAGCTGCAGGCGCGGGTGGCCCTGGAGGAGCAGCGGGAGCAGCGCAGCCGCCGCGAGGCCTCCGGCCTCAGGCAGAAGGTGGCCGAGAGCGAGGCCGGCACCGAGGCTGCCAGGAAGGAGGTGAGGCTGTCCCCAAAGGTCCCCAAGACCCTGCTGGGGGTGTCCCAAATCCCAAAGTGTGCCTGTGCCCCTATAGCTGGCTATCATGTGGGTCTGGAGGTGTCCCTGTGCCCCTGTCCCCAATCATCGCCATCACTGTGGAATCCTGTGTCCCTGGGTTTTCCCATTGCTCCATCCCCTGCATCCCGGGAGTTCCCATTGCCCCACTGCTCCATCCCCTGCATCCCTGGGGTTCCCTGTGACCCCACTGCTCTATCCCCTGCCACTCTGGGGTTCCCCATCACCCCATTTCTCCATCGCCCATCCCCATTACCCACCCACCCTTCCCCTCTCCCCTGTCCCCCCCGCAGCTGCAGCAGCTGCAGCAGCGCCTGGCGGCGGCGGAGCAGGAGTTCCGGCGGCGGGAGCAGGAGCTGTCCCGCAGCCTGGAGGAGGCGCGGGGCAATGAGAAGAAGCTGCTGGCGGACGCGCGGAACCTGCAGCTCAAGGTGGAGGCGGCGCGGGCCGAGGTGGCCGAGCTGGGGCTGCGGCTGAGCGCGGCGCAGGGCCGGGCCCAGGGGCTGGAGGCGGAGCTGGCCCGAGGCGAGGAGCAGCGCAGGGCCACCGAGTCCCGCCTGGGCGGCCTCCAGGCCACCCTGCGACGCACCGTGGCCGTGGCCAGGGCCAAGGGTGAGCGGCCCCGGGGACTGAGGGGCTCCTGAGGGGGCTGAGGGGAAGGGAAGTGTCACCCCTTGATCCAGCCCTGGGCATCTCCAACACACCGGTGCTCTGGCTCCTGCATCCTGGGGGTCTCCCAAACCCCCTAATTCCATCCCTGCATCCCTGGATCCTCCCAAACCCCGTTATTCCATCCCTGGATCCTCCCAAACCCCGTTATTCCATCCCTGCACCCCTGGATCCTCCCAAACCCTGTTATTCCACCCCCTGCACCCCGGGGTCCCCTTCACTCCATCCCCTACATCCCCACATTTTTCCATCCCCTGCCTCCCTGGTGTCCTCCACTGCTCCATCCCCTCCCCCCAGGCCGGTGTCCCCCTGCCACCCCTCTTGTCCCCCCAGGCGGGGGCCCGGAGGGCCCGGGCAGCCCCGGCTCGCTCCCGGATCCCGAGGCCGATCCCGAGGCGCTGCGGGCGGCGCTGCGGGAATTCCTGCAGGAGCTGCAGGACGCACAGCGGGAGCGGGTGCGTGGCCCTGTCCCTCCCGCCCCCGTTATCCCCAAAGGGCCCTTCCCGGCCCGTTCCCAGCCCCTGTTCCCGGCAGGAGGAGCTCCGGGGGCAGCTGGGCAGCCTGGGCCGGCGCCTGGCGGAGGCGGAGGCGGAGCGGGACAGCGCCGGGGCCCGCGCGCAGCGGCTCCAGAAACTGCTGGACGAGAGCGAGCAAGGTGCTGGGGATTTTTGGGAACTGCGGGATTCGGGGTGGTCTGGTGGCTGCTGGAGCTGCCACAGCGAGCAGGAGCTCGGTGGGAAACTGACTCACAGGGAGGGGGGTGGTGCTGCCCAGAGCGGAGGATGCTCCCCGGGATTTCCTCCAAAATCCTGGTGGGAAACCTCATAAATCCCTGTAAACCCCAGTAAAACCCTTCTCTGCCTCCTTTAAACACCAGTACAAAGTGGTAAAAAATTCCATATATCCTTCTAACCCCAATAAAATGGGTAAAACCCCTCTGCATCCCCCACACATCCCAGTGAAACTGGTAAAACCCTCAGGGATGCCCATAAATCCCACTGGAACTGCTAAACTCCCCTAAGGATCCCATGTAAATACCAGTTAAACTGGTAAGCTCCATAAAACCCAGTAAAACTGGCAAAACCCCCTGTGCAAATTCCATAAATCCCAATAAAGTGGGGCACAACCTGTCTGCACCCCACGTAAATCCCAGTAAAACTGGTAAATCCCCCGTGTACTTCCTGTAAACCCCAATAAAACAGCTAAGAAACCCCTGTGCAAACTGCAGAAATCCCAATAAAATTAAATTAAAGACCCAAAACATTAAAAAATAGTATTAAAAAAATAACCCATTAAAAAACTCTCCATAAACTGCAGTAAAAGTGGTGAACTCCCTGTGCAGTCTCCATAAATGCCAATAAAGGGGTAAAACCCCTGTGCATCTCTCTTAAACCCCAGTGAACCCAGTAACCCCTCCCAGTCTGTCCCCCATAAATTCCAATAAAACCCCAATAAAATCCCAGTAAAACTGGTTACACCTCCCTGCGTTCCATCACCACCCCCAGAAAACTGGGAAATGCCCTGAGCAAATGCCAGAAATCCCAATAAAGTGGGTAAAGCTCCCCTGAATCTCCCAGAAACCCCAGTAAAATTGGGGACCTCCCATGCCTCCCCTGTAATTCCCAGTAAAACTGGGAATCCCCCATGCAAATTCTGTAAATCCCAATAAAATGGGTGAAACCCCTCAGCATCCCCATAAACCCCAGCAGAACTGGACAACTTCCCAGTGAATCCCCTGGACACCCAGGAAAACTGGTCAAATCCCTGTGCATCCCCTTTAAACCCCAGTAAACACCCCTAAACCCCAGTAAAACCCCACTGCACCCCCTAAGCCCCAGTAAAGACCCATCAATCCCAGTACCCCCCTGCATCCCCCATTAACCCAAATAAACAGCTCTGCACCCCCAAAACCCCAGTAACCCCCCATAAATCCCAGTAACCCCCAGCATACCCCGTAAGTCCCTCTGCAATTCCCATAAACCCCCCCTGCATCCCCCATAAATCCCAATAAGGCCCAGTAACCCCCCCAGCATCCCCCATAAACTCAGATAAACCCCTCTGCGATTCCCAGAAACCAAATAAACCCCCACAAACCCTGGTAAAACCCCACTGCAGCCCCACAAATCCCATTAAAACCCCACTGCAGCCACACAAACCCCATTGAAACCCCCCTGCATCTCCCAATAAGCCCCAGTAACCACCCCAACATCCCCCATAAACTCCTCTGCAATTCCCATAAACCCAATAAACCCCAGTAAAACCCCTTTGCAACACCATAACCCCTGGTAAAACCCCACTGCACCCCCACAAACCCCAGTAAAACCCCCTTCCATCTGCACAAACCCCATTAAAATCCCCTTGCACCCCCACAAACCCCAGTCAAACCCCACTGCACCCCCACAAACCCCAGTAAAACCCCACTGCATGCCCACAAACCCCAGTAAATCCCCACAAACCCCAGTAAAACCCCAGTAAATCCTCTCTGCACTCCCACAAACCCCAATAAAACCCCACTGCACCCCCACAAACTCCAATAAAACCCCACTGCACTCCCACAAACCCCAATAAAACCCCACTGCACCCCCACAAACCCCAGTAAAACCCCACTGCACCCTCACAAACCCCAGTAAAACCCCAATAAAACCCCACTGCACCCTCACAAACCCCAGTAAATCCCTTCTGCACCCCCACAACCCCCGCAGGGCGGCGGGAGCTGAGCGGGGCCCGCGCCTCGCTGCTGTTGCAGGACGAGAGCCTGCGGCGCTCGCAGCGGGAATGCCGCGGGCTGCGGGAGCGCCTGAGCGCCCTGGAGAGCGGGATGCGCGCCGCCGAGAGGGAGCGGCGGGCGGGACAGGTGGGAACGGGGCCGGGAACGGGGGAGCGGGCCCGGGGAACGGGGGGTCAGGGGGGAATGGCGGGGTCGGGTGGGAATGGGGCCGGGGGGAACGGGGTCAGGGGGGAACGAGGGGTCGGGTGGGAATGGGGGAGTCCAGCTGGAAACTGGGGTGTAGTGCAGGCAGGAATGCCGGGCAGTCCAGGTGGGAATGGGGGGCAGCACAGGTGGGATTGTGAGATAATCCAGGTGGGAATACCAAGCAGTCCAGTCGGGAATGCTGGGCTGTCCAGGCAGGAATGCTGAGCAGTCCAGGTGGGATAATTCAGGTGGGAATGCCGGGCAGCCCCGTGGGGGGTGTCAGGCAGCCCGGGTGGGCACGGCGGCGTGCCCGGCACATCCCGGCTGCACGCCCGCATTCCCGCGGCTCCAGGAGAAGCTGGGCGAGCTGGAGGAGGCCCGGCAGAGGCTGGAGGTGTGCGAGAGCCGGAGCGCCCGGCTGGAGCTGCAGCGGCGAGCGCTGGAGGCGGAGCTGGGCCGGGCCCGGCGGGCGCTGGCCGAGCGGGACGCGGAGGCGCGGGAGGCGCGGGAGCGAGCGGAGCAGCTCCGCACGCAGGTACCGGCACCGCTCCCGCCGGCTTCCAGGGGCTGAACTGCCTTTCCATGGATCCAGTCCCACAGTTCCCCCCTGAGCTCCCTCCCAGCGCCTCCTGAAGCACTTCCCAGTCCCACAGCTCCCACTGAACCCACTCCAGTTCGCACAGTCCCACAGCTCCCACTGAACCCACTCCAGTTCCCAGTCCCTCCAGTTTCCCCTGAGCCCCGTCCCAGCCCCACAGTTCTCACTGAACCCACTCCCAGTTCCCCCGAGTTCCCCCTAGATCCCATCCCAGTTGTTCCCGGTTCCCCCAAAATCCTCCAGTCCCCCAGTTCTCCCCAAATCCCTTCCCAATTCCTCTGCTCCTGAACACCTACCCGGTTCCCCCCAGTTCCCCCTGAGCCCCTCCCAGTCCCCCCAGTCCCCCCAGTGCCCCCAGTTCCCCACTCTCCGTTCCCGTTCCGGGCACAGCTGGCTCAGGCCGAGTCCCGCTCGGGGCCGTTCCCGGTGCCGCCGGGGAGCGGCTCCAAGGGGGAGGCTCCGGACGGGTCCCTGCTCCACGAGCGGCTCCTGCAGCTCCAGAACGCGCTGGCCGCCGGCGAGACGGACCGGAGGCTGCTCCAGGTGGGACCGGAATCCCTCCCAGTGCCCTCAGCTCCTCCCGAGCCCCTTCCCACTCCCCTCATTCTCTATGAACCCCCTCCCAGGCCTCCCAGTTCTCCCTAAGCCCCCTCCCACTTCCCCCAGTTCCCTCTGAACCCCTCCCAGTGCTCCCATTTGCCCTGAACCACTCCCGGTCCTCTCAGTTCCCGCTGGAACTCCTCCCTCTTCACCCTGAGCCCCCTCCCAGCTCCCCCAGTTCCCCTGAATCCTGTCCCAGTTCTCCCTGGACCCATTCCCAGTCCCCCTCAGCCCCCTGCCAGTCCCTGGTGTCCCGGGGTGTCACGGGGCTGTCCCGCTGTCCCCCCGGTGTCCCAGGAGGGGCTGGAGGAGGCGCGGCGGGCGCTGGCGGAGGCACGGCGGGAGAAGGGAATGCTGCGGGAGCAGCTGCGGGAGCAGCTGCGGGAGCAGCGGGAGCTGGGAATGCTCCGGGATCTGGGAATGCTGCGGGAGCCCGGAATGCTCCGGGAGCCGGGAATGCCGCCGGAACAGGGAATGCCGCCGGAACAGGGAATGCCGCTGGAGCCCTCCCAGGACCGGCAGCAAGAGGTGAGCGGGGCTGCACCCCAAATTCCCTGACCTTTGACCCCAGACTGTGGATCCCCCATAGAGCCCCGCACCCTTATGGGCTAATTAATTATCTAATTATCATCTCGTACCTGTATAATCAGATCTAATTATCTGATACTGTATTAGATAACTGATCTATTGCCGTATATATATAGATAGATATATATTACTCTAATATATATTTGGGTTTATCTGTATTTTTCTATCTGTTACACATACTTTAATAAATATTTATCTGTGTGTCCGGGCAGGAGCGGGATCCTCCCGGCCGGGCTGGATCCGCGCAGCTCCCGGCGGGGCCGGATCTCCCGGCGGGGCCGGATCCCCCCGCGGGCTCGGCCGAGCGGGAGCTGGAGGAGGCTCGGAAACGCATCCAGGTGCTGCGGGTGGGTCCCTGCGCCGGGGCCGAGCCCGATCCACGGGATGGGCTGGGGCTGATCCCGATCCATGGGATGGGGCTGGGGCTGCTCCATCGGGAGCTCACCCTGATGGGAACGAGCCTGGTGCTGGTGCTGGGATGGGGCCGGGCTCATCCCAATGGGAATGGTCCCGGTACTGGGAGGGGCCGGGCTCGTTCCAGGGGCAGGGAGGTCTCTGCACTGGGCGCACCAGGGAGGTGTTGGTG
Organism: Haemorhous mexicanus; assembly: GCF_027477595.1. NCBI lineage: Eukaryota > Metazoa > Chordata > Aves > Passeriformes > Fringillidae > Haemorhous > Haemorhous mexicanus. The sequence continues at coordinate 2,144,234 of NC_082363.1, read as the reverse complement.
TCGGTGTCGGTGTTGGTGTCGGTGTTGGTGTTGGTGTCGGTGTCGGTGTTGGTCTTGGTGTTGGTGTCGGTGTTGGTGTCGGTGTTGGTGTTGGTGTCGGTGTTGGTGTTGGTGTCGGTGTCGGTGTTGGTGTCGGTGTCGGTGTTGGTGTCGGTGTTGGTGTCGGTGTTGGTGTCGGTGTTGGTGTCGGTGTCGGTGTTGGTGTTGGTGTCGGTGTTGGTGTCGGTGTTGGTGTCGGTGTTGGTGTCGGTGTTGGTGTCGGTGTCGGTGTTGGTGTTGGTGTCGGTGTTGGTGTTGGTGTCGGTGTTGGTGTCGGTGTTGGTGTCGGTGTTGGTGTCGGTGTCGGTGTTGGTGTTGGTGTCGGTGTTGGTGTTGGTGTCGGTGTTGGTGTCGGTGTTGGCGCTGGTGTTGGTGTCGGTGTTGGTGTCGGTGTCGGTGTTGGTGTCGGTGTTGGTGTTGGTGTCGGTGTTGGTGTCGGTGTTGGCGCTGGTGTTGGTGTCGGTGTTGGTGTCGGTGTCGGTGTTGGTGTCGGTGTTGGTGTTGGTGTCGGTGTCGGTGTTGGTGTCGGTGTCGGTGTTGGCGCTGGCTCCGGGCCGTTCGGGGGTGCCCGTGCAGACCGTGCCCATTCCGGGGTGCCGGGCACCCCTCCCCGCAGGCGCAGGTGTCGGCGCTGGAGCTCCGGGCCCGGCCGCTCCCCGAGGCGCCCGCGGAGCTGCAGCGGGAGCTGGAGCGGCTCCGGCTCGGCCGCGGCGGCCTGGAGGAGCAGGTGAGGGGACATGGCCCGGGGACATGGCCCGGGGACACGGGGACAGCCCGGGGGAACACAGCCCGCAGGGACACGGAGGCACGGCCCGGCCCCACAGCCTCTCCTCCCTCCCTCCCTCCTGCAGATTGCGCTGCTCAAGGAGCAGGAGCTGCAGCGACATTCCACCGGAACTTAGGGAATTCCGGGGCATCCGCAGGGACCGGCACAGCTCCGGGATGGGAGGATCCAGCCCCATCACCGATCCCAAAACCCACAGCAGCTCCGCTCAGGGGTGAGGGGGATCCAGCCCCATCCCTGTGCTCCAATCCCACAGCGATTTTTGTCTCCTCATTCCCTTTTCTCCAGGAAAAAGCTGCACTTTTTCCACCAACCAACAAAATTTGTCTATTTTTGATACAATCTGGGACCTCATGGATGGTTTACCTATTTTCCTGTTGCAGTTTTTAATGGAAAAATGGGGAATATCCCTTTGTTTTAGCCCCAGAAGACCCAACTGATTTATTCCCCTCCAGTCTTCCAAGCCCTGCCCTCACCCCATCCTAATTTTCCCCCTTTTTCTAACAAAAAACTCCCTGGATTTGTGCTTTTGAAGGATTTTTTTTTTTTTTTAGGAACTAGCAGGGTTTTTATATGGAATTTTTGGGAATGGGGGTTTTTACTGGTGCTCCTGAGGGTGGGAAAGCCATGGGAAGGGAGGTGGTGGCTCTGACCCCCCCAGTCCCAGCCAGAATAAACATGGAAAATCCAAACTGGGAGTTCTGAGGGATTTTTTGGGGGGAAGTTGTCATTTTGGGAATGCCCAAATTTGGGCTGGGTTGAATAAGGTCCCTAAATAAGAATGAATAATAAGAATAATGACCAATAAATAGAAATAAGCAATTCTTAAAACCCAATAATGATAATTAATAATGAAGAGTAGAGGATAAGAAATCGTAATAAACAGCAAATAATGATGAGGATAAAGGTGCACCCTATAGATGAGAGAGAAGCTTTGGGGGGAAATTCACCCTGTAGAGGGGAAATGCACCTTATAGAGGGGGGATACATCCTATAGAGGGGAAATGCACCCTGCAGGGGGGAATGCACCTTATAGAGGGGGGATACATCCTACAGAGGGGAAATTTACCCTATAGAGGGGAATGCACCTTATAGAGGGGGGATACATCCTATAGAGGGGAAATGCACCCTGCAGGGGGGAATGCACCTTATAGAGGGGAAATTCAACCTGCAGAGGAGAAACTCATCCTATTAGAGGGGAAATTCACTGTGAGACTCCACACACCACCCTTCTATAGGGGAGCTGGGCAGCACCCCAAAGCCAGCCCCAAACCCACCCCAAACCCCTTTATTGTCTGTAAGTGACCCAGACCTCACCCCAAACATTTCCATCCCCTGCACCTTCCTGTAGGAACTGCCCCAAACTGAGCCCCCACAGCCCCCAACCACCACCCCAAAATCGACCAGTTTACACCCAAAACACCCCAAATCATCGCACACCCTGTGTGCAGCACTGGGAGTTGTTCAAATTGTCAGAAACCCCCCAGAAATCGGGAATAACCCCAAAGGAAGGAGCCGGGAGCCCACAATTGGGAATAATCCCAAAGGAAGGAGCCGGGAGCCCACAATTGGGAATAATCCCAAAGGAAGGAGCCGGGAGCCCAAAAATCTGGAATAAACCCAAAGGAAGGAGCTGGGAGCCCAGAAATCAGGAATACTCCCAAAGCAAGGAGCTGGGAGCCCAAAAATCGGGAATAATCCCAAAGGAAGGAGCCGGGAGCCCAGAAATCGGGAATCACCCCAAAGGAAGGAGCTGAGAGCCCAAAAATCGGGAATAATCCCAAAGGAAGGAGCCGGGAGCCCAGAAATCGGGAATAATCCCAAAGGAAGGAGCCGGGAGCCCAGAAATCGGGAATCACCCCAAAGGAAGGAGCCGGGAGCCGCAGGGCCCCTCCGCTCTCTGCGGGACCCTCCGGGGCTCCCCCTCCCGCGGAACAGAGGAAGGCACAGCAATAACAAACCCCCCCGATTTAATTATTATGTGCACAAAGAAAAGAGGAATCCCGGGGTTTCGGGGCGCTGCTCGTTCATGCACGGGAGCTGCAGCGGCGCGGGGCGGGTCCGGAGCGGGGCCGGGGCTCAGCAGCCGCCGCAGCTGCGGGCGCAGGACGCGCCCACGGTCTGGCACAGGCCGCTCGTGGCCATCACCCCGCACTTGGAGAACTTGTCCCGGCACAGGTCGGCTGCGGGGAGCGAGGGATTATCCCTGGATAATCGGGACAACTCCGGGAGAGCAGCGAGGGAAGCCCCCAAGCCCAGCCCCACCGCACGGCCCGACCCCGCCCTGCTCCGGGGGTCTCTGGAGCTTTGGTCCCGCTGGATTTTCCCTCCCCGGGATTCCGGGGAAAGGCGTGGTTGGGATGGGGACGGTCCCGGTTTCTTCCTCACCTCGCAGCAGCTCCTCGTGGGCGCACACGGTGCGGACGCAGATCTCTTTGTTGATGACGTACACCCGGCGGAGGCTGGAATTTTTGGGATAGAAAGGATGGGGGTGTAAAGCGGAGGGGTTCCCAAAATCCCGGATCGGAGGGATCAGGGGGTGTTTCCCCTCCCTCACGCACCTGTAGAAGCAGATCTCGTTCAGGCACTGCTTGCAGGGCTTGTGCACGGAGTAGAGCCGGGTGCAGGGGTACTGCTCCTCCCGGCAGTCTGCGGGCAGCGGAACCGCCAATTCCCGGGAATTCCTCACCCGGCAACTCCCCCCGCCCCGATTGTCGCCTCCCCCCGCCCCGGCTGTCTCCCCCCCGGCGGCACAGCCCGGCTCCGGGCGGGAACGGTCGGACCCCGGCACAGGGAACGGGAATGGGATCGGCACTCACCGAGCGGTCCCGGCTCCGTGGGCTCCGTCTCGGGCACCGCAGCTGAGGGGGACAGGGGGACAGAGGAGGGGGGGACAGGGGGGCAGGGGAGGGAATTTCAAGATGGGGCAGAAACATCTCCCTGCCCCTTCCCTGGATTTTAGGGCTGGAGCACCCTTGGCACCCACCGGCTGCTCTGGGGGGGCACAGCTGGGCTGGGAGACAGGGAACGGACAGAGAGACCCGGGACAGGGGGGCTTGGGGTTTGTCACCCAACCTTCAGGGCTGTCACCCAACCTGGAGGGGCTGTCACCAATCCTGGGGGCTGTCACCCACTTTGGGGGCTGTCACCCTTCCTGCTGGGCTGTCACCCATCCTGGAGGGGCTGTCACCCTTCCTGCTGGGCTGTCACCCACCCCAGGGACTGTCACCCTTCCTGCAGGGCTGTCACCCACCCCAGGGACTGTCACCCTTCTTGCAGGGCTGTCACCCCCCTGGGAGCTGTCACCCATCCTGGTGACTGTCACTCATCCTGGGGGTTGTCACCCACTTTGGGGGCTGTCACCCACCTGGGGTCGGGGCTGGCACGGTTTCCTGCTGGGATTGCTGCTGGGATTGGTACCGGAACTGCTCCTCAGGGGCTCGGGGGGTGACATCTGCAAGGAGAGACCCAGTGCAGGGACACCCCCAAATCCTGATCCCTCCCCCGGCATCCCACAGGGAAACACTCACCGTGGTAGTCGTAGTAATCCTGAATTTCTGGGGATAAAACAGAAACAGGCTGAGGGAGGGTTTGGGAGAGAGCTCATCCCGCGGAGACTGGGAGTGGGAAATGAGATCCCTGGGATTCTGTAGTGGGTTGGGAAAACTCCCTCCAGCCCCTCCAGGGATGAGCTGGGGCCACTTCCCACAGGTGGGGATTGGGGATGGATGAAGGTGCAAAAATAATTGGATAAAGTGCTAATAAATAGTTGGATAAAGGTTTAATAAAGAATTGGATATAAGGTTAATAAAGTATTAGATAAAGGGCTAATAAAGAATTGGATAAAGGTTTAACAAGGAGTTGGATAAATGTTTAATAAAGTATTTGATAAAAGTTTAATAAGGAATAGGATAAAGGGTTAATAAGGAATTGGATAAAGGGTTAATAAAGGATAAAGGTTTTAAAAGGAATTGGATAAAAGTTTAATAAGGAATTGGATAAAGGGTTAATAAAGTATTAGATAAAGGGTTAATAAAGAATTGGATAAAGGTTTTACAAGGAATTGGATAAATGTTTAATAAAGAATTGTCAGCGAGAGCAGGGGAGGAGCTGGGAAGGCCGGGAATTCCAAGGGCGGAGGAAAAGGACGGAGCACAGGAGGGAGGGATCAGAGGGACGGGTGTGTGTCTGTCCGGATCAGAGGGATGGGTGTCTGTCTGTCCGGATCAGAGGGATGGGTGTGTGTCTGTCCGGATCAGAGGGACGGGTGTCTGTCTGTCCGGATCAGAGGGATGGGTGTCTGTCTGTCCGGATCAGAGGGGTGGGTGTGTGTCTGTCCGGATCAGAGGGACGGGTGTCTGTCTGTCCGGATCAGAGGGACGGGTGTCTGTCTGTCCGGATCAGAGGGACGGGTGTGTGTCTGTCCGGATCAGAGGGACGGGTGTCTGTCTGTCCGGATCAGAGGGGTGGGTGTGTGTCTGTCCGGATCAGAGGGACGGGTGTCTGTCTGTCCGGATCACAGGGGTGGGTGTCTGTCTGTCCGGATCAGAGGGACGGGTGTCTGTCTGTCCGGATCAGAGGGACGGGTGTGTGTCTGTCCGGATCAGAGGGATGGGTGTCTGTCTGTCCGGATCAGAGGGGTGGGTGTCTGTCTGTCCGGATCAGAGGGACGGGTGTCTGTCTGTCCGGATCAGAGGGGTGGGTGTGTGTCTGTCCGGATCAGAGGGACGGGTGTCTGTCTGTCCGGATCAGAGGGACGGGTGTCTGTCTGTCCGGATCACAGGGGTGGGTGTCTGTCTGTCCGGATCAGAGGGACGGGTGTCTGTCTGTCCGGATCAGAGGGACGGGTGTGTGTCTGTCCGGATCAGAGGGATGGGTGTCTGTCTGTCCGGATCAGAGGGGTGGGTGTGTGTCTGTCCGGATCAGAGGGGTGGGTGTGTGTCTGTCCGGATCAGAGGGATGGGTGTCTGTCTGTCCGGATCAGAGGGGTGGGTGTGTGTCTGTCCGGATCAGAGGGGTGGGTGTGTGTCTGTCCGGATCAGAGGGATGGGTGTGTGTCTGTCCGGATCAGAGGGGTGGGTGTGTGTCTGTCCGGATCAGAGGGACGGGTGTCTGTCTGTCCGGATCAGAGGGACGGGTGTGTGTCTGTCCGGATCAGAGGGGTGGGTGTGTGTCTGTCCGGATCAGAGGGACGGGTGTGTGTCTGTCCGGATCAGAGGGGTGGGTGTCTGTCTGTCCGGATCAGAGGGACGGGTGTGTGTCTGTCCGGATCAGAGGGACGGGTGTGTGTCTGTCCGGATCAGAGGGACGGGTGTCTGTCTGTCCGGATCAGAGGGACGGGTGTGTGTCTGTCCGGATCAGAGGGATGGGTGTCTGTCTGTCTGGATCAGAGGAATGGGTGTCTGTCTGTCCGGATCAGAGGGACGGGTTTGTGTCTGTCCGGATCAGAGGGAGGGGTGTCTGTCTGTCCGGATCAGAGGGACGGGTGTGTGTCTGTCCGGATCAGAGGGACGGGTGTCTGTCTGTCCGGATCAGAGGGACGGGTGTGTGTCTGTCCGGATCAGAGGGATGGGTGTCTGTCTGTCCGGATCAGAGGGGTGGGTGTCTGTCTGTCCGGATCAGAGGGACGGAAGGGGCGGGGCCGTCTCAGCGCGAGGCTCTCACCTGCCTGCTGGTCGTACTGGGAGTACTGGACTGGCTCGGGGTAGGTGATGCCCTCGAACCTGCTGAACTGTCCCTGCACCAGGAGCACTGCGGGACAGGGCTGGGGTCAGCGGGGCACAACAGCCCAACCCGGGATCTGGGATTCCCATGGGCACCCCAAACCGGGATCTGGGATTCCCATGGACACCCCAAACCGGGATCTGGGATTCCCGTGGACACCCCAAACCAGGATTTGGGATTCTCATAGACACCCCAAACTGGGATCTGAGCTTCCCATGGACACCCCCAACCGGGATCTGGGATTCCCGTGGACAACCCAAACTGGGATCTGGGATTCCCACAACACCCCCAACCGGGATCTGGGATTCCCGTGGACACCCCCAGCCCAGGGATTTGGGGTTCTCTGCTCCCACCATCCCCCCAGTCCCACGGACACCCCCTGCCCAGGATTTGGGGTTCCCACGGACACCCCCAGCCTGACCCTGCTCCCACCATCCCCAATCCCACCCCTCTGTCCTCAGGGCCCCGTGGCCCCAGGAGAGCGGGAGAAGGATTTGGGATGCTCAGGGATGCAGGATCAGCCCTGCCCGGGGTCCCTGCAGCACCCAGGTGACCCCAGGGGTGACCCCAGAGGATCCCGGCTGCCACGGCCCCGCTGCCCCCGGGATGCTCCAAGGCCTTCCATCCCCTGGGAGCTCATCCGGGGGAAACTGCTCCAAATCCAGCACGGAAGAGTCGGATGGACTGGAATCCCTGGGAAGGGTCTGGAATCCCAGGAAGGGACCAAAATCCCTGGGAAAGGACTGGAATCCTGGGAAGGGATGGGAATCCCCAGGAAGGGGGATCTGCTCAGCCCACGCTCTATCCCTCTGCTCCATCCCTCTGTGTCCCAGGACAGGAGCACCCCTGGGTCGGGAATGCTGCCGGGACAGGGTTGGAGGCTCCAGCCCCCTTCCCTCTCCCCGAGATGTTTCCCTGTGTCCCCTCCCCTCCTTTCACCCAAACTTCTCCTGGCTCCGGCTCCGTCCCCTCCCTGCTGGCTGCCACCCCCTCTGCCAGCCCCCCAGGGCTACAAACCTCATTTCCCTGGATTTTGTCCCAGTTTTGTGCCACCTCCCTGTCCCAGCTGGCTCGGAACCTCGTGGGTCCGGCTCAGAGCCATTCCCAGCCTAGAGCTGAGCCCAAAGTGGGATTTGGGGGAATTTTGGGGAGGAACAGGGAATGAGTGATGGTGCAGCCACCCAAAGATCACTGGGGGTTGTGGCCACCTCTTGATCATCCCTGCAACGATGCTTTAGTAACAAAAATTAACACTTTGCACCCTAAAAATGCATTTTTGGAGGCTTTGATCCCCAGAATGAGATTCTGGAAGGTAAAAATGAGGCTTTGGGCCAAAACAATGAGTATTTGGGTCTATAAATGAGACTTTGGCCTCTAAATGAGAGGCTTTGGACTTTCAAAACCAAACTTTTGGCCTTAAAAATGAGATTTTGGGCATTCAGATGAACCTTTAGACCTCCAGAAGTGCACATGGGACTTCGAAATGAGGGTTTGCACCATAAAAAATGAGGTTTTCTATCACAAAATCAAAGTTTTGGGCTCCAAAAGTGAAGATTTAGGACCTAAAACTGAGGTTTAGGGATATTAAAATGAGGTTTTGGGGACACAAAAATGAGGGTTTGGGACCTAAAAATGAGGGTTTGGCACCTAAAAATTAGGATTTGGAACATAAAAATGAAGTTTTGGGATGCAAAAATGAGGCTTGAGGGCACAAAAAAATTAGGTTTTTATCTCTAGAAATGGGGTTTATATCCTGAAAATGACAGTTTGGACCCTCCAGTTGTGTATTGGGGTTTAAAACCGAGGAAAACCGGTAAAAGTGGATCTAGGAAATGTGGATTGGGATGATCCAAACGCTGCTGGGGGTTCGGGGGTGGCACCTGGGGCTGGGGACACTCACCTGGCAGACACAGCACCAGGAGCTCCGCCGCTCTCATCCTGCTGGAATGACGGGAAAGGGCGGGAGCGCGGCCGGGATGCAGCCGAGGAGTCTGGATGTGAACAGAGGGAATTCAGAGGGAGGAGACACTCGGGGACACGTGGGGACACTCAGGGACTCTGCCCCATCCCGGGTGTCCCCGGGAGCTGGCTCCAAAAACATTCTCCCCCTCCCAGTCCTCAGAAACCAAAGAATTTCCCCAAAAATGCTTCCCGCCCATTCCCAGGGGATTTGCAAGGACCAAAGCCCGGAATATCCCGCGGGCAGAGCGGGGAGGAGAAATCCCGCCGGGATGCGGGGTCACCCCCGGCATCATTCCTGGGATGTCGGGATCCCTCCTGGGGAGTCGGGATCACTGCCAGGATCATTCCTGGGATGCTGGGATCGCCCTCAGGATCGCTCCCAGGATGTCAGGATCATTCCCGGGATGTCGGGATCACTCCCGGGATGTGGGAGGAGAGGTCCAGACCTCCCGGAGTGGAAATCTGGGGCTCCTTTCCCGAGGTTTCCAATTCCTTGGGTGAGGAATTGTTTCGGGGGGTTGCTGCATTTGCTGGGGCGTCCCCTAAATCCAAAGGAAGGTGAGGATTTGAGGAGAAAATCCCGGATTTTGAGAGGAATCCCGTGGGGTTGGGCGGCCTCTGACGCTTCCCGGCGTTTTCCAAGCCTGCTGCTCCCGGCGGGACGAGGGGCCAAGGCCGGGAGCCGCCAGGAATGCCGGCCGCCCTTCCCCCATCCCCAGCCAGCTCCAGGGGAAAAATCAGGGGAAAAAGAGAAATTTTCCCCCCAAACTCCTCTGAAATCCAGGGGAAGGGGTTTGAGGATGAATCCTGCCGGCATTCCAGGTGCTCGGTGGGGGGATCCTCCCCGGGCTCTCCCGGCTCTGCTGCCAGAGAGGGGAAACTGAGGCACGGGGGAGAGGAGCCCTTTGGAACCCAATCCCTGTGGAGCGGGAACATCAACCCCCCGTGCCGGGAGAGCTTCCCGGAGAGATCCCGGGGAACATGGCTCCAGCCCCACAACACCCGGGAAGGGTCAGTGGGACCGGCCACAGCCGCTCTGGAGTGTGGGATCCTCCAGGGATTCCATCCCACACCAGCCCCAGTGTGGGATCCTCCAGGGATTCCATCCCACACCAGCCCAAGTGTGGGATCCTCCAGGGATCCCATCCCGCACCAGAATTTGGGATCCTCCAGGGATCTCATCCTGAACCTTCCAGGGATCCCATTCCACACCAGCTCTAGTGGGATCCTCCAGGGATTCCATCCCAGTGTGGGATCCTCCAGGGATCCTATCCTGGACCTTCCAGGGATCTAGCTCTAGAGTGTGGGATCCTCCAGGGATCCCATCCTGCACCAACTCCAGACTGTGGGATCCTCCAGGGATCCCATCCTGCACCAGAATTTGGGAAGCTCCAGGGATCCTATCCTACACCTTCCAGGGTTCCATCCCTCTCCAGAGTGTGGGATCTCCAGGGATCCCATCCTACACCTTCCAGGGATCCCATCTAGCTCCAGAGTGCGGGATCTTCTGGGGATCCCATCCCACTCTGTCCCCAAAGTCCCGTTTCCCAGCCACCCCGGTCACTGAAGGCACCTTCCAGGGCCCTTGTCCCGCACCAAACCCAGCGTGTGGCACCCTCTGGTCCCCAGGGGCTCCCCAGCACCATCACGGCACCCTCAGGACCCCATCCTGCAGCCCCACCAAACCAAGCCCCTTCCCCACAGAGCTCATCCCACGGGAACCTGCTCCTCCTCCTCCTCCCCATTCCAGGACTGGAGCTGCTGGAGGTGCTGACTCCAGACCCTCCCTGGCTCCGGGAATCTGCAGAGTCGGTCCCAGGCTGGGCTGGGTCAGCTCAGCCCCGGCTGTGCCTCGGTGGGACCGGCCCTGTCTGCTCCCCACGGCCCAGGAGCCGGCCCGGAACGTCCCGGGGTTAAAGGAACCGGGATGAACCGGACCAGCGGCACCTCCGGAGGCCTTGCCAGGCTGGCAGAGCTGGGGTCCGGGACAGCTCCTGGGGCCTGACTGGGGGTCTGGGGTGGGCTGGGGGTGCCCATCCCGAGCTCTGCTGGTTCTGCAGGTGCCGGGATCCCGTGGGATGGCAGAGCCAGCGTCCTGTGGATCCAAGTAATCCTGGTCTGTGCCTGGATCCCAACAGGGAGGGAGGGATGGATGGATGGATGGATGATGGATGGATGGATGGATGGATGGATGGATGGATGGATGGATGGATGGATGATGGATGGATGGATGATGGATGGATGGATGGATGGATGGATGGATGATGGATGGATGATGGATGGATGGATGGATGATGGATGATGGATGGATCCATGGATCCATTGGTCCATGGATGGGTGGATGGAGGGAGAGACACCACCTCTGGAGCCATCCCCCACCATCCTCCCGCCCTCCCAAGGACACGGCTCCGCAGTGCCCTCTTTGCCAGCCCTGCTTCCAGCCTGCACAGCTTCTCCCGAGCTCCAATTCCCTGAATTTCCCCCAATCTTGGCCGGAGCTCGCAGGGTTTGGCCGCGGGACGGGGACAGTCGGGTCACGTCTGCCCCGATGGCGACGCCAGCGGCTGCTCCCGACGGAGACCCCGGAGCGACGCCGACGCCCCCACGACATGCTCACGACATGCCCACGATGTCCCCACGACATCCCCCCTTCACCGAGGCCACCGAGGAGGGGATGAAGCCGCCTCCAGCCTCGTTCCCCCCGTCCTCCCCCGGCCCGGCCGCTCCCCGCCGGGAGGGCCCCGCTGTTCCCCCTTCCCTTCCCCAGGCTCCGCTCCGTCCGTGCAGGGGTCCGGCGGCTCCGACCGCGCCAGATGTTTTTGCAACGGCACATCTGGGAACAATCAACCCCGGAGAAAGAACACCACAGTCCCTTTCATTCTGCTAAACCCCACCTTCCCCCAGCCTCCCAGCCTTTCCCCCCTCCCTCAGCTTTTTTTTTTTTCTTCCCATTTTCCTTTTTTTTTTCTTTTCCTTTTTTTTTCGTTTCTTTTCTTTTTTTTTTTTTTTTTTTCTTTTTTTTTGAGCTCTCCCGTTGCTAGAGAGTGGGAGAACAAAGGGAATATTAAAGGATTCCAATTTTTTTGGCCCCCCCACCAGAGGTAAGGAACTTGGTGCCCCCATCCCTGTTTTCACATCACCTTTTCCTCAGGGGCCCGTTCCCCAAAAATAAATTGGAATAAAAGATCCCTTTTCTACAATCTCTTTCCAGGATAAAAAAAAAAAAAAAAAAACCAAACCCAAAACAACCAACAAACCCACGGCTTCCTCCAGGCTTTAGGGTATTTTTAGACTTTCTGGAAGTGGTTAAAAATCTCCAGTAACTGTCAGGCCTCAAAGAAGGGCCCCCTCCCCCCGCGGCTGCCGTTCCTTCAGCCCCCCCAAAAATCAAGAGGGTTTGGCTTTGTGAGGTTAAAAAGCTGAAAACAACTTTTCCAAGCTCTTAACCGATGGAGTTTTAAAGGTGATTTCACAAAGTCCCCAAAATGGGGGTTCCGCCCCGTTTGCTGCTGGGAGGGGGTCCCCGGAATTCCTGGGAATTGGGGGGGGTTTCCCTCGCCTGCTCCTTACCAGTGAGCGCCGGCTCTGCCCTCGCCTCGGTCTCCTCTCTGCTTCCCCAAAACTCTTGAAATGGGAGTCCGAAAAAACAAAAAAACCCAAAAAACCTCCTACCTCCAGCACGGGGGATCCGCTGGGTCCTAAAGCCACACCTGAGCCGGCCCCTTCCTCCTCCCGCGCTGCCTGGGAGGGGGAAAGCCGGGAAAACCCACCAATAACCCCAAACAGCCATCCGTGAGAACGCACCGCGGCCAGGGGCGCCGGGGACGGGGTGCTTTGTTGTTTTTGGGGTTTTTTTTCCCGGCGGGATGAGTTTTAAATCCATGGAAAAGCGAGGAGGGGGGAGGATCCCGCGCGGAGCGGGCCGGGGTTTGTGGGGCTGCGGGGAGGGAGGGATGGAAGGAGCAGCTCCGGGGATTTTTCCGCCGCTTCGTCAGTTCTTGGGGAAAAAAAATCACTGCACCCCCAAAATCTGGGATCCTGAGATCACAGCACCCCTCCCGATCCAGGGGTGGATTCCCATTCCCCCCCAGCAGCGAGGATGCTGCAGCCCCGCGGGGGATTTGTCCCGGGACGGGGCGGGAAAATATCCCAGATCACCCAAATCCCGCTTTCCCAGCCAGGCCGGGGCTGCGGGAGGCTCTGCAGCCCCCGGTGCCGGCCTGGGGCCCCTTTCCCCGCTCCTGGAGGAGGATCCCGGCGGGATCGCGATGATCCCGAACCCCCCGAGCTCAGCAGGGACACAGAGCCAGAGCTGGGCGGTGAATCCTGCAGGTTTGGGGTGAAAAACCCAGGAAAGGAGCGGAGGGAGGGCACTGGGGTGGAGGGAGGAGGTCTCTGGAGACGGGAATGGGGGTGAGCAGATTTTCTCCCGTGGGACTGGATTCCCAGCAGCCCACGCTGGATTGTGCCGAGGGCTGAGCACCAGGACAGGCTCTGAGAGCTGCAAAATGCAGGAAAAAAAGGGATTTTCAGAGCATGATGAGAGGCAGATGGGGCGGGAAGGTGCTCCTATCTCCTCTCCTCTGGATTTCCAGGCTGAGGAATGGATAAAACCACCCAAAGGACCCCAAAACCACGTCAGTTTCCAGGCTGAAGGATGGGTAAAACCACCCAAAGGACCCCAAAACACCTCATTTTCCAGGCTGAAGGATGGGTAAAACCACCCAAAGGACCCAAAACCACCTCAGCTGCTCCACCGAGCTCCTGCCGGCCCCCAAGTGCAGCGCTGTCCCCATCCCAGCCCTGTTCAGCTCCAGCGGGGGCAGGAGCTGCCTGTCAATAATTAAATGAACTTGGCCACCCCCGGGGCCGAGAACACCCTCCGGGCCCATCCAAGCCAAACACCGGAGCGGAGCGCGCGGAAATTCCAAGGGGAAGCGGCTCCCGGGTGCCTCTGCTTTGGATGCCGCCAGGAACAGGCAGAACTCCCGAGGGCTCGGAGCGGGGAGGGTTTTTCCAGGCTCGGGAAGCCTGGGTTAACAACCGCAGCCTTGGCCGGGCCTTCAGGAAACCTCTTACCTCTGCTTGTGCCTCATTTCCTGACCTAATCCCAGCTCCCCAGGGCAGAGAGGCGCCGCCGGCGCTCGGAGGGGTTTCAGACTTTCCATGGAAGCGAATCCCTGCAGGAAGCAGCCCGGGATCCTGGGAGGCAGCTGGAAAACCCCGGGAGGGGCCGGGGCAGCACAGACCCCGGGGGAGCTGCTCCTTCCCTGTGGGATGCGGCATCGCCGCCTCCCGGCTTTTCCTCGGTGGAAGGAGCGAGGTTTCAGAGTCTCAGCCAGGACACCTGGGCTTTTCCAGCGATTATTGTTATTTTCTAGGAAATTCCAGCTGGAGAGAGGTTGTTCAGCCCAGTTTGGGCTGCAGGAATCCCAGCGGTGTCATCCCTGGCTCCAGGCCCTGCTTTCGAGCATCGAGCCGAGTGTTTCCCAGCCTGCCTGGGAACAAGGTGACCCCGACACCTCCTCCTGCTCCAGGGATCCTCACCCGTGCCATCCCAGCCCCACCCCCAGCGGGCAGCAGGGACGAGCAGCCAAGAAAATAAGTGTTAATTTATTGGACAAGACCCGCAACAGCCCCGTCCAGAACCCGCGAGCGGCACCGTCGCCTTCCCGACGGGGAAGAGTTAAAAAATAGAGAATTTGTGGGGTCTGCAATGCTACAGAGGTCCCATCCCCAAGCAGAGGTGCTCTGCCCGAGCATTCCAAGCGGAGAAGGGGCCCAGGCGCTGGGGATGGAGCAGCAGCCTCGGCAAGCTGGGAACGGGGACTGTAAACTCCCTACACATCTAGAGGGGACTGGGGCTTCACAGTGACACAGCTGGGGACACCAGGGACCCCCTTCCTGACGGCCTGGGCAGGCCACGAGAGGGTGGCCAGCCTGGGAGTGGGGGGGAGTCCTGCAGGAAGAGCCATGCTGGATCCTCCTCCTCCTCTGGATCTTCTCGCCCGTTCCTCCTCCACCTCCTGCTCCTCTGGGCTGCAGCCATGGGATCAGGGTGGCCGTGGGATCAGGGTGGCCGTGGGATCAGTGTGACCATGTGACCACCATGGCTGTGGGCTCAGCGTGGCCATGGGATCAGTGTGGCTATGGAATCAGCGTGGCCACGGGATCAGCGTGGCCACGGGATCAGTGGGGCTGAGGGATCAGAGATCAGTGTGGCCACAGGATCAGTGTGACCATGTGACCACCATGGCTGTGGGCTCAGTGTGGCCATGGAATCACCATGGCCATGGGATCAATGTGGCTGTGGGCTCAGTGTGGCCATGGGATCAGCGTGGCTGTGGGCTCAGTGGGATCACCATGGGATCACCATGTCCACAAGATCACTGTGGGATTCCCATCTGTGATGCTGAAGGATCCCACCTGCTGCATCCTTGCTTTTTCCAGGATAAATAAATTAAGGAAGTGTCCGAGGGCTGGGGCAGAGGCACAGCTGGCACTGCTATCTCACAGCCAGGGACATCCTGGGCGTGGCGAACAGGGGCTGGTCCAGGGGTGGCCAGGCCGGCTGCTGCTGGCTCAGCTCCTTCTCCAGCCTCTTGAAAAGCTTCTTGGAGGCTTTTTTCCGGCGCAGCCGTCGGAAGCAGCCGAGCAAGCCGTGATCCAGGGCAGTCTGGGGCCAGAACAGGAGGGAAACGGGGTTGGGGGAGGACAGGAGAGCCCCATGCCCACCTGGAGAAGCTCCAGGGGGATGCCCCGTCCCAAAGCCCCCCTGACCTACCTCCAGCACGAAGGCAGCGAAGAAGTTGAGGGCGGCGATGCCCAAGAGGAGCAGCTTGAAATTGAAATCCTCGATGGGCTGGAGCTTCAGCAGGGATTTGGGGAAGCCCAGCGGGTACAGGGTCAGCCAGATCATCAGGCCGAAGAGCAGGATGAGGACGAGCAGGAAGAGCACTGGGGGCGAGAGGGGGCGGGGTGAGGGCAGGGGAGAGAGGGCTGGTGGCTCGCGGTGTCCCCGTGGGTGTCCCCGTGGGTGTCCCTGTGTCCTCACCGTTGGTGTAGAGTGGCTCCCGGAAGGGGTAGCCCTTGGACATGGCCACGGCCAGGATGAGGTACTGGAAGCCGGTGACACAGAACAGGACAGTGTTCTCGTAGTTGGGCAGGTTCTGGGGCGCTGTCACCGTGCTGTTCAGGGGGACGTACCTGGGCCAGGGGACAGGGTCAGCAGAGAGGCCAAGAGGGGCCGAACATCACCCCTGGTTCTCCATCAGTTACAACTTTGGGAAGAGCAGGGGCAGCTCCAACCTCTGCTCTGGGACCAGGGATAGATCCCTTGGGAACGGGAGCTGGGCCAGGGGGGTTGGGTTGGAGATCAGGAAAGGCTCTCCTTTCCCAGAGGGTGCTGGGCACTGCCCAGGCTCCCCAGAATGGTCCCAGCCCCAGGGCTGCCAGAGCTCCAGGACAGGCTGGAATTGCTGGGGTGTCTGGGCAGGGCCAGGGGTTGGACTGGATGATCCTTTCCAGCTGAGGACATTCCATGGTTCTCTGTCTGCTGCCAGATCCCAAATCCCAGGACACACCCTGGGCTCTGCCACAACCTTGCTGCTGTCCCCATCATCAAACCCTCAGGAAACCAGGGCAGGTTCAGGTGGGATATTGGAAAAGACTTCCTCGTGGGAAGGGCTACAAAGCACTGGAACAGCCTGTCCAGGGGAGGATGGAATCACCACCCCTGGAAGTGTCCAAAAACCCCGTGGACCTGGCACTTGGGGCTTAGTGGCAAACAGGGGCTGGCAGTTGGACTCGATGACCTTTTCCAACCCTGAACCCCACGATTCCCAGATCTGGGGCCCTCACCAGCTCTGTGAGACGGTGATGAAGTAGCTGAGGACCTGCACGGTGATGAGCAGGGCTGTCTGCAGCAGGAGGCTGCCCAGCACCAGCCCGCTGATCAGGGCTCCCTGCGGCCGCCGCACGCCCAGCGCCGGCGCCGGCCCCGTGCGCCCCATCAGCACGGCCACCGTGGTGGTGATCACCAGGTCGAAGAACAGGAACTGGAAATCACTCAGGTTGGTGTTGATCTGGGGAGGAGGGAAGGGACAGGCTCAGACCCAGTAAGGCTGATACCTCAGGGTTTTAGTTTTTATATTTCCCGTGTGTTTGTGACCCTGCAGCTCTTTGGTGTGTAACTCCAAACTCCACAGGCAGTGCCAGCTGCTGCTCTCCCGTTCTGGGCAGACACAGCAATTCCTCTCCAGCCTGGCAGTCAAGGACACCTCACTGCCTCAGGCCCCAGAGATTGAACAAAAGGGAGCTGGGGGAGCCAACCTGGGGTAAATGACTTCATTACCTGGAGCTGTAATTGCAGCATTAACCCCCAATATGCAAATGTAGCAAAGTTACAAAAGTGTGAAAACCTGTGAGCTGTTTTTCTTGGGTGCAGCCCCTGGGGGGCTTCTGACTGTCCAAAATGTACCTGAGGGCCCTTCAATAAATACACCTGCTTTTTATTCCCTTGTCTGGCTCTGCTTTTAGGCAGCCCCAAAAGGCATGGGTGCCCCAGGAATTCTGAGAAAAGCAGGGATTCAGGGTGGCACTCACGGTGTAGAGCAGGAGCACGGACACGAACTGGACCAGGCTGTACAGGGCCATGTACTTGAAGACCCCGAAGGAGGTGACCAAGGAGCACCGGCCCTCCCTGAGGGGGACACAGCGTCACCACCGGCCAGCCCTCCCCGGGAGGGATCCCGAGAGCACTTCGGCATTCCCGGCATCCCCCGCATCCCCGGGATTCCCCAGCTCACCGGATGACCCTGGGCACGCACTCGATGGTGGCCACGCGGGAGGTGAAGGGCGAGGCCACCGACGCCTCGGCCTCGGACAGGGAGATGCCGACGTCGGCCGCCCGCAGCGCCCCGCAGTCGTTGGCACCATCCCCGCACATCCCCACGCAGTAACTGCGGGAGAGGGAGCCCTCATTCCTCAGGGAATGGGAGAGGGAGCCCTCATTCCTCAGGGAATGGGAGAGGGAGCCCTCATTCCTCAGGGAATGGGAGAGGGAGCCCTCATTCCTCAGGGAATGGGAGAGGGAGCCCTCATTCCTCAGGGAATGGAAAACTGAGCCCTCATTCCTCAGGGAATGGAAAACTGAGCCCTCATTCCTCAGGGAATGGAAAACTGAGCCCTCATTCCTCAGGGAATGGGAGAGGGAGCCCTCATTCCTCAGGGAATGGAAAACTGAGCCCTCATTCCTCAGGGAATGGGAGAGGGAGCCCTCATTCCTCAGGGAATGGGAGAGGGAGCCCTCATTCCTCAGGGAATGGAAAACTGAGCCCTCATTCCTCAGGGAATGGGAGAGGGAGCCCTCATTCCTCAGGGAATGGAAAACTGAGCCCTCATTCCTCAGGGAATGGGAGAGGGAGCCCTCATTCCTCAGGGAATGGGAGAGGGAGCCCTCATTCCTCAGGGAATGGGAGAGGGAGCCCTCATTCCTCAGGGAATGGAAAACTGAGCCCTCATTCTTCAGGGAATGGGAGAGGGAGCCCACATTCCTCAGGAATGGGGAAAGAGAGCCCACATTCCTCAGGGAATGGGATCCCACATTCCTTAGGGAATGGGGAAAATCCCTGGCTCAGCCCAGAGAAGCTGTGGAGGCCCCGTTCCAGGCTGGACCTGGTGAAGTGTCCCTGCCCACGGCATGGGTGCCACCAGGTGATGTTTGAGGTGTCTCCCAACGCCGCCCACCCTGTAATTCCAATATCCATCCCCTGGGATCCATCCCCTGGGATCCAGCCCCTGGGATCCAGCCCCTGGCCTTACTTGAGCTCCTGCAGGCTGCACACCAGCTGGGTCTTCTGCTCGGGCAGCATGCGGGCGAACACGGTGGCCCGGAGCAGGATCTGCCAACAGGGAGGATCCGTCAGCGTTCCCGGGGGGCAGGGAACTGGGAATGGCCAGCTGGGCACTGGAAATGTCCAGCAGGGAACTGGGGATGTCCAGCTGGGAACTGGGAATGGCCAGCTGGGCACTGGGAATGTCCAGCAGGGAACAAGGTTCCCAGCCTCCTGGAGGGTTCCCAGCGGCACTGGAAGGTTCCCAGCCCACTGGAGGGTTCCCAGTGGCACTGGAAGGTTCCCAGCGGCACTGGAAGGTTCCCAGCCCACTGGAGGGTTCCCAGTGGCACTGGAAGGTTCCCTGCCCACTGGAAGGCTCCCCAAGGCCCCTGGGGGCTCCCTGCCCGACTCACCCTGGGCAGCAGCTCGGAGAAGTGCTCGCAGACCACCTGGAAGGATTTCCCGTTGAGGGCGAAGTGGCAGTGCCGGGCTGGGAGGGAGGAACCGTCCCGCTGCTGCAGGCCCTGCCAGGAAACAGCTCCAGCTCCAGCCCCAACCCCTGCAGGGCCCCCGGGCCAAGCCAGGACCCACCTGGAGCAGCGGGAATAGCTCCCAAAATCCCAATTCCCAGTGGGGCTGTTTGGGGCACAAGGCTGGGCTGACCCAGTCATCCAAGCCTAGTCTGGAGCAGTAGGAATAGCTCCCAAAATCCCAATTCCCAGTGGGGCTGTTTGGGGCACAAGGCTGGGCTGATCCAGCCATCCAAGCCTAGTCTGGAGCAGCGGGAATGGCTTCCCAAAATCCCAATTCCCAGTGGGGCTGTTTGGGGCACAAGGCTGGGCTGACCCAGTCATCCAAGCCTAGTCTGGAGCAGCGGGAATGGCTCCCCAAAATCCCAATTCCCAGTGGTGCTGTTTGGGGCACAAGGCTGGGCTGACCAAGGTCTCCATGCCAGACCTGGAGCAGTGGGAAAGGCTCCCCGAAATCCCAATTCCAGGGACACCAATGAGGCTGTCAGGGGTGCAGCCCAGCATTCCACGCCCAGCTGGGAGCAGGATCGAGCAGCAGCCATGGGCAGGTGTTTGGAGCTGCCATTCCAGCCTGGATCCCTGGATGTGCTCCAGGGAGAGGCAGGAGCAGCTGAACCTCTCCAATGGATGGGTTTATCAGGAGCAGGATCACAGCCTTAACTGCCTCCAAGGATAACGATGATGGAAAACCCCTTCCCATCCTTGGGAGGGCTCAGGGCCAGGCTGGAGCACCCTGGGATAGGGGAAGGTGTCCCTGCCCATGGAATGGGACAAGCTTTGAGGTCCCTTCCAACCCAACCCGTTCTGGGATTCCGGGATTCCCAGGACTGTGGAGAAAGCCGGATTTGAGGGACTCAATTTCTTAGATATTGGGAAGAAATTCCTCCCTGGGAGGGTGGGGAGGCCCTGGCACAGGCTGCTCAGAGCAGCTTTGGCTGCCCCTGGATCCCTGGAAGTGTCCAAGGCCGGGCTGGAGAGGGCCTGGAGCAGCCTGGGATGGTGGAAATTGTCCCTGCCCGTGGGATGGGATGAGCTCTAAGATCCCTCCAACCCCAACCACTCTGGAATTCTGTGATTCCACAAAAAACCGAGCCCTGCAGGGTGCCTGGGCAGTTTGGGCTCCCAAAAGGTGTCCTGGGCTCTCACCTCGGGCTGCTCCTCGCCCTGGGAATGCTCGGCCAGGACGAACTTGAGGGTGGCAGGTTTGTCGTGGCCGGGTGGCGAGGCTGTGACGAAGATCACGCCCTCCCTGGGCTCCACCATGCGGCACCCCCGCGCCACGTTCATGGCTGTCAGCATGTTGTCACCTGCCAGGGACACATGGGCCATCAGCAAGGAGGTTTTGGGATGTCCAGGCCAAGAGGAGCAGCTCCAAGCTGCCATGTCCCCTCTCCCAGCCACCGCAGCCATGTGGTGGCTTCGCTTCCCTCTTCTTTCCTCCAAAACCTCCTGCCTGTCCTGCCCCAACGAAATGTGGATTCAACCCCTTTCTCCTGCCTGGAAAACACGCAGAGGTGACCCTAGGCATGGAATTTGGGATTTCAAACACAGCAATATTTAGGGGATGGACAGCAGAACAATGAGTTCCTCCACCCAAAACACGTCCACGCCCTGAGCCCCGCAGTGGATCATGCATCCCGAGGGCAGGGATGCACAGAGCCAGGACCCAGGAGTCCTCGTGGTGCCCCACAACTGCTTCAGGCACAGATTCCTGCTAGGGGTCATGCTGGGGCTCCTGGTGGGGTCCCTGGTGGGGTTCCTGGTGGGATTCCAGAGGTGGGGTTCCTGCTGAGATCCCTAGTGGGAATCCTGGGGTGGGGTTCCTGGGGTGGGGTTCCTGGGGTGGGGTTCCTGGGGTGGGGTTCCTGGTAGGGATCCTGGTGGGGTTCCTGGGATGGGGTTCCTGGTGGGAAAGCCCTTTCCCTGGCACACTGCCCAGGACTGTCTATGTGCCGTCCCTCCCCGAGCCCCGGGTGCTGGTCCCTCCAGGGTCACCTGTCACCATGACGGGGCGGATGTTGGCGCTCCTCAGCAGCTGGATCACCGGGGCAGACTCCGGCTTCAGGACGTTCTTCATGACCAGGAACCCCAGGAAGCTCAGGCCGCTCTCCACAGAGTCCCTGGGGGGAGACAAGGAGCCTTTAATCACCTCCAAAACCAGCACAGAGGATTTAGCGGTGTGAGCAGCTAAAATCCATCTTGGAACTGGCCAGGAATTCCCTCTGTATGGATTAGGGATGAATTCCCTGCAGGGCACCCCAGAAAATGCCGGGAGAGAGTGAGCAGATGGAGATGGGAGTGCTGGCACTGACCTGGGGAGCTGCAGGGCCTCCTCGAAGGTGGCCACTGTGCCCAGGGCTTTGCAGGCCAGAGCCAGGACCCGGAACCCGTCGGTGGTGTAGTGCCGGAGCATCTGGGAGAAATCCGGGGGCACTGGAAAAGCGAGGCCAGAACAGCTCCTGAGGGGGACACGGAGCTCTGGGGTTTGGGTGCTCATGAGCAGCTGCTCCTCGGGGAGCCTGGAGATCCCAGGATGGGCTGGGGGAAACTCTCCCCACTCCAAGAAGCCTGGAGATCCCATACTGGGCTGGAGGAAGCTCTCCCCACCCCAAGGGGCCTGGAGATCCCAGCATGGGCTGGAGGAAGCTCCCAACCCCATTCCCCATCTTCTGGCTCCTGTTTCCTTTCCCTCCTGTGGCTGGAGCCACCCCAAAGCCTTTGGGAGCTGCACCACAGCCTTCCTGAGGATAATTCCCTGGGGGATGAGCCTCAAGGATGCAGCCAGCAGGACTGGGGGTGAGCCCACCTCCCAGTACCAACCAGTTTCCTTCCTGCACAGACTGGCCACCATCTCCGGGGCGCCCTTGACATAGGCGTGGGCCGAGGCCTCCCCGGGCAGCTTGACCAGGACGCTCATCCTCTGGAGGGAGGAGGAGAACGGGAAACGCCGCAGGATCCCCAGGGGGGCCTGGTGCCTCTGTGGAGAGTGGGTGGGATCAGGGCCGGGCAGGAACTCCTCCAGGAGGCAGGAGGGTGGGCAGCTGTTCATGGGGTTACCCTGTCCAGAGGTTGCTCCTCCTCTGGTGGAGGTTTCACCACAGCCAAGACCTTCATCTCAAACTGCTGGAATGCCGGGAGTTCCCCTTCCTCCTCCTCCTCCTCCATCATCTCCAGGTGCTGAAATCGAGAGGGCAAAAAATTGGCTGAGCTCGTCCACCCACAGAGGGTCCAGAACCGCCGAGATTCCCAACTCCTCCCTCTGCGGCCCCGCAGCCTCACCCAGCCGGTGGATTCCAGCATTTTGATGTCCACGGGGTCCCCGACGAGCTGTCCCCGCAGCGGTGACACGGTGTGGCAGCTGGCCAGGGCGTAGAGCAGGGCGCCGGCGGGCAGGCGGCGGGGCTCGTGCACGATGGGCAGGAAGTGCTGCTGCTCCAGGGGCACCACGCCCCACACGTCCAGCCCCTCCTGGGTCAGCGTCCCGGTCTGCGGGCACAGCACGGTGGGTCCGGGCAGCCCCGGCGCCCGCCCGGCCCGCCCGCCCGGCCCGCCTCACCTTGTCGAAGCACACCAGGCGGATCTTCCCGCACAGGTTGATCCGTGGGGGGCTGATGCAGAAGATTCCCTGTTTTTTCAGCCGGTTCTGGGCATAGATGGTGCCCACGGTCATGGCGGCCGGCAGCGCCGGCGGCACGATGACGGTGACCAGGTCCAGGGCGCGGATGATGATTTGTCCCACTGGGACCTGGGAGGGGAGGAGGAGGAACAGGGTGGGCATCCCTCCCCTGATGGGTCCCTGCAGGCTCTCCCGCTCGCTCCACCAGCCCTACCTGGTTCCTAACCAGGATGAGGACGCTGTACAAGGTGCCGATGAGAGCTGTGCAGGGGCAGAAGTGGCTCGGTTACAAAGCAGGGCACAGCAGGGAGCTGGAATGGAATTCCATTCCAAGGAATCTGGCTGCTCCAGGATGCACCTCGGCACCCAGACCTACCCAGGACGGCGAGGAACAGCACAAACTTCACTGCGTCCTTGTAGAACTTGAAGCTCACGGGTTTGGGGTAGAGGATGGAGCTGATGAGGTCCCCCTTGGCCGTGCAGAACCCTGCGGGACAGGCAGGAGGTCACCATGGCACCGCTCCCAAGGGCACGGATTTAACCTGGCATTCATCCTGGATGATCCCCCATGCCCTCACCTGTGCGGGTGACCACGGCCAGCACCTCCCCGCCCACGTAGGCCTTGGCCTGGATGACCTGAGTGCCGCAGAACAGCGTGTGCCGCCGGTGCTCCTCGGGGCAGTACGCGGCTCCGCCCGCCGGCAGCGGCGTCTTCATCACCGGCACGCTCTCTCCTGCCCAGAACATTCCAGGGGGGGATTGTCTCCCCAGGGGGGTCAGGGGCCAGCAAGACGGAGTGGGAAGGTGGCTCTGACTGAATCCCGTGGGAATGTGATGCCTTAGGATTTCAGTTTTTCTGTTTTTGAGACCCTGTGCTGCGTTAGTGCCCAACTCCAAACCCCAGACAGGGCCAGCTGCTGCTCTCCTGCTCTGGTCACACACAACAATTCCTCTGGGCATGAAACTCAAGGACACCCTCCAGCCCCAGGGCCCAAAAAGGATAAACAAAATGAGTTGGGGGGCAGCAAACCTGGGGTAAATGACTTCATCACCTGAAGCTGTAATTGGAGCATTAACCCCTGATATGGAAATGGGGCTAACAATTTATAATTGTCTGAAAAACTCGTGCCCATCATCCATTTTGGGTGTAGCCTCGGAGGTTTCTGACTGCCCAGAACTGGAAGGCCTTCAATAAATACCCACTTTATCCTCTAAACCCTGTCAGGCCTCTGCTCTGCTCCAGGGGCAGGGAGGGCTCTCACCAGTCAGCAGGCTCTCGTTGACCATGCACTCCCCGGTCAGCAGCGCCGCGTCGCACGGCAGCAGCGCCCCGGCCGCCGGCAGCCGGATGCAGTCCCCGGGCACCAGCTCTGCCGAGCTGACCACCAGCTCCTCTGGAAAACAACCCTGCTCAGGGCCTGGGGAACGGGCACTCATCTCCAGGCACCTGGAGAACCTGCTCAGGGATTGGGGAATGGGGCACTCATCTCCAGGCACCTGGAGAACCTGCTCAGGGATTGGGGAATGGGCACTCATCTCCTGACACTTGGAGAACCTGCTCAGGGACTGGGGAATGGGGCACTCATCTCCAGGCACGTGGAGAACCTGCTCAGGGATTGGGGAATGGGGCACTCATCTCCAGGCACGTGGAGAACCTGCTCAGGGATTGGGGAATGGGGCACTCATCTCCTGACACCTGGAGAACCCGCTCAGGGATTGGGGAATGGGGATCACTCGTCTCCTGACACCTGGAGAACCCACTTGAGGATTGGGGAATGGGGACACTCATCTCCAGGCACCAGGGAAGGAATCCCTGTGGGATAAGGCAGCAAACAGGAAGGGGTTAATTCCCTGGAGGTGGTAAATTGAGATCCAGGCCTGAGGATAGCTGATCCAGACCAGAATTCCCAGCAGGGAGGTGCCAGGCCTGGGGATAGCTGATCCAGACCAGAATTCCCAGCAGGGAGGTGCCAGGCCTGGGGATAGCTGATCCAGACCAGAATTCCCAGCAGGGAGGTGCCAGGCCTGGGGAAAGCTGATCCAGACCAGAATTCCCAGCAGGGAGGTGCCAGGCCTGGGGAAAGCTGATCCAGACCAGAATTCCCAGCCACCCCGAGCGCTGGGAATGGCACAAAGACCTGTGGACAGCCAGGGTCTGGGCTGTGTGGCAATGGAACCACCAGAGGAACCCCAGGAATTCCCAGTACTGGGAAGAGCAGGAGGAAAAGGGCTGGTGGGACAGGGCAGGGATTGATGGGGGATTATCCTTGTAATCAATTTCTCTCTCTCCTTCCCTGAAATCTCCTGTTAAATCAAATCCATATTGGCTTTGGAATATGGCCTTGTCTGCACCTTCATTTGGGCAGAGGCAGCTTTTACTAACTGGACCCCAAAATTATTCCAGTGTCTCATAAGGTTATTCCGTGTATGGCAGCATTATTCCCACGTTTAATAATGTTATTCCCATATATCAGATTGTTATTCCCATGTATCCCAACATTATTCCCACACATCCCAACATTGCTCTGGTGTCTCATAACATTATTCCCATGTATAATAACATTATTTCTATGTATCCCAACATTATTCCCATGTAGCCCAACATCGCTCCTGTTTTATAACATTATTCCCACATATCGTATCATTATTCCCATGTATCCCCCAACAGTATTCCCGTGTATCCCAACATTATTCCCACACATCCTAACATTATTCTGGTGTCTCACAACATTGTTCCCATGTATAATAACATTATTCCCATATATCATAACATTATTCCCATGTATCCCAACATTATTCCCATGTATCCCAACATTATTCCTATATCCCAACTTTACTCTGGTGTCTCATAACATTATTCTTATGTATAATAACATTATACATAATGTATAATAACATTATTCTTATGTATAATAACATTATGTATAATAACATTATGTATAATAACATTATTCCCATATATCATATAATTATTCCCATGTATCCCAACATTATTCCCATGTATCCCAACATTATTCCCATGTATCATAAAACTGTTCCTGTGTATCCCAACATTATTCCCACACAACCCAACATTGCTCTGGTGCCTCATAACATTATTCCCATGTATAATAACATTATTCCCATATATCATAAGGTTATTCCCATGTATCCCAACATTATTCCTGTATCCCAACACTATTCCCACACATCCCAACATTACTCTGGTGTCTCATAACATTGTTCCCATGTATAATAACGTTATTCCCATAAATCATATAATTATTCCCATGTATCCCAACATTATTCCCATGTATCCCAACATTATTCCCATGTATCATAAAACTGTTCCTGTGTATCCCAACACTATTCCCACACATCCCAACATTACTCTGGTGCCTCATAACATCATTCCCACGTACAATAATGTTATTCCGGTGTGTCCCAACACCATTCCCACCTATCCCAACACTACTTTGGTGCAGAACCAGGATCCCAAAGGACATGT
Source organism: Haemorhous mexicanus (assembly GCF_027477595.1). NCBI lineage: Eukaryota > Metazoa > Chordata > Aves > Passeriformes > Fringillidae > Haemorhous > Haemorhous mexicanus. Next base: position 2,118,256 of record NC_082363.1, on the reverse strand, counting down.
CATCCCAACCCCCATCCCAAATCCCCTCCCTCTCACCTCCTCCGGGCCGCCGGACCCGGACCCCCACGGACATCCTGGCCATGTTCCGCAGCGTGGTGCTTTGCTGGGGGGGAGGCAGTGGTCAGAATCCACCCAAAACACGGGAAACCATCCCTAAAAACGGCCTGGGGGGCTCGGAAGCAGGGCCAGAGGGCAGGGAGAGCTGGGAGAGGGCTGTCCCCCCCCGGAGCGGGGCTGTGGCCCCAGAGGAGCTGCCCCCGCCCACCTTGCGCGTCTCGTAGAGGGACAGCCCCAGCGAGAAGGTGGAGATGAGGAAGATGCAGGCGGCGTAGTAGTAATAGGCATCACACACCCACAGCACCATGCTGAGCACTTGGAACAGGTAGAAGGGGTTGAGCACCTGCAACAAGGAGAAAAAACAGGTCTGGGAGCTCACTGGGAGACCTCCTTGGGGTGGGGAGCCTCCCCCAGCCCATCATGGGAGTTCCAGGTTCTGCGGAAATAGGCAGAGCTTCCTCCAGCCCATCATGGGATTTCCAGGCTCCTTGGGGTGGGAGAGCCTCCCCCAGCCCATCATGGGATTTCCAGGCTCCTGGAAGTGGGGAGAGCTTCCTCCACCCCATTATGGGATTTCCAGGCTCCTGGAAGTGGGGAGAACTTCCCCCAGCCCAGTATGGGATTTTCAGGCTCCTTGGGATGGGGAGAGCTTCCCCCAGCCCAGTATGGGATTTCCAGGTGGGAAGAATTTCTCCAGGCTCCTTGGAGGAAGAAAAGCTTCCTCCAGCCCATTGTGAGCCTTCCAGGCTCCCGGATTCAGAGGAGAACCCAGCCCTTCCCTGGGGCTGGCAGCCCCCAAACCCTCCATCCCCCCGGAATTCCCTATGGATGCTGCTCCCAAGGATGCTCAGTCACCTCCTCAACCCCTGGGGGCTGCTCCTGTCCGTGCCCAGAGGGTCAGGAAGGGTCCCCTCCACAGCTCTGCCTTCTCCCCAAATCCTCTCCTCCCTTCCCAAGGGCCGGGCAGCGTTTCCAGAGAGGGACAGGGAGCAGGAGAGGGATCTGTCCTGCGAAAATCCGCTTGGGAAGCCCAGCCCAGAACCCACCTCCTCCACCAGGAGCCTGGCGTAGGACTTGACGGGCACCTCGATGAGGTTGGGGCCATAGATCTTCCTCCTGAGGGGGGGAAGGACAGCAAGGGAATTTTATCCTTGGGAAGGAGAGGGAAGGAGTTTGATCCTTGGGAAAAGAGAGGAAAGGAGTTTAATCCTTGGGAAAGGAGAATTTGATCCTTGGAAAAAGAGTGGGAAGGAATTTCATCCTTGGGAAAAGAAAGGGAAGGAATTTCATCCTTGGGAAAAGAGGGAAGGAGTTTGATCCTTGGGAAGAGGGAAGGAATTTCATCCTTGGGAAAAGAAAGGGAAGGAATTTCATCCTTGGGAAAAGAGGGAAGGAGTTTGATCCTTGGGAAGAGGGAAGGAATTTCACCCTTGGGAAAAGAGGGAAGGAGTTTCACCCTTGGGAAAAGCTGCATTTCCAGCCCAAGGCCCCTCGTGCTGCCCAGACCCCCACAAGGAGCCGGGTTATGGGGAGAAGCCAATCCCAGGAATTCCATCCGGCCCGGCAGTTTGGGGTCCGAGGCTCTGGGATTTCCTGCTCCCTGGAAAAGCCCCAGGAAGCTGCCAGCCCCACCTGGTGCCGTGCTCCTGCAGGTCCAGCCCGGCCTGGCACAGGTGCAGCTCTGCGCAGCTCCAGCCCTCGTCCAGGACGCTGGGCAGCCAAGGAGAACAGGGAGAGCGTCAGCCCCAGCGGGGAGGGCGGAACAAACAGCAGGGCCAAGGGCTCGGGACAAACCCCCCCTTTGGAAAGGGACAGTGCCCTGTTCCTTGGCCTCCCTGCAGCCCACGGCTGCCAAGGGAAGCCAACAAAAGGGGCACAGTCCGAGAGAGAGCCGGGAGTGTCCGGCCCTGCCAAACCGCCCCGGGCGCTTCCCCGTGCCCGGAGCACCCTGAGGGCAGCAGGGATGGCTCTGAGGCCTGGGAGTCCTCAGGGTGATGCCTCAGGGTCTGAGTTTTTATATTTTCCGTGTGTTTGTGACCCTGCAGCTCTTTGGTGTGTAACTCCAAACTCCACAGGCAGTGCCAGCTGCTGCTCTCCCGTTCTGGGCAGACACAGCAATTCCTCTCCAGCCTGGCAGTCAAGGACACCTCACTGCCTCAGGCCCCAGAGATTGAACAAAAGGGAGCTGGGGGAGCCAACCTGGGGTAAATGACTTCATTACCTGGAGCTGTAATTGCAGCATTAACCCCCAATATGCAAATGGGCCAAAGTTATAAAAGTGTGAAACCCGTGAGCCGTGGTCCATTTTTGGGTGCAGCCCCTGGGGGGTTCTGACTGTCCAAGGAGCCTCGAGTGAAAGCCTTCAGAAACACAAGTGACTTTATTCCCTTAATTTGGGCTGGCCTCCGCTTTTAGGGAGCCCCAAAAAGGCACCAAGGGACAGGAGATACTGGGGATGCCGGGGGCAGGAGGTCCTGAGGGAGCTCAGGGAGCTGGGAATGCCAGGATCCAGGAGGATCCTGAGGGACCTGGGAAGGCTGGGAATGCTGGGATCCAGGAGGATCCTTATGGAGCTCAGGAATGCCGGGACTGCTGGGATCCAGAAAGATCCTGAGGGAGTAGGAATGCTGGGATCTAGGAGAGTCCTGAGGGAGCTGGGAATGCCAGGATCCAGGAGGGTCCTGATGGAGTGGAGGGAGCCGGGGCTGCTGGGATCCAGGAGGATCCAGGAGGGTCCTGAAGGAACTAGGAATGCCAGATAGGATCCAGGAGGGTCCTGAGGGAGGCGGGAATGCCGGGATCCAGGAGGATCCTGAGGGAGCTGAGGGAGCAGGAATGCTGGGATCTAGGAGAGTCCTGAGGGAGCTGGGAATGCCAGGATCCAGGAGGATCCGGGATGGTCCCGAGGGAGCTGGGAATGCTGGGATCCAGGAGGATCCGGGAGGGTCCCGAGGGAGCCGGGGGAGCGGGAATGCCGGGCTCTGGCAGTACCTGACCCTGCAGAAGGCCTGCCGCCGCTCCAGCCACACGTAGCGCATTCCCTGGAACAGGTAATACCTCAGGAGGTTCTTCTGCCGGAAAGGGACGGGAAAAGGAGGTGTGAGCGGGGGGACAGGGACAGGGAGAGGGCCTGGGGGCAGGGAAGGCGCCGGGGCCACCTCGTCCTTGTCGTGCAGCCGCACGGTGTCACGGCTCTCCTCCTCGTCCGGCACCGCCACGGCCACGCTGCTCCTGCGCCCCGGCTGGGCCCCGCGGTGCTGCTCCAGGCTGCGGGGGGACATCTGGGCTCAGCCATGGCCTGCCAGCCTCCCTCGGGGACACTGAGCTCAGCCATGGCCTGCCAGCCTCCCTCGGGGACACTGGGCTCAGCCATGGCCTGCCAGCCTCCCTCGGGGACACTGGGCTCACCCATGGCCTGCCAGCCTCCCTCGGGGACAATGGGGCTCAGCCATGGCCCGCCAGCCTCCCTCGGGGACACTGCGCTCAGCCATGGCCTGCCACCCTCCACTGGGGACATCGGGGCTCAGCCATGGCCTGCCACCCTCCCTTGGGGACACTGGGGCTCAGTCACCCTCCATCAGAGACACCCGGGCTCAGCCATGGCCTGCCAGCCTCCATCAGGGACACTGGGGCTCAGACATGGCCTGCCAGCATCCATCAGGGACACGGGCTCAGTCACCCTCCCTTGGGGACATTGGGGCTCAGTCATGGCCTGCCACCCTCCATTGGGTACATTGGGGCTCAGCCATGGCCTGCCACCCTCCCTCGGGGACACTGGGGCTCAGACATGGCCTGCCACCCTCCCTCGGGGACACTGGGGCTCAGTCACCCTCCCCTGGGGACAGTGGGGCTCAGCCACCCTCCCCTGGGGACAGTGGGGCTCAGCCACCCTCCCCTGGGGACAGTGGGGCTCAGCCACCCTCCCTCGGGGACAGTGGGGCTCAGTCACCCTCCCCTGGGGACAGTGGGGCTCAGCCACCCTCCCCTGGGGACACCCAGGCTCAGCCACCCTCCCTCGGGGACACTGGGGCTCAGCCACCCTCCGCAGCGCCAGGAGTGGCCCCGGACCGCAGGGACACAGCCCGGCTCACCTGGCCTCGCCCAGCGGCTCCGTCAGCACCTTGGTGGTGAAGCACTGCCCAAAACGGTCCTGAAACACAGGGATGGGGACTGGGAATGCCCGCAGTGCTCCCAGCTCCTTCCAGACCCCGGGAAGGCCCTGGCCACCCATCCCGGGTGGGGGATGAGGTTTGGGGACAATGGAGAGGAGTTCCAAGCTGGGCAGGCTGGGATGGAAGGGAGAAAGGTGGAGTTATTTTAGGAATAATGATGATTCCTGGAATGGGACAATTCTAGGAATTATATAATAAATTCCTGGGATAATCTGGTGCTTGAGGAAAGGAGATGCCAGACACAGGCAGGAGGACAAGGAGAGAGAACATTCACAGGGTCCTGCTGGGAACCTGGGGCATAGCCCAACCCTGGATCCACAGAATCCACCCCCTGATCCACAGAATCCACCTCCTGATCCACAGAATCCATGCCCTGATCCACAGAATCCACCCTGATTCACAGAATCCAACCCTGGATCCACAGAATCCAACCCCGGAATCCAACCCCAGATCCACAGAATCCAACCCCGGATCCACAGAATCCACCCCCCTGCTCCACAGAATCCAACCTCAGAATCCAACCCCAGGCCCACAGAGCCCAACCCCAGAATCCAAGCCTGGATCTACAGAATCCAACTCCCAATCCACAGAATCCAACCCTGGACCCACAGAACCCAAACCCAGACCCACAATACCCAACCCTGGATCCACAGAATCCAACCCTGGATCCACAGAATCCAACCTTACACCCAATGGAATCCAACCCCAGACCCATGGAATCTAATTCCCAGTCCACAGAATCCAAACCCAGACCCACAGAATCCAAACCCAGACCCACAGAATCAACCCGGAATCTGCAGAATTCAACTCCCAGTCCACAGAATCCAACCCTGGAGCCACAGAATTCAACCCCACACCCAACCAAAACCAACCACAGACCCAAGGAATCTAATTCCCAGTCCACAGAATCCAACCCCAGACCCACAGAATCCAAGCCTGGATCCATAGAATCCAACCCTAGACCCACAGAATCCAACCCTGGAGCCACAGAGCCCAAACCCAGACCCACAAAACCCAACACTGTATCCAGAGCCCAACCCTGGATCCACAGAATCCAATCCCACACCCAACAGAATCCAACCACAGACCCATGGAATCTAATTCCCAGTCCACAGAATCCAAACCCAGACCCACAGAATCACACTCCAATCCACAGAATCCAACCCTGGATCCACAGAAACCAACCCCAGACCCACAGAATCAACCCGGGATCTGCAGAATCCAATTCCCAATCCACAGAATCCAACCCTGGATCCACAGAATCCAACCCCAGACCCACAGAATCCAACCCCAGACCCACAGAATCCAACCCCAGACCCACAGAATCCAATTCCCAACCCACAGAATCCCGCCCCCCAGCCCAGCCCCACTGCCGGGCTCCCGGCTGGGCACTCACCCTGATGATGAGCCAGTCGGCCTGGCCCAGGGCGCAGGGCTGGCACTTGGCCTGCACCTCCAGGCTGGGCTTCCAGTGGAAGAGCAGCAGGAGCAGCCCCGCGCTCAGCACGGAGCCCGCGTGGCACAGCAGCACCCGCCAGGAACGGCGCTGGTAGCCCGTCACCTCCTGGGGAGAGGGAGGGGACCTCTGGGGACGGATCCCTGGGGACTGACCTCTGGGGATCGATCACTGGGGATCACTGGGGATCGATCAATGGGAATGAATCACTGGGGATTGATCAATGGGGACCGATCACTGGGGACTGATCATTGGGAACTGATCACTGGGGATCACTGGGGATCGATCACTGGGGATCGCTGGGGATCAATCACTGGGAATCACCGGGGATCGATCAATGGGAATCGCTGGGGATTGATCACTGGGAATCACCAGGGATCGATCAATGGGGATCGATCCCTGGGAACTGATCACTGGGAATCACTGCGGATCAATCACTGGGGATCACCGGGAATAACTGGGAATGAATCACTGGGGATCATTCACTGGGAATTGATCACTGGGAATCACTGGGAATTGATCACTGGGAATCAATCAATGGGAATCACTGCGAATGAGTCACTGGGGATCAATCAATGGGAATCAATCACAGAATGACTGGGAATCAATCATTGGGGATCACTGGGAATAACTAGGAATCAATCATTGGGAATCACCAGGAATCAATCACTGGGAATCAATCACCAGGGATCGATCACTGGGAATCACTGGGAATCAACCACTTGTGCCTGGCTGCTCAGACATAAAATCAGCTAAACTCGATTACCATCCATTAAACCCCAAACTCCCAAGATCCCAGCGTGACCGAACCCCAGGCAGGGAAAACCAAGGGGCTGGAGAAGCAGCACCTGGGGGTGTGGGAAGCCCCGGGATGGGTGTGGGAGCCCCCCCAGGCCGGACCTACCATGTGGGCCGGGTCCGTGTCCGGCTGCAGCGTCCCGTAGCCCGGGCGCCGGGCCCCCAGCAGCCGGCTGCTGTCTGCAAATCCACCAGAAACACGGAGAAGGGTCAGCAGAGGGGCCGGCCAGCCCCGGAGGAGGTGGTGGCTCGTGGCCCATCCAGCCGGGATCGCTGCCCCCTCATCCTCCCGGGCACGTGACGGTCACGGGGACGACGCCGGAGCAGCCCCGGGATTTCTGGCGTTATCCCAGGAGCTCAGCGGGCACGGGAAGGGAGCGGGGCTGGGCCAGAGCCAGGCCAGCTCTCCCTGACACTTTTCCAGCTCGTTTGCTCCTTGTTTGCTCCCTGGGTTTGCTCCTGGCCGCCAAAAATTGGCATTTCCCAGTTTTTAACCATGTGCCAATTCCTGTTGGGCTCTGCTGCACCCCAAAGCCCAGCCTTGGAAATTAGGGGATCCCCTTGGATCAGGGGTCATCCCTGGGATCCACCCAGGTGGGATCTCAACCACCACCCTCCGTGCCTGAAGCTGAACCTGCTCATTCCCTAAATCCAGGATGGATCATGAGTCACTGAGCCTGCTCATTCCCTAAATCCAGGATGGATCACAAGTCACTGAGCCTGCTCATTCCCTAAATCCAGGATGGATAACAAGTCACTGAGCCTGCTCATTCCCTAAATCCAGGATGGATCACAAGTCACTGAGCCCGCTCATTCCCTAAATCCAGGATGGATAACAAGTCACTGAGCCTGCTCATTCCCTAAATCCAGGATGGATCACAAGTCACTGAGCCTGCTCATTCCCTAAATCCAGGATGGATCACAAGTCACTGAGCCTGCTCATTCCCTAAATCCAGGATGGATCACAAGTCACTGAGCCTGCTCATTCCCTAAATCCAGGATGGATCACAAGTCACTGAGCCTGCTCATTCCCTAAATCCAGGATGGATTATGATCACAGTATTCCCAAGGCCGGGATCTCAGAGCAGCAGGGGGGAGGCAGCACGTGGCACAAGCACGGAGCTGGGAGCTGTTCCTGCTCCTGGAACACGTGGATATTTCCTGCCTGAGCCAGGGTTGGGTTTCCAGGAGGGCACAGAGACCAGCTCAGGGATTTACACTGGAAAAACCGCCCCGGCTGGATTCCTGCTGCTCCCTGTCCACCCCAAAGCTCCTCTGCAGGGAATAAAAGCCATTCATTAAAACCATTCCCTGGTTTTGGTGATCCCGGTGGGGGAGATCCATCTCCAGCTCCCACAGCTGGTGTTGCCCCATGGGATAAATTTGGAGGGGGGGAATTGGGGGATGAGCCCGAGGGATGGTTCGGTAAAACAAAAGCTGTCCCAGGAGCCAAGAAAAGAAAGGGAGGGGTCAGCTATCCCCAGTGCCAGCCTCAAATTCTGCAAAAAGCAGGAATTCCAGCTGCAGGGACACCGGGAGCGCTGCCCTTCCCAAGGGCAGGACAAAGGACAGGGCGGGGGGTCATACACCAGGGCTTTGCCCGGTATCTGCAGGAGGGGGAAAAAGCATCCAAAGAACCTGAAATCAGCCCGGTTCCCTTCCCGGAGCCCCTGGGCAATGGGAAGCCCGGCCCGCCCCTCTCCTGAACGGAACTATCCCGGCTCTTCTTGATCCTAAAGCAATAAATCCTTGGGAGGAACCAAGCGGCTCCGCACAGCCCCGTCCCCGCTGAATTCCTCCCCTCCCGCTCCCATCCCGGCTGTTCCCAAAGCTCGGCAGGTGAGGAGAAGCCCCGGCACAGACCCACCCCGCCTCATCCCGCCGGGAGCGCCCGCGGAGCCGCTCCCGGTAGGGCTGGGATCGGCCGGGCTGGGACGGGTCCGGATCGGATCGGGAAGGGTGGGTCCGGATCGGATCGGGAAGGGTGGGGCCGGCCGGGATGGGATGGGTCAGGATCGGTCGGAATGGGATCGGGAAGGGTGGGATCGGCCGGGATGGGATGGGTCAGGATCGGATCGGTAAGGATGGGATCGGTCAGGATGGGATCGGCCGGGCTGGGACCGGCGGCGCCGCCACCCCCGGTGCCCCCGCGGCCGTGGCCGGGCAGATGCCGAGCGGAGCGGCCGCGCTGCCGCCGCAATCCCGGCACCGAGGCCACTCCTTGTCGGCAAACACGGCGCGAGGGCTCCTGGATGTCCCTCCTCCGCCTCCGGATCCCGGGAATTTCCCCGGAGCCCTGCACAGCGCTCTGCTCTCTGCTTCCCGCTCCGCCGCTAAAACAGGGATGAGGAGGAGGATAAGGGCCAGGAGAGGCTGGAATCCCGGAGGGGTCAGGATGCACCGGCCTGGCTGCTCCGGGGAAGAGGGGAGCGAAGATCCTGCACTGAAGATGGATGTGCACGGCCAAAACCCCACCTGGAGTTCCCTGCAGCTGCCTGGCTCCGAGTCCAGGCCCTGCCCTGTCCTCTCGGGTGGAAATTTGGGAAGAGGCTGCTCGGGATGCTCCCACAGCCACTGCACATCCTGGTGGGGGGGGGGGTGAACCCTGGACTCTGGAGCGCAGGGACGGAAGCCAGGATGGGATCGGGATCCAAGACCTGGCTGGGGATCAGCTGGGAATGCCAGGTCCTTGTCCCAGGATTTGGATCCAAGTCACAGCCCCCTCCCCAGAGGAGGTGCACATGGAAAACAGACGGATGCTGCTCCTGGAGACTTCTCCATCAGCTTCCCTGGGCAGCCCTGGCCCTTCCCAAGCCCCTTCCAGGAAGCAAACGAACCCCAAGGGGGCCTGGAGACCTCCTGCTGCTCCCATGGCTCCTGCTGGATGGTCCCAGGCAGGACCATCCATCTGTCCATCCATCCATGGATCCATGCCTCCATCCATCCATCCATCCATCCATCCATCCCTCCATCCATCCCTCCATCCATCCATCCCTCCATCCATTCATCCATGCCTCCACCCATCCATCCATGCCTCCATATGGACTGGAAGCTGCACACAAGATCAGGATGCTCCATCCAAGGAAGTTTCGTTCCAACCACTGAGGTTGGTGGGATGGGGATGGCAAGGCCAACCTGGGGAGATGGGGACATGGAAAAACAGGATAAGGCAAAATCTGGGAAAGAGAGACAATGTGAGGAAGTGTTTGGGTCATGGAGGGTGAGACACCCAGGAGGATCTTCCAGAGCCTTCAGCTCCGGGATGGGAGATCCCACGGCTGAGGGCAGGGTCGGGCTGAGATCCTGGTGATCCTGCCCTTCCCATGGATCCCACAGGAACCCCTCCCAGCCAGTCAGGGACACGCTGCCCTTCCCATGGATCCCACACACCAAACCCAGCTGGACAGGGATGTGCTGCCCTTCCCATGGATCCCACACACCCATCCTGTGCCGCTGGAGCAAACCCATCTGACCAGGTGGTCAGGTCCTCCCAGAAAAACTGCCCAAGGCTGGAGGAACAAAGGCTGAGATGGGTCTGATCCAAGGTGGGGACGTGGAAAACCAGGATTCGGACTCCCCAGTGCTGGGAAATCCATGCTCAGGCAACAAACCCCTGAGACAGCTGAGGAACAAATTCCTGGGAATTCCCAGCAGCCCCATCCGCCTGCACCGGTTGTGGTTTGGGTTTTTGGAGAGCTCCTCTGTGAGGAGCAGGGCTGTGCCATGTGCCTGTGAGATCCCTGCATTCCAACCCTTCTGGCACAGGGGGATCCTCCCTGGCACCCAAGCCCAGCTGCCAGTCCGGAGGGAAGTGCCAGGAATATCCCGGCTTGGGGAACAGCGCGGTGTGAGCAGGAAAACAGCGGGATCACACCCCAACCCCACATCTCCCCCAGCTCCAGGTAATGAGGGCTCCTCCCTCCCTCAGGAAGAGGGGCTGCACTCCCGGCATTCCTGATGGGAAGTGAGGAACTGGGGGGGAACAACTCCTGCAACCCTTAAATCAGGAACTCAGGGAAAAGAGGGGGAGCTTGGACCCCCAAGCGCTGCTTGGCTGTGGATCGGGACTGGGACTGGGATTGGCAAGGGGGATCCCGGGGATCTGAGCGGGATCAGCACAGGGATGGAACTCCCAGAGCACCCAGGGATGTCCCCTCTGCCCTTCCCTGCCCAGCCGCTCTGCCTGGAGGAAACGTCCCGGCAGGAAAGGGGCGAAGGTCGCTCGGCTCCCGCATTCCCGGGAATGGGAATCCCGGCCGGGAGCCCTGGAAGGATCCGGAATCCCGGGTGCCCTTTTCCCACCGTGCACCACATTCCATCATTCATCCATGAAAAAAACCCTGGGATTGCTCCAGGATGGGATCTGAGGGGCGATGGGTCCTCCCAAGCCCAAACCCCAGTCCGTTCCCCACGATCCCCGCGGGAGAGGGACGGGAGCGTTCCCGAATTCTGGGTGGGATCCACCCGGGGGAGCAGCTCTGGGAGGGCCGAGGGGAGCCAGGGTGGGGTTTGGGCCTGGGGGAATTGGGGTTTGGGGGGCTTGGGGGGTTTGAGGGGCTTGGGGGGGTTTGAGGGGTTTTGGGGTTCGGAGGATCTGGATGGTTTGGGGCTTGGAGGCTTTGGGGGTTTTGGGGGGTTACGAGGGTTGGGGGTTTTGGGGTTTGGAGAGTTTGGGGTTTGGGAGGTTTGGAGGCTTTAGAGAGTTTTTGGGGTTTGGACAGTTTGGGGTTTGGAGGGTTTTGGGGTTTGAAGGATTCGGACGGTTTGGGGTTTGAGGGGTTTTGGGATTTAGAGGATCTGAATGGTTTGGGGTTTGGAGGCTTTGGGGGGTTAGGAGGGTTGGGGGTTTTGGGGTTTGGAGGGGTTAGGAGGGGTGGGGATTTTGGGGTTTGGAGGGTTTGGGGTTTGGACAGTTTGGGGTTTGATGAGTTTGGGATTTGGAGGGTTTAGGGGTTTTGGGGTTCAGAGAGTTTCAGGAGTTTGGGGTTTGGAGAGTTTGGGGTTTGAAGGATTTGGATGGTTTGGGGTTTGAGGGGTTTGGGATTTGGAGAGTTTGAGGGTTTTGAGGTTTCAGGAGTTTGGGGGGTTTGGGATTTGGAGTTTGGGGGTTTTGGGGTTTTAAGGGTTTGGAGGGCTTGAGGATTTTGGGGTTTCGGGAGTTTGAGGTTTAGAGAGTTTGGGGGTTTTAGGGTTTGAGGGGTTTGGGATTTGGGGGGTTTGGAGCACCCCCCAGCCCTTCCCCCAATTCCTTCCCCTCGGATCCATGGTTGCACTCCCAGGGCCGGAATTCCCAAGGGATGCAGAGCCAGGAGGTCCCGGGCTGGGAGAGGGGCCGGGAAAGAAAGTGGGATAAAAATGGGAAATAAAGCGAAATAAAACACGGAAATAAAGTGAAATAAAAAGGGAAGTGGAGCAAAATAAAAAAGGGAAGTGGAGCCCAATAAAGTGAAATAAAACAGAAACGGAACAAAATAAAAAAGCAAAATAAAGTGAAATAAAAGAGAAATGGAATTTTAAAAGTGAAATAAAGCAAAAGATAAAAAGCAAAATGAATTGGAGTGAAAAAAGGAAAAAATGAAAATGAAAAAAAATAAAGGAAAATGATAAAGGGAAATGAAAAAACAAACAAAGCAAAATTATGCACAAATAAAAAGCAGAAAAACAAAGCTAGGAAACAAAACTACAGCAAAATAATGATGCCAAATGTAAAATTAAAAAGTGAAAGTAAAAAAATAAGCCACAAAAGAAAGCAAAACAAGGAAGCAAAAAAGCAAAATAAAATTAAGTCAAATAAAGCGGAATAATGAAGAGAATTAAAGCAAAATAAAACTGCAGAATAAAAAAAAGGTAACAGAATAAAGCAATAGTAAAAAAATAAATAAAGCATAGTAAGGCAAATTAAAAAAGCAAAAATTTTGAAGAAAGGCAAAATAATAAAGCGAAATCAGTGGGAATAAATGAAAATACATGGGAATAAACAGGAATAAACTGGAATAAATGGGAACACATGGGAATAAATGGAAATAAACGGGAATAAACGGGAATAAATGGCACTGGAGCCGCACCGGTGCCGCCCCCCGGGCTGGGCTGGAGCGGCCCCGGGAGCCCCCGGCGGCGCTTTGGGGTCCGGGGGGCTCGGGGCACTCGGGGGGTCCCGATCCCTGACCCCGACCCCTCATCCCGATCCCGATCCCGACCCCATTCCCGGATCCCGGCCCCGGTGCCGGTTCCTGACCTGAGCTCATGGCGCGGCCCCGCGGCCCCGCGCGCCGCCGGAAAGGGCGGGGCCAGAGCGGCGGGGAATGCCGGGAAATGGAGTCCGCACCCCAAAACCAGGTGTGACACCCCGGGGGATGCTGGGAATTGGAGTCCACACTCCAAAACCAGGCGTGACACCCCGGGGGATGCCGGGAAATGGAGTCCGCACTCCCAAAACAGGTGCGACATCCAGGGGATGCCGGGAATTGTAGTTCACACCCCCAAACCAGCTGTGATGCCCCATGGGATGCTGGGAAATGGAGTCTGCACCTCAAAATAGGTGTGATACATCGGGGGATACTGGGAATTGTAGTCCACACCCCAAAACCAGGTGTGACACCCCCGGGGGATGCCGGGAAATGGAGTCTGCACCCCAAAACCAGGTGTGACACCCCAGGAGTGGCGTCCCTGTGACCTCGCAGGAGCAGCATCCCATTTCTGGGAGGTTTGAGTAATTCAGACCAAAATCACGAATTCACCAGCAAAGCTGGAGCTGCTCCAAACATCCCCAACTGGAGAACGCTGCAGGTAAAAATAGCAGGGAAAAAAGGAAGATCCACCCCTAAAAAATCCCATTTTTTTAGGATTTGGAGTAGAACTCAGGAATACAAACCAGGGTCCCACAGGCTGGGAACAGAACACCTCTCTCCTGGTGGATTTGGAGGTAAAAATATCAGAGAGAAGAAGATCCACCCCTAAAATAATCCCATTTTCTTAGATTTGGAGTAGAACTCAGAAATACAAACCAGGGTCCCATGGGGTGGGAAGAGAACACCTCGTTCCTGGTGGATCTGGAGATAAAATAATGAACTTGTTTTGCAGAAAATAGGAAGATCCACCCCTAAAAACCCAATTTTCCTGGGATTTGGAGAAGAAATCAGGAATACAAACCAGACTTGCTCCTGGTGGATCTGTCCCATCCTGCCTCCCGGGAGCTCCAAACCCTCAATCTGGGATTTCAGGCTCAGGATCCCTCCCCCATTCCCTGTTCCAGCCAATCCCAGGATTCCCAGAGCCTCCCAGCTGCTCCCAGCCCCGGGAGCTCTGGGGGCTGGCAAAACGCTCCACGAAGGGAATTAATAAATGAATAATAAATTAATAACAAATGAGTAACAAGTGAATAACGAAGGATGGAGCCCGAGCTGTTCTTTACAGCCTTTATTGCAGGTGCACAGGTAACCCTGCACAGGTGTGAGGGTCACTCTGGGGTCACTCCGGGGTCACTCTGGGGTCACTCCGGGGTCACTCAGCCCTCAGGCAGTCGCTGCCTTCTGCTTGTAGGTGGCCATCATCTTCTTGATCTCAGCGATGGCTTTGCCAGGGTTCAGCCCCTGTGGGAGGGGCTGGTCAGAGCCAGGGGGGCTGCAGCACCTCCCTCCCCTCCCTCCTTCCTCCCTCCCTCCCTCCTCCTCATCCCAGCCCTACTGAACTCCCAACCCTGCTGCTGTTCCACCTTTTTTCCCTAAAACCTGGAACTCAGCTGATGCTCTCCTTCCTTTCAAACCCCAGCAGGGCACAGGATGGGTTACAATTGTAATGAACTCCCAAATCTGCTGCTATTCCATCTTTTTTCCTCCCCAAAAAGCTGGGATTTGGCTGGTTCTGTCCTTTTTTAAAAGCTGGGAGGTCACAGGATGGATCCAAGCCACAGCAAACTCACAAATCTGCTGCTGCTCCACCTCTTTTCCCCCTAAAACCTGGAGCTGAGCTGGTTCTGTCCTTCCTTCCTTCCACTGGGAGGTCACAGGTGGGATCCAAGCCACAATAAAACCACAACTGAGTTGCTACTCATAGAAATACTTGGTACAGGAGGTGCCCAGCCCCCTTTTTTCCCAAAAAGCCTGGAGTTCAGCCAGATATTCTCCTTCCTTCCACACCCTGGGAGGTCACAGGCTGGATCCAAGTGACAGCAACTCACAATCTGCTGCTGCTCTGCCTTTTTTCCCCTAAAACCTGGAATTTGGCTGACATTCTCCTTCCTCTCTGCACTGAGCAGGTGCTCAGCATCCCTTTTCCCCCTAAAAGCTGGAGTTGAGCTGATTCTGTCCTTCCTTCCACACCCTGGGAGGTCACAGGAGGGATCCAAGTGACAGCAAACTCCCAAGTCTGCTGCTGCCCCCCTTTTTTATCCCCTAAAAGCTGGAATTTGGCTGATATTGTCCTTCCTTTCTGTGCTGGGAGACCGCAGGACAGATTTAAACCGCAGCAAACTCACAAATGTGCTGCTACTCATTCAAATATTTGTTAGAGGAGCTGCTCAACACCTCTTTTTTCCCTAAGAAATCCCAGTCCAGCCTGACAGGAACCCTCCTTTCCATCCCAGGGAGGTTCAGGACACCTGGGCCAGCTCTGACTCCAGCCAGGCTGGGAATTCCAGAGGGTCCAAGTGCAGCTCTGCCCCATCCCAGACTCACTTTGGGGGCAGACTGGGAATTCCAGGTGCAGCTCTGCCCCATCCCAGCCTCACTTTGGGGGCAGACTGGGAATTCCAGGGGGTCCAGGTGCAGCTCTGCCCCATCCCAGCCTCAGTTTCCCTGGGAAGAGCGGCCCAGCCTGGAGCAGGACGCGGAGCTGGAGCTCCCCTCCTGCCCCTGGAGCTGGGCTTTGATGGGGATCAAAGGGAGATTCAGGACGGAATTCCAGGTTTTTATGGGTGTCTGGATTTCCAGAGGCAGCCTGACTGCAGGGCTGCGGGGTGTTCCTGCTCTGGGATGATGAAAGCTGTGGGGTCGAGCCCTGCCAGGGAGCCGCTCCTCACTCCCAGCAGCGAGGCTGGACAGAGGCACACTGGGAAAGCTCCCTCTGCTCTGCACAGGAAGGGCTCACAAATTCCCTGGAATGCTCAGAAATTCCCTGGAGCTCTCCTGGCAGGCCCTGCTCCCAAACCCTGGGCTCAGAGGAGGAAAAGCTGATCCCAGCATTGGCTCTGCTGGGAGCTCTGGGTGTCCCCAGGCTCAGCAGAACGGGGAAGTCTGGGGAAAACTGGGACCTAAAAGGACCTTTTCCTCTGAAAACCACCAGGAATTCCAGAAAAGGGATGGGGAGACCTCACTGTGGCCTTGCTGCAGCTCAGGGGGGGCAGTGACAATATAAAGGGACATGGTTTGAGGTTTGGGTGGGATACTGGGGTAAACCCCTCCCTGTGAGGGAGGAGAGGCCCTGGGATGGAATTCCCAGAGGAGCTGTGGCTGCTCCAGCCCTGGAGATGTCCAGAGCCAGCCTGGATGGGGCTGGAGCACCCTGGGCCAGTGGAGGGTGTCCCTGCCATGGAACGAGAGGAACTTTAAGGTCCCTTCCAGCCCAAACCCCTCCAGGATTCCACGTGCTGGTTTAGGTGGGAAATTGGGATAAACCCCTCCCTGTGGGTGTGGAGAGGCCCTGGGATGGCATTCCCAGAGAGGCTGTGGCTGTCCCTGGACCGCTGGCAGTGCCCAGGCCTGGCTGGGGCAGATGGGCCAGCGCCATGTCCTGGTGTCCTGGCAGGGCTGGCACTGCCACTGTGACCTGACTGCTCTCTCCATGCCAGGCTGTGCTCCCTGCCCGTGCCCCCCATGCCAGGCCGTGGCACTGCCCCTGTGACCCCTGGCTCCCTCCATGCCAGCCCATGCCCCGTGTCCCCTCCATGCCAGGCTGTGACACTGCCCCAGTGACTCGTGTCCCCCCATGCCAGGCCGTGCCCCATGTCCTGTGTCCACCCCTGCCAGGCTGTGCCCCATGTCCTGTGTCCACCCATGCCATCCTGTGCCCCATGTCCCCTCCATGCCAGGCCATGTTCCCTCCATGCCAGCCTGTGCCCCATGTCCCCCCACGCCAGGCCGTGTCTCCCTGTGCCAGCCCACGCCCCGTGTCCTATGTCCCCCCTCCGCCAGGCTGTGCCCCATGCCTTGTGTTCACCCATGCCAGGCTGTGCCCCATATCCCCTCCATGCCGGGCTGTGACACTGCCCTAGTGATTCACGTCCCCCCATGCCAGGCTGTGCCCCATGCCCTGTGTCCCCTCCATGCCAGTCTGTGACACTGTCCCAGTGAGTCGTGTCCCCTCCATGCCAGTCTGTGACACTGCCCCAGTGACTCGTGTCCCCTCCATGCCAGTCTGTGACACTGCCCCAGTGACTCGTGTCCCCTCCATGCCAGTCTGTGACACTGCCCCAGTGACTCGTGTCCCCTCCATGCCAGTCTGTGACACTGCCCCAGTGACTCGTGTCCCCTCCATGCCAGTCTGTGCCCCATGTATCTCCATGCCAGCCCATGTGCCCCCATGCCAGCCCACACCCCGTGTCCCCCGTGCCTTGTGACCCCCTGTGCCAGCCCACACCCCATGTCCCCCCATGCCAGCTCTTGTCCCCCCATGTCCTGTGACCCCTCTATGCCAGCCCGTGTCCCACCATGTGCCCCCATGTCCCGTGTCCCCCCCATGCCAGCCTGTGCCCTGTGTCCCCGCGTCCCCCCATGCCAGCCCATGTCCCCCTGTGTCCTGCGTCCCTCCATGCCAGCCCATGGCCCCCATGTCCCCCCATGTCCGTGTCCCCTCGTGTCCCCCGTGCCGTACCTTGGGGCAGGTGCGGGTGCAGTTCATGATGGTGTGGCAGCGGTACAGCGAGAACGGGTCCTGCAGCTGCGCCAGGCGCTCCTCCGTGAACTCATCGCGGGAATCGATCATCCAGCGGTACGCCTGGGGACAGGGACACGGGGGGACACTGCTGGGACACTGCTGGGACAGGGACACTGTGGGACACTCCTGGGGACACTGCTGGGACAGGGACACCGCTGGAGACAGGGACACCGCTGGAGACAGGGACACTGCTGGGGACACTGTGGGACAGGGACACTGCTGGGGACACTGTGGGACTGGGACACTGCTGGGGACACTGTGGGACACTGCTGGGACACCGCTGGAGATAGGAACACTGCTGGGACAGGGACACTGCTGGGGACACTGTGGGACACTGCTGGGACAGGGACACTACTGGGACAGGGACACTGTTGGGGACAGGGACACTGCTGGGGACAGGGACACTGCTGGGGACACTGCTGGGACAGGGACACTGCTGGGGACACTGTGGGACACTGCTGGGGACACTGTGGGACTGGGACACTGCTGGGGACAGGGACACTGCTAGGGACACTGCTGGGACAGGGACACTGCTGGGGACACTGTGGGACACTGCTGGGGACACTGTGGGACTGGGACACTGCTGGGGACAGGGACACTGCTGGGACAGGGACACTGCTGGGACAGGGACACTGCTGGGGACACTGCTGATACACTGCTGGGACACCACAAACACTGCTGGGGACAGGGACACTGCTGGGGACACACTCCCTGCTGGCACCAGCGGGGATCCCACAGTGACACCCACCCAGGAGTGCCAGGCCAGGCCGGTGACACCGATGCCTGAGGATTTTATATTCTGCATTTTGGAGCTCCTGTGCTGCCTTAGTGCCCAACTCCAAACCCCAGACAGGGCCAGCTGCTGCTCTCCCGCTCTGGTCACACACAACAATTCCTCTGGGCCTGAAACTCAAGGACACCCTCCAGCCCCAGGGCCCAAAAAGGATAAACAAAATGAGTTGGGGGGCAGCAAACCTGGGGTAAATGACTTCATCACCTGAAGCTGTAATTGGAGCATTAACCCCTGATATGGAAATGGGGTTAACAATTTATAATTGTCTGAAAAACTCGTGCCCATCATCCATTTTGGGTGTAGCCTTGGAGGTTTCTGACTGCCCAAGGTGTGCCTACTGAAGGCCTTCAAAAAATACCCACTTCATCCTCTTAACCCTGTCAGATCTCTGGTCTAGGCAGCCACTCCAAGGCACCCACACCGGCCAGGTGACACTGACACTGGCAGGTGACAAAGTGTCTGGCCTCACCTGCATGAGCACAGCAGGGCCCAGGTACTTGTCCCCGTTCCACCAGTAGCTGGGACAGCTGGTGCTGCAGCAGGCACACAGGATGCACTCGTAGAGCCCGTCCTGCGAGGGAGGGGACAGGCAGGCTGTCACCACGGGGCTGGTGACACAGGGATCCACCCCTGTCCCCACGGAGCAGCTCCCGCGTGAGGCAGCAATTCCTGAGGGGAACAATCCCGACCCTCCCAGACCAGGGCCAGGAGCTGCCCCCCATGGTCCTTGTGGCCCCCCCAGGGTCCTTGTGGCCCCCCCCAGGGTCCTCGTGGCCCCTCCATGGTTCTTGTGGTCCCCCCATTGTCCTCATAGTCCCCTCACGGCTCTTTTGCCCCTGCCAGGGTCCTTGTGGTCCCCCCAGGGTCCTTGTGGTCCCCCCAGGGTCCTTGTGGCCCCCTTCCAGCTCAGGGTGTTTATTCCATGGTTCCAGGAGCCACACAATGAACCAGGGTCTGGGGCAGCAGGGGAAGGGCACGGCCTGGAGAGGAAGGGGGAGCTGCTGGGTTCTCCTGCACCCCTGCCTTGGGTTCCTGCACTCCCACCTCGGGCTCCCCTGCACTCCTGCCCTGGGTTCCTGCACTCCCACCTCGGGTTCTCCTGCACCCCTGCCTTGGGTTCCTGCACTCCCACCTTGGGTTCTCCTGCACCCCTGCCTCGGGCTCCTGCACTCCCACCTCGGGCTCTCCTGCACTCCCAGCTCGGGCTCTCCTGCACTCCCAGCTCGGGCTCTCCTGCACTCCCAGCTCATCCCAGCCAGGATAGGCAGAGATTTGTCCCCAGTGGACAATCCCAGGGGTGCTCAGCAGGAAGAGAGGGCAGAGTCTGCCTGGCAGCTCCGGGTGCAGCCTGTCCTTGAGGGCACCCTAGCACAGAACAGGGCAGGTCCTGGATCACCTCCCCCCTGGATCACATCCCCTCGGGATCCCTTTCCTCCTGGATCACTTCCCTGTTTTTATGGGCAGGTTTTTTTTCCAGGCACAGGAGGAGTCCAATACTATGTGGAAGTGATCCAGGCAGCTCTGCTCATTCCTGCTGGAATGAGGAGCTGATTTCTCATCCTGGACAGGAAACTGAGGAGCTCAGGCTCCCCTGAGCCTCCCTGTGGCCCAGCAACTTCTCCCAGACAGAGACAGAGCCCAACCTGGCTTAATTCATATTCCTGAAAGTTATTCTGGGATAAAAGTTTGAGCTCAGGAGATTCCTGGTGCCAGAATTCCCAGCAGTTCCTAACAAGCCTTTGAGAAGAGCTGCCAGCCCCAAGGGCAGAGCTCCCCCTCCTCACTCCAAATCTCATTTTTAACTGCACCACTCTGAAGGATCAAGGATTTAAAGGAATTTTTCAGCCAAATCCAAGTTTCTCCTGCACACAGGCTGATCCCAAAGGGAGAGGAATTCCAGCAAAGGGATCAAGAGCCATTTTCCAGGTGTGGCTTTTGGGTTTTCTGGTTCCCACCTGGCTGAGGAAGGGACTCCCAGGGCAGGGAAACTCCCTTTGGAGCTCACAGGGATCAGAGAAGCTGGAGGTGCTGCCCCTGGACAGAGATTCCTGCAGCCTGTCCAGCCCTGGGGCTGCTCAGGTGTCACACCAGGGGCTATTATGGGATGTCAGCTTGCAGATGCCCAGGGGACACCTGTAGTGTTTCCCTGAACCCCTCTGCTCAGCCTCCCTTCCTGCTGCTCACATCCACCTCTCCCTCCCAAAATGGAGATCTGCCACCTCCCCAGCGGAGCAAGGACAGGCTGAGCTCAGAATCCTGGAATGATGGATCCATCCTGGCAGCTCAGGGGAAAAACCCTTCCTGATCTGCTGCTAATCCCTGTGGCAGCCATGGAAATCCACCCCAAACCTCGGCCACACCATCAGCCTTGTAAAGAGCTCAAAAAACTCCCCTCAAAATCCCCCCTGCTCAAGACAGACACCCCAAATCTTGCACTTGAGCTTTTCCCAGGAGCTTTCCAGGCTGCAAAAGCCCAGCGAGGTGGGAGCACAGCCAGACCCCCTCTCCCCACTGGAATGCAGAGCGCTCCCAGCAGCAGGAATTCCACAGGGGAATGGGATGGGGGGCAATGGGATCAGAGCCCCCTGGCAAGCCCAGCTCCCCGCCCTGAGCCAGCAGCCCCAGCTGTGGGGCCGTGTCCCACACTGTGGGAGGGGGTGTGGGACTGGGAAGGGGCTGAGGGCTCAGCTGTGAGCCGGGGCTGCTCTGGGAGGGGTTTCAGCACTGAAATGGCAGTGACCAGTTTCTGGCGGTCCTCTATGGACTGCAGGTACTGCTGCTTGCCCTCCTTGGACTCGTCCTTCTTCTTCAGGTAGGGCTCGATGGATTTGTACTGGGCGTAGAAGTTACTCAGGTCCTGGGGGCAGGAAAAGTACAGGGATCTGGTTATGGGGCTGAGGAGAATCAGGGAACAACCCCAGCCAGATCCAGCCCAAATCCCACCCCTGCTGTCCATGCCATGGGGCCCTGACCCCTCCCTTCAGCCCCACGCTCGGGGGCACAGCCTCTTCCCAAAATCCCACCTAAATCCCCTCCTGGCACAGCCTCACCTCAAACTCACACCTGAGCACCTGACCAGGAGGTGCCATTCCCTCCCCAGACCTGACACATTCCAGGCCAGCACACATTTAGTCACTGGGACCCACCCAAGGGACAGGTGAGCCCTGACCCTGGTGGCAGCTGCCACGCCCTGCTCCAGCCCAGGCTGTCCCCTGGCTGCTGCCAGCCCTGCACTCACCGGAACCAGGTCCTTCACCACGTACATGTGGGGCAGGGGGTAGATTTTGGTGACTTTGCTGAGGTCACTGTCGATTTTTTTGATGCAGGCCAGGGTGTTGCCCCCTCCGATGTTCATGGCACAGGAGCCGCAGATCCCTGAGGGAGAAGAGCAGAGCCAAGTGTGGGACTCTCCCTCCTGGCCCCAAAAATCCCCCTGGGCTGTCCTGGGGAAACTCTGCTTGGCTCTTCCCAATCCACCAGGATCCCAAAAAAACTCTTCCCAACCCAACAGGGTCTTGGGAAACCCCTTCCCAACCCACCAGGATCCTCACCCGTCCCAGAAAACATCCTGGAGAGGCTCTTCCCAACCTTCTGGGATCCTCACTTACCCCAAAAAATCTCTTCTCACCACACCAGGGTCCTCACCCATCCCACAAAACCTCATCACAGGTTCTGGAAAAGCCTCTTGAGGCCTCAGCCATCCCCAAAAAAACCCTTCTTGTTCTTTCAGTGTCCTCACCTGTCCTGGAAAACCTCTTCCCAACCTGCCAGGGTCCCAAAAAACCTCTTCCCAATCCACCAGATTCCCAAAAAACTCCTTTCACTCCACCCCAGGGTCTTTATCTATCCCACAAATGCCCCAAAGGAGAAGAAAGCCGGAATTCACCACTGGGGCTGAAAGTTTTTAACTTCAGCAAGGATCAAACACGGGAGCTGCTTCCACCAGCACCAAAACCCCTTTTTCCATGGGGCAGCTCCTTCCCCAGCAGCACATGAGGGGGCTGGGTGTGATTTGGGGAGGGGACAACATCCAGCTCGGCCCTCGGGTTTGGGGCACGAGGTGGGAGCCGAGGGAGGCATAAAATAAATAAAAAATAAAAAACACAACAAAAAATGGCATTAAAACCTGGGGAACTGCTGCAGCCTCCTCAGCCAGAGAATCCCAGGGCTTGCAGGGATGGAAGGGACCTCTGGGAATCATCCAGGGCAACCTTGGAGCAGGTGGCACTGGAATGTGTCCAGGGGGTTGGGACCTCCCTGGGCTCTGTCCAACCTTTTTTGTCCCTAAAAGCCCCGACTGGGCCTGGCTTTGTCCTTCCTTCCTGTGCCGGGAGGTCACAGGACGGATCCAAGCTGGAGTAAACCAACCACTCATGGGATTAGCAGTCAGAGGAGGTGCTCAGCACCCCTTTTTTCCCTAAAACCTGGAATCCAGGCTGACACTGCCCTTCATTTCATGCCCCTGGAGGTCACAGGATGGATTCCAGTGACAGCAAACTCACAAACCCTCACAAACCTCACTCGACCCTTTTTCCCTCCAAAAGCTGGAGCTGGAGTTCCACTCCAGGGAAAGAACTTTTTTCCAAAAGTTCAGCTGGAATTTTTGTGTTTTAATGGAATTTTAGTGTTTTAATTTGAGGTTGCTGCTCCTTATCCTGTCTCAGCACCACTAGGAAGGGTCTGGCACCACCCCCTGGAAATATCCGTAAGGATTGATGGGATCCCCTCTCAGCCTCCCCATCTCTGGAATAAACAGGCCCAGCTCCCACAGCCTCTCCTCACAGAAGGGGAATAAAATGCCCCAAATCATCCCCAAAATTCAGGAATGTAACCCCATTCCCCCCAGCAGGAGCCCCCTCCCCTCGTGCTCATTGCCAGGGCACAAACTGCCCTCCCGAAGGTGACAGGAGGCAGCAGGGCCACAAAAATAGCCCAACAAAGGGATGAAATGACTCCTCCGAGGGTGTCCCAGCCCCTGCACTGCCACGAGGTTCCTCCCACTGCAGAAAGGCTCCCAAGCATTTTCCAGCCAGCTGGGAGGGGAGCAGGGCCTGCAGCAGGAATGTGGGACTGGGGGAGCCACAGAGGGGCAGGATGGAACCAGCTCGGCCTGAAAACCCGTCCAGTCCAGGGAAAATATTCAGGGCAAAAGTTCTGGCTGTCTGGGAGCCCCAGTCTGTGTGGAATTCCTGCCCTGCCGTGCAGATTCCAGAGGAAAAGGTGCCTCAGGAAAAGGTGCCTCGGGAGTGCTGCTTTCCATTCCCACCCCAGACAAAACATCCCCAGGCACTGCCTGCCCTGAGACTGCCCCTGCCTGCAGACCCACCTCAGTAATGCAGAGCCATTCCAGTCTGGAATGCAACCCCACAGCCCAGCAAGCCCCCTAAATCCAGAGCCATTCCAGCCAGGAATGCACTCCCACAGCCCAGTGTGACCCGTGACTCAGGAGTTTTTCCCAGGGGAAGTCTGACAGCAGCCCCAAACCAGATCTGGGAGCAGCCACAACCCCAAACCACCAGTGCCCTTTTCCTCAACCCACCCCTGCCCTCGGCCAAAGGGCCAAGGAGAAGATTCCTGGAGCTGTTCCTCGAAGTCCCAAGTGCTCTCTCCCAGCTCACCCAGTCTGATTCCTGGCACAGCCCCCACTGCTCCCACTCCAGCCCTGCCCTCTCAGCCCCGCTGCTGGAATCCTTCCCTCATCTCCCCACGCACTGGGAGGCAGCAGAGGAACCAGACTGAGAGAAACTGGAACAACTGGGAGCTGTGGAAGGAATTACTGGAGCTGGCAGCTCAGAATTGTGTCATTACACCCTGGGAGCACCAACTCCAGCTTTACTCCCTGGGTCACTTGGGTGTTTTATCCCCTGGGTGGGAGGAGGGAGTTCTGAGCAGTTCCACTCCCTGGGTCACTTGGATGTTTTATCCCCAAAAGTGAGAGGAGAGGGGTTCTGAGCAGTTTTACCCTTAGTTCACTTGGTTTTATCCCCACAGGTGGAGGAGAGTTTTACTCCCTGGGTCACTCGGGTGTTTTATCCCCAGATGTGGGAGGGGAGGGGTTCTGAGCAGTTTTACTCCTTGGTTCACCCAGGTGTTTCATACCCATGGGTGGGAGGGGAGAGGTTCTGAGCAGTTTTACTCCTTGGTTCATTTAGGTGTTTTATCCCACAGTGGGAGGAAAGGGGGTCTGAGCAGTTTTACTCCTTGGTTTATTTGGGTGTTTTATCCCACAGTAGGAGGAGAGGGGGTCTGAGCAGTTTTACTCCCTGGTTCATTTGGGTGTTTTATCCCACAGTGGGAGGAGAGGAGAGGTTCTCAGCAGTTTTATTCCTCGGTGTTTTATCCCCAGAGATGGGAGGAGAGGGGTTCTGAGCAGTTTTACTGCCTGGCTCACTCAGGTGTTTTACCCCCAGGGATGCGAGAGGAGGGGTTCTGAGCTCCCTGAGCTCCCACAGTCAGCACCCACAGCATTCCAAGGCCGTTCCAGGTGGGAATGTGCTGTCCTTACCCTCCCTGCAGGACCTGCGGAAGGTCAGCGTGGAGTCCATCTCGTTCTTGATCTTGATCAGGGCATCGAGCACCATGGGCCCACACCTGTGGCACAAATCCCAAATCACCCACCCTGCAGAGCCCCCAGACGCAGGGTCTGACCCCTGCACCCACACCCAGCAGCACCTGAAAGGGTTTTTAACAATTCCCATTAATTGTGTGAATCCCAGGGATCAAAGAGGGATCTCTGAGCAGCAGGGCAGCCCAGGGGCAGGGTGGGTCAGACTCTTGTGACCACTGAGGGCTTGGCCAAGCCAAACCCCAGTGACCTGTGCTGGCCCCTTTTCCCCTCTCGGGGTCAGGCTGTGACAGCCCTGCCTGGCCCCTGAGTCACGAGGGACAGGGACAAACACCGGGGGACAATTTCTGTCATTTGACACCCAGGACACCACCCAGGGATTGTTCACTGGGGCAAAGCCACCCCAAAAACGGAGCTGTGGCTCCTGTGGGGTTTGGGTAGGGCTGGGTGGGAGTGGGAGCTCCTGGAAGGGTTTGGGGTGGATCCCTCTGGAAGGTTTTGCGGTGGATTCCACTGGAGGAGCCCTTGGGAAGGGTTTGGGGTGGGTTCCTCTGGAGCAGCCCTTGGGAAGGGTTTGGGGTGGATTCCTCTGGAGGAGCCCTTGGGAAGGGTTTGGGGTGGGTTCCACTGGAGGAGCCCTTGGGAAGGATTTGGGGTGGGTTCCACTGGAGGAGCCCTTGGGAAGGGTTTGGGGTGGGTTCCTCTGGAGGAGCCCTTGGGAAGGGTCTGGGGTGGATCCCTCTGGAGGTGCCCTTGGGAAGGGTTTGGGGTGGGTTCCTCTGGAGCAGCCCTTGGGAAGGGTTTGGGGTGGGTTCCACTGGAGGAGCTCCTGGGAAGGGTTTGGGGTGGGTTCCTCTGGAGCAGCCCTTGGGAAGGGTTTGGGGTGGGTTCCACTGGAGGAGCTCCTGGGAAGGGTTTGGGGTGGATCCCTCTGGAGGAGCCCTTGGGAAGGGTTTGGGGTGGGTTCCACTGGAGGAGCTCCTGGGAAGGGTCTGGAGTGGATCCCTCTGGAGGAGCTCAGGGAAATCCAGGCCCAGCATCCACAGGGAGGTTTCTGAGCCCCTTCCCAGGATCCTAGGGAAGCAGGAGCTGCTCTGGGATGCCACAGATATGGGAAGGGTGGATAGAGCTCCCTGGGAATTGTGCATTCCAGAAGGGACCATCCCTGGGCTGGAGGGACCTTCCCATCCCATTCCCAGGGGCAGGGACACCTTCCTCTACCCCAGGCAGATCCAAGCCCCATACAGGCTGGCCTGGGACACTTCCACAGCTTCTCTGGGAATTCTTTGCCAGCCTCGTGGGGAAGAATTCCTTCCCAACATCCCATCTAAACCTCACCCAGGGAAGAATTCCTTCCCAGTATCCCACCCAAACCTCTCCTCTTTCAGTTCAAACCCTGTCCCCTGCCACTGCTCCTGACACCTGCCAGGCCACCAACAGGCCTTGGGAAAAGCTGCTCTCCCTCTTCTTTGGCAGCCCCCAAACTTTCCAAATAAATCAGGTCTATTAAAGCCACCAGCACCTCTTTAACCCATCCCAGGGATGGTCCAGAAATGTGGAAAACCTGTTTTTTCCTGTGGAAAATCTGCGTTTTCCTGGGGTAACATCCACAGTGCCTGTGGAAAATCTGCTTTATCCAGTGGAAAATTTGCTTTTTCCTATGGAATATGTGCTTAAATCTGCTTTTTCCTGGGATAACACCCACAGCTCCTGTGGAAAATCTGCCTTTTCCTTGAGAAAATTTGCTTAAATCCGCTTTTTCCAGGGATGACACCCACGGTGGCTGTGCCAGAGGTGAGCAGCCCCTTCCCAGCCATTCCCTGGAGCTGGGATTGCTCCCCAGCCCCATTCCCAGGGGACACCCACTTGTTCAGGTCCACCTCGTAGGTCTGCATGCGGGGTTTGTCCCCGGCCTTGTCGGGGTCCCATCTGTAGATGGCGAATTTCTTCAGCCGCGGTGCCGCCGCCGCCGTCTGCGCCTGCCGCAGCACCTGGATCCAGGGAAAAACAGCCTCAGATCCATCCTGGATCCAGGGAAAAACAGCCTCAGATCCCACCCCGGATCCAGGGAGAAACAGCCTCAGATCCACCCCGGATCCAGGGAAAAACAGCCTCAGATCCCATCCTGGATGCAGGGAAAAACAGCCTCAGATCCCACCCTCAGATCCAGGGAAAAACAGCCTCAGATCCCATCCTGGATCCAGGGAAAAACAGCCTCAGATCCAGGGAAAAACAGCCTCAGATCCCATCCCGGATCCAGGGAAAAACAGCCTCAGATCCCATCCTGGATGCAGGGAAAAACAGCCTCAGATCCCACCCTCGGATCCAGGGAAAAACAGCCTCAGATCCCATCATGGATCCAGGGAAAAACAGCCTCAGATCCAGGGAAAAACAGCCTCAGATCCCATCCTGGATCCAGGGAAAAACAGCCTCAGATCCCACCCTCGGATCCAGGGAAAAACAGCCTCAGATCCCATCATGGATCCAGGGAAAAACAGCCTCAGATCCAGGGAAAACAGCCTCAGATCGCATCCTGGATCCAGGAAAAACAGCCTCAGATCCCACCCTGGATCCAGGGAAAAACAGCCTCAGATCCCACCCCGGATCCAGGGAAAAACAGCCTCAGATCCATCCTGGATCCAGGGAAAAACAGCCTCAGATCCCATCCTGGATCCAGGGAAAAACAGCCTCAGATCCCACCCTCGGATCCAGGGAAAAACAGCCTCAGATCCATCCTGGATCCAGGGAAAAACAGCCTCAGATCCCACCCCGGATCCAGGGAAAAACAGCCTCAGATCCCATCCTGGATCCAGGGAGAAACAGCCTCAGATCCATCCTGGATCCAGGGAGAAACAGCCTCAGATCCCATCCTGGATCCAGGAAAAACAGCCTCAGATCCCACCCCGGATCCAGGGAAAAACAGCCTCAGATCCATCCTGGATCCAGGGAGAAACAGCCTCAGATCCCATCCTGGATCCAGGGAAAAACAGCCTCAGATCCCACCCCGGATCCAGGGAAAAACAGCCTCAGATCCCATCCCGGATCCAGGGAGAAACAGCCTCAGATCCACCCCGGATCCAGGGAAAAACAGCCTCAGATCCATCCTGGATCCAGGAAAAACAGCCTCAGATCCCATCATGGATCCAGGGAAAAACAGCCTCAGATCCCACCCCGGATCCAGGGAAAAACAGCCTCAGATCCCATCCTGGATCCAGGGAAAAACAGCCTCAGATCCCACCCTGGATCCAGGGAAAAACAGCCTCAGATCCCATCCCGGATCCAGGGAGAAACAGCCTCAGATCCACCCCGGATCCAGGGAAAAACAGCCTCAGATCCCATCCTGGATCCAGGAAAAACAGCCTCAGATCCATCCTGGATCCAGGGAAAAACAGCCTCAGATCCCACCCTGGATCCAGGGAAAAACAGCCTCAGATCCCACCCCGGATCCAGGGAAAAACAGCCTCAGATCCATCCTGGATCCAGGGAAAAACAGCCTCAGATCCCATCCTGGATCCAGGAAAAACAGCCTCAGATCCATCCTGGATCCAGGGAAAAACAGCCTCAGATCCCACCCCGGATCCAGGGAAAAACAGCCTCAGATCCCATCCTGGATCCAGGAGGAGATACACAGAAAATATATACATGTGTATATATTGAAAGCCATATTAAATATAGATATATAGACACATATATATAAAGATTTTTAAAGATAACAACTACATATATATTTACCCACACCCATATATATATAAATGATATTTTTGTTTGGAATTACGTGTGGATATATATGTGTATGCTGCGCATGTATCCACATCATTGCTATTATTTTGTGTGTACTTCTATATTATAGATATGACACTTTGTATATGACATATTTATATACACATATATAAATTGTATTACATAGATTATATAACAGATTGTATATGATATATATTTATATACACATATATAAATATATAGGCACAAACATGCATATATATGTGTATGCATATATGCACATTGCTTATGGTGTATTTTATTTATAAATTATATGTACATGTTTATAAATTATATGTATTTGCATATTCCACTGACTGTCATTATAATGGCATAATTACATGTTTACTTTATTTATATATTATGTTTAAAAATATATTCTATGTATTTATACAGTGTATATTACACACTATACAGAACACATCATATTTGTATTTATATATATGTGCACATACCCATATATATGCACATATAAGTCTACAATTTATATGCATTTTATATGGAACAAATTAATATATTCTATGTATGTTTATAAATTACACGTATTTAGAGCTGTGTTTGTAAATTATAAGTATTTGTATAGTGTAATTACAATAATATAATTATATTTTACATCTATATATCTTTATGCACAATTTATATACATTACTTATATATGTAATATAAAATGTCTGTAGATATATGTCTATAAATGTCTGTAGACAAATTTATATATAATATAATATGTATATACATCTATAATATATGCATATCCATTATATATATTTATAGATAGATATAAAAACAAAAATTTACATAAAGATATACATATTTACATATTTGTATATCTAGATAAATGATATGTATTTTTATATCATTTCTTAAAATTTTATATAAATCTATCCTGGGGCTCCCCCTGCCTGGATCCAGACCAATATTCCCGAAATTCCAACCCCGAGCTGCTCCTGGATCCATCAAATCCCAGAGGCTCTCCCTGCCCAGTTATCCTGGAATTCCCGAGCACGTCCTGCTCTTGCCGGGATCACCCTCGGCCCTGCTCCCTTGCTCTTCCCAATATTTTCCTGGAACGTTCTCCCTGCTCTTCCCAACGTTTTCCTGGAATGTTCCAAATGCTCTTCCCAAGCTTCTCCTGTAATGTTCCCCCTGCTCTTTTTCCAGCCTTTTCCCGGAATGTCCCCACTCCTTTTCCCAACCTTTTCCTGGAGTGTTCCCACTGCTCTTCCCAGCCTTTCCCAGGGCTCCACTTCCCGTCCCTGCTCCCCTCTCCCAGGATAACCCCACACTCCTGCTCCCACTGCTCTTCCCAACCTTTTCCTGAACCGCTCCCCGAATTTCCCCTTGTCCTTTATCTCCCCCAAACCCTTCCCAGACCCTTCCAGCTGCTCTCTGCCCCCAGCCCCTCCTCAGCCCCCCCCTTTTCCCGGCCATTCTTCCCCTATTTCATCTCCTCCTGGATCTTTCCTGCCCCCTCCCTCCATCCCCTTCTCCCGCTTCTCCTCCCCTCTCCCAAATCCCACAGATCCCTTCCTGCCCCTCTCCCACTAACCCTGTTCCTTCCCAAATCCCACAGATCCCCTCCAGCCCCCCTGCCACTGACCCTATTCCTTCCCAAATCCCACAAACCTCTCCAGCCCCCTCCCTTCTCCCACTGACCCTACTCCTTCCCAAATCCCACAGACCCCATTCCCTCGCACCCCACGCCATTTTCCTATCCACTCTTCCCAGATTTTCCCACATCCCAGTCCCCCTCCAGGCCCCCCAGCCCCTCTGAAACTGTTCCCCCTGCCCACCCCAATTCCCACACAGGCCCTTCCAGACCCCACAGACCCTCTCTCCCATCCTTTCCCTCCCCAATTCCCCCTTCCAGACCCCACAGACCCTCTCTCCCCCTCTTCCCCTCCCCAATTCCCCCTTCCAGACCCCACAGACCCTCTCTCCCATCCTTTCCCTCCCCAATTCCCCCTTCCAGACCCCACAGACCCTCTCTCCCATCCTTTCCCTCATGTCCATCCCCAATTCCGCCTTCCAGACCCCACAGACCCTCTCTCCCCCTCTTCCCCTCCCCAATTCCCCCTTCCAGACCCCACAGACCCTCTCTCCCATCCTTTCCCTCATGTCCATCCCCAATCCCCCTTCCAGACCCCACAGACCCTCTCTCCCACCCTTTCCCTCATGTCCTTCCCCAATTCCCCCTTCCAGACCCCACAGACCCTCTCCAGCCCCCTCCCCACAACTCCTTCCCCCCTCTTACCTCACCTGCCCCTGCCCCCAGCCCCCTCCTCAGCCCCTTCCCCAACCCTGCTCTCCTGTCCATCCCTGATTTCTCCACAATCCAGCTCCAGGCCCCCCACTCCAATTCCAGACCCCCCACTCCAGTTCCAGCCCCCTCCCCACAGCTCCCTCTCCCCCTCAGCTCACCGCCCTTCTCTTCCGCCCCCATCCCGGACCGCTGCAGCCCCCGCCCGCCTCTGCCACGCCTCTCCCCGCTCCATTGCCAGCCCCCGCGGCCGCCCCGGCCCCTCACCGTCCGCGGCCCGGCCCGCAGGAGCCGCGCGGGGACTC
Source organism: Haemorhous mexicanus (assembly GCF_027477595.1). Taxonomy (NCBI): domain Eukaryota; kingdom Metazoa; phylum Chordata; class Aves; order Passeriformes; family Fringillidae; genus Haemorhous; species Haemorhous mexicanus. The sequence goes on along the minus strand of NC_082363.1, from coordinate 2,087,225 downwards.
CGCGCCTCAAGGAGACTCCGACCGCGGCCGCCGCCATCTTGGCGCTGCGCAGTTCCGCCCGCCCCGGAAGCGCTCCTGCCGCCGCCATTGTCCTGCGCTGACGGAAGGCGCTCCCGCCATTTTGAGTGTGGCTGTGCCCTCAGGAGGGCGCCATGTTTGGTGTGGCGCGCCCTGTGGGACTGGAGCAGGACGCCAAAAACCCCCTTTTTTTTCCCTAAATTTCCCTTTTTCTTTCCTAAATCCCACTTGTTTTCTCTCCATTAATTCCCAGCATCATTGTTTTGTATGGAGGTACCTATACTGCTACCCCCTGCCTCAAGGGGAGCTGCCCCAACACCAATGGGGCCAATGGTGGGCACTGGGGAGCAGAGTCCCAGAGACATTAAGGTGGGAAAAGCCCTCCAAGGTCCCTCCAGGACCTTCAAGTCCAAGCTGTGGCTGATCCCCACCTTGTCCCCAGCCCAGGGCACTGAGTGCCACATCTAGGCCTTCCTTGGGCACCACTAGGGATGGGCACTCCAAACCTCCCTGGGCAGCCCCTGCCAAAAAAAGCCCCCGTTTGAAATGATGTAACTCTCCTAATTAGTTTTTAATTAATCGTTATAATTGCTTGTAAGCCAGTGCCCACTTTTAGCCAGCACAATTTAAAACTTCTTCACAGGCTCATACTTCTGTTTTGATCATTAAATCACTGAAACCTTGAGTTTGTTAAAGCTAACCCTGACAAGCTTCAATAAAGCCAAAGGGATTTGAAGAGTGGAGATCTGGGATCTCAAATTTATGGACCTTTAAGGACACTGGAGTAATAAGAAGGTACAGAGGAGATTGAAGCCTGGAAAGCTGGGGATTCCCAATTGAAAAAGACAAGGCAAAGATGATAAAAGAACTGAAGAATGTGGCCCAGCTAAGTATGGAGAGTGAGAAATCAATAACCAATAGTGGACAGAATGCTAATCAATGAAGAGCATTATTAGGACCCATGACCACTAATTTCTTTGTTAAAGATGTGTAGATAAATGAAAACATTTTGTATTGATGTGGAAGCTGGAGCTCTGTCAGCTGCACACAAACCCTGGCTGAGTTTAAATAAAGTGACGCCTGACTCGCCAACACCACAAAAACAGTGGTAGAGACAATTTTGGAGGATTTTGGTAACTCTCCCCACCTCTCTGAGCGCTCCCTCACTTTCCCTCCCAGTTATTCCCAGTGGAATTATTAATTAATTAATTATTAATTATTCAGTTATTTAATTCCCCAGCTTTTTCCTCACAGCAAATTCATTTATTAAGAGAATCACAAGCAACACACTCTGGGAGCAAATGTGGAGGGAGAAGGAGGAGGAAGAGGAGGAAGAGGAGGACGAAGAGGCCTGGCTACGGCGTGAAGTGCCACCACTGGAAGGCGAAGGGCCGGCGCTGGACGCTGGTGCCGCAGCGCACCTCGCCCAGGCTGCCGTGGTACGAGGCCACGTCCTCCAGGAAGCGGCAGCACAGCCCCAGCGGCTCCAGCAGCGCGCGGATCCGCCGCTCCAGGCAGCACTCGCCGCCTGCCATCGGGCCAAATGGCTTGGGGATGCCCAGGTCCCTGGCCAGCACGATCATGGTGACCTGCGGGGTGACACCAGGGGACATTGGTGTCAGAATGGGTGACACTGAAGGGCTGGGGGATGCCCAGGTCCCTGGCCAGCACGATCATGGTGACCTGCGGGGTGACACCAGGGGACAGCGGCATCAGAATCTATGATGACCAAGGGCTTGGGGATGACCAGGTCCCTGGCCAGGACAATCATGGTGACCTGCAGGTGACACCAAGGGCATATCAGTATCAGAATGAGTGACACTGAAGGGCTTGGGGATGCCCAGGTCAATCATGGTGACCTATGGGGTGACACCAGAGGTTGTTGGCATCAGAATGGGTGATGCCAAAGGGCTTGGGGATGCCCAGGTCCCTGGCCAGGACGATCACGATGACCTGCAGGCTGACACCAGCAGTGTCAGGATGGATGAAGCCAAATGAAAGACACTGATCACCCTCCTCCACCCTCCTCAGCACCATTTTTGCAGCTGGTCTCCCTCAGGATTCCAAATCCAACAGAATTCCCTCTATTTTATCAGTAAAACATGCCTCACCACTTGCAATTTCACCACTTTTTAAAAAAACCCCACTGCAAGCACTACAAAGCCACCAAGCAGTGTTAGATCTATGTTTATCCCTGCCTGCCTGGATATATTTCCTTTTGCTAGACAGCTGGGGGAGGGGGTGTTGGGAAAACTTTGTGGAAAACGTGCCTCTCAGCTTGCAATTTCACTGCTTTGAAAGGGTTTTGCCTCAAAAACCCAAAGCCACCAAGCTGTGTTAGACCCGTGTTTATCCTGGAGATATTTCCCTTTTCTAGACAGCTGATTTTTCTTTTCAGGAAAACTTTGGGGACTCATCCTGGCTGATGGAGCTGTTTTTTGGGGAGGAGACAAGGGTGGGACCCCCCCCCCCCCCCCTTACCGTGTTGGGGAAGTAGGGAATGGCTTTTCCCTGCTTGTCCAGTTTGAAGAGGGCTGGCAGGTCGATGATGTCCTCCTCCAGCAAGCCCAGCTCCTTCTTGAGGATATCCCTGTTCCAGTCGATGCAGCGCTGCGGGGGACGGAGCAGAGCAGAGAGGGCCCCAAATTCCACCACTCCCTGCGGGGTTTGTGCCACGCCGGGGCGGTCCCTGCCAGAAATGGGGGCTGTGACCCGGAGCGTGGGCTTTACCTGCACGTACTGGTTCTGCTGCGCCAGGACATCGTTGGACAGCACCTTGTTGATGGTGACGCGCTTGGTGTCTGTCCCCGAGTACCCTAAACACGCAAAACGCCCTCAAAATGAAGCAGCGCTGGCAGGAGCCTGGCTTGAGGTGGGGTATAGAGATGGAGAAAGCCCAAAAAGCCAAAAAAAAAGCCCCCAAAGCCCCAAATCCCAATTTCCTAAGGCTGGGGTGAAAGCTTGGGAAGCTGATGGGAGGAAATCTCTGCCCATTGGAAAGAGCAATGGAAAAGTCCTGTCATCCATCCTCCTGCCCAGGGGAATCCGGTGGATTTCTCCAGAGCATCCCCCTCCATGGGTCACCCCTGGTCTGGGGACAGCCAAGCTCCCACCAGAGGAACCCTTGGAGATACAGAGACCTTCTCCCAACCCTGCCATGGATCAAAACCACAATGAAATGGAAAATCCTGGTTCTAATCTAGGGCGACACGAGTTCTGCTCTGTGCTGGAGCTCCATATCCTTGGAGATACGGAGACCTTCTCCCAACCCCATCAGGGATCCAAACCACAATGAAATGGAAAAAATCCAATTATAATCTGGACAGGAGAGCTGCCAGCTGTCCTGCTCCATGCTGGACCTCCATATCCTTGGAGATACGGAGACCTCCCAACCCCGTCAGGGATCAAAATCACAATGGTGCTAATCTGGGGGGACACGAGAGCTGCCAGTTGTCCTGCTCCGTGCTGGAGCTCCGCTGGCATTTCCAGAGGCTCCATCCCTGGCAGCAAACATCCCCTCTACGCGGAGGCCCTTATCCCTCCCATCCCACTCGCTTTCCCGAAATAGGGCCGGAGGAGGCTGGGGGCGGCAGGCAGGCATCCCGCTGAAGGACACCCAGCGGGGAAATGTCCCCGCGTGGCCCTGGCTGTGCCACTGAGTGCTGTCCCCTTGCCTTTGAACATGGTGGCTTCTCCCTGTCCCTCCTTCTGCTTCTCGCGGAAGAGCCGGTAGCAGGCGGCCGGGCTGGCCAGCAGCATCCGGAATCGCTGCGGGAACACGGCCGGGTCAGTGCAGCCCTGCAGCGCCCCAGGACTCACTTCTGCAAAAACCCGAGCTGAAACTCTTGAAATCAGGAGTCTTTATCTAGTTATCTTGTTATCTAGTGCCTCGTTTAACCTGTGGAGGGTTTGTGGCCCTAAATATTCCTTTTTTGAGCCATCTAGGTCAAGGCTCGGTTTCCCTGAGGGAAAAATTCTAGTCAGAAGCAGGGAAAACCATGATAGAGGGAAGAGAATTGTTCTGAAAACATGAGGGCATAAATATTCCTTTTGGTTTTTGGAACCATCCTGGTCAAGGCTCAGTTTCCCTGAGGGAAAAATCTATGTCAGAAGCAGGAAAAGCCACAAGAGAGGGAAGATAAATGTTCTGAAAACCTCTGGGAGATGTTGAGCCACTGCAAACCCCCGGGAATCTTAAGGCTGGAATTTCTTGGATGCCTTTGCAGGCATCTTTTCCCTTTTATTTGCATTCATTAATAGCCCAACAAATCCCTTTTTTTGTGCTCAGATCCCTCATTTTGGGGTGGGGAATGAAACCCAAGCAAACACTGGCTGGGGGTGCCAAAGGAAGGAGCTCTGGGGTTTTCCCAGTGGGATCGGTGTCCCGGAGAAGGAACCCTGGGGCAACACAGGCTGTCTTGGGGGTACCTTTTTGTCGGAAGTGGGGACAAAGTTGACAAACTCGTTGACATTGCCCACAGCCAGCCAGTCAGAGTAGAGTTCCACAGGGGCCTGGACGAGCTGGGCGTAGAGGAAATCCCGCACCAGCCTGGTCATCCTGCGGCCCGCGGATCTGGGGGAGAATTCCCATCAACATCTGCCCGGATCCTTGGACTGGGGGAGAATTTCCATCAACATTTGCCTGGACAGTTGGGCTGGGGGGTTTTCCTGTCAACATCTGCCTGGATATTAATTGCCTCTGATGTGGAGGAGCTGGGAGCCGCCACCCTGCTCAGGCAGTGTCTGATTGACCCAATTTCCCTGATTTTGGTGGTATTTCAGGGCTCTTGTTGAGGCTCTGTTCCCAAATCCATGTTTTTCCCAAATCTATGATTCCCCCTCTCTTACGCAGGGAAGCTGCTGCCGATGAGGATCCTTCCCAAGGGATACTCCTTGCCAGCCACGGACACGGGCGGGCTGACCTCCACGTTCCCGAAGGAGTCCAGGCTGGCCATGGCCTCAAAGAGGGGCTCCTTGTGCACGTAGCCGAAATCGGGGCCCTGGGAAAAAGGAAATGCCCTGAGTCCCCACTGCTCCCGTGGTGTTATCGGCCTGTGGGGAGAGCGAGGACAGCGGTGGCGAAGGGACAGGAAAGTGGACAGGAGAAAGGTCTCGGGATCACAGAGCTGCAGGAATAATTGGGACAACCCAGGAGCAGAGCCCAGGCCTGGAGCCAGGGCCAGATCTCCTCTCATCCCACAGCCAAGATTTCAATGTCCACATTAAGCAAGACCAGATCTCCTCTGTTCTCCCTAGCCAAGGTTTAAGTGTCTGCATTAAACCAAGGTTTAATTGTCCACATTAAGCAGGAGCAGATCTCCTCTGTTCTTCCCAGCCAAGTTTTAAGTGTCTACATTAAGCCAGGCCAGATCTCCTCTGTTCTCTCCAGCCAAGGTTTAAATGTTCACATTAAGCCAAGTTTTAAGTGTCCACATTAAGCTAATTAAGCAGCCCTGAGCCAAGTTCCTGGCTGGCTCTGGGAGGGAGGTGAACTCCAGCCCTTGAGGGTGACTCTTCCCTGGGCTAAGAGCCACCCCAAGGGCTGCATGGCACTTAAATCCCACTTAAGGCCTGATTTCCAGGATTTACCGTATCTGGGATTGGAGGAACTGTGCGTGCAGGGGCAATTAGTGCTTGGCCCTGTGTGCCAAAGCCTGAGGGAGCATTAAAAACAGGGCAAAACCGGCAGGGATGGGACCAAAATCCCACATTGCCCGCTCTCCGGTTGGAGCCAACGCGGGACTGGAGCGCACGGCAGCCCCGGGGATGAGATCAGGTGTCCGTGAGGTTTGAGTTAAATCCCAGTCACTTATCAGGGCTGGGTTTCCATGGGGATAACCCAAATATACAGGTCAGAAAAAGTGAGCAGGGAGAGCTGGGGGTGCTTCCACACAGAAATTCCCTTTTTAAACCCAGGATGTTTGGAGACACTGGGCCAGAGGGAGCACAGATTTCCCTGAGGCTCCCTGTGCGGTTTTGGGGTGCATTTTTGGGGGATGGCTGGGATCAGATCCCTTTTTCCCTGGGTTCTAAGGGAGAGCCTGAGCACCAACCACCTGCTTCTGACTAATTTCAGTTTAATAAAACCATGGAGCCCTCCCGGTTTCAACTGTCAGGGCTCTGGTTCATCCCAGGTTTGCGGGTCACATCCAAGTCCTATCAGTTCCACACTGATTTTGAGGAGATAATTCCCTCCCGTCTCCTTTTTCCCTGGCATGGGCTTCCAGGGGCTCAGGGCTTGACCTGTGCCCATGGTGTCGGGCCAAGTATTCCTATCTGGAAAATGAGATTGGAAAGGTTGGGCTGGGGATTAGGGCAGGCTTCAAAGTAGAAATTGGAGGATAATGCGTTAGCAGCTCCCAAGGCTGAAATTGCTGCCCTAAATACGAGGCAGAGCAATTCCTAAAGAGGGCAGATCCACGCGGCCGCCCAGAGGATTCGCTGGATGAATCCGGGACTGGATGTTCCCATACCAGGCATGAGAAGTGATGGATTTCAGCGCTCCCCAAAGCCCCCAGCCTTCTCCAAAGGGACAAAAGCTGGGATTTTTCCTTGTCTCCTGTTCCTGCCAGGGCTGAGGCTGCTCCAGCACCTGGCTGGGAGTTGGGGACTCTGTGACTGCCTGGGGTGTTCTGCCCTTCCCCCGTGGGGTATCTCCAAGGGATCACCCAACCCAGCTTTTTTCCGTGCTGGGCTCTCCCAAAATGCCCCATCCCAGACTTGTCCTGGCCCTTTTCCTTGGCCAAGGAGCCCACAGGGATGTTCCTGGTCCTGGCTGCATCCCGTTCTCCTCCGAGGAAGTAAACTGACCCTCACCTGCTTCCCTTCCCTCTCCTGCCAGATAATCCCAGGCATGGAGGAGGAAAGGAAAGAGCCGCCTGTCCTGGGATGCTCGAGGGGAAGAAATCCCATCCCAGAGCTTGGCTGGAGCCTTTCACTCCCAGGGGTGCCGGATCCTCCTTTCCCCCTGGGTCAGAGGTTTCTCGGAGGGCTGGGATTGGGTGAGGCTGGATGAGGGATGAGGGGGTGAGGCTGGAGCTGGCTGGGAGGGAATCTCCACGTGGAGCTGCTCTGCTCTTATTTTCCAGGCAATTCCATGCACGGAGCCGAGGGCAAGAAGGATTTGGGAAATGGGAATGTGGGCTGGGCCTGACCCTGGGAACCACTCCACAAGGAACACCGGGAACGCAGGAAACCTTCTCTCACCAGCAGCTCCTTGACTGGGAGTTGCTCCATCCCTCTCTCCCGAGGGGAGTCCAGCACCACTGGGAAGCTCTTGTGGGGAGCCTGGGTGTAGCCGAGCTCGATCTCATCCTGAGGAAGGGAAGAAATCCCACCTGGGGCACCGGCAGGGAAGGGTTTTCCCGGTTTTTGGAGCCCCCCTACCTGCATCCAGCGGTCGCCACGGTTGATATAGCCGAAGCAAACCTTCAGCTTGCAGCCGGCCTTGGCCACCAGGCTCTGGATCTCCTTGGTGAACAGGTAGTTGTCCTTCATGCTGGAGGAAAGGATGGAAAGGATGGAAATTCCCTGTTCCCAGCCTGGCCCCAGTGCCGGTGGGGCTGGGAAAGCACCTCCTGTACCTGCACACCAAGAGGTTCACCGGGGCCAGGGTGTTGGGGGTCATGATCCACGGTGCCACCCGAAACACCACAGTGTCCGTGAAGATTGGCGAGTGGGGGATGCCCTGAGGGAGCCAAGCAGAAATCAGGGACATTCCCCACACCATTCCCCCCAGACACCCTCTCCTGAGGCCATTTTTGGGATCGGTTAATGGGATCACCCTCCCTTCTGGCACTATCCCAATCTGCTGGGTGCAGGCTCCCATCTGCCCCATTCCCAGGAGTTCCTGGAGTTCCCGACCTCAGCCAGTGGCTCCAGGAGGCTGACGTGGATGGACACCAGCCCGGAGAAGGTCTCGTCGGGGAAGCGCAGCCCCTCCACGAAGAAGTGGAGCTCGGCGGCCCCGCCGGGGTAGGGCACGGTGTGGAACAGCTTCCTGCGGCCCAGCACCTGCACGTAGCGCTGCCCGAAGAAGGGATCTGCGGGAAAACAGGAAAGCCCCAGTTTATTGGGATTCCCGCCTGTTTCCTCGAGATTCCTGCCTCTTTGTTTCCTCGGGATTCCTGCCTGTTTCCTCGTGATTCCAGCTTATTTCCTTGGGATTCCCACCTATTTCCTCGGGATTCCTGCCTGTTTCCTTGAGATTCCTGCCTGTTTCCTTGGGATTCAAGCCTGTTTCCTTGGGATTCAAGCCTGTTTCCTTGGGATTCCTGTCTGTTTCCTCAGGATTCCTGCCTGTTTCCTTGGGATTCCTGCCTGTTTCCTCAGGATTCCCGCCTATTTCCTCGGGATTCCCTCCTGTTTCCACAGGATTCCCTCTTGTCTGTTCCCTCGGGCAAAGAGCTCCCACACTTCTGCTGTGCCCGAGGAAATGGGGTTTGGTTTCCATAAGGATAACCCAAATATACATGTCGGGAAAAGTGAGCTTTTTCCTGCTTCCCCTCAGAAATTTCGGTTCTCAGGGAGCCAAACAAATGTTATTTATATTTAAATCCTCCTTTTCTTAAAGCCACACCAGGCTGCTTGGTGCCACCCCTTTGCTGTGTGGCTTTGTGTCCCCCTCCCTCTGCTTGTTTATCCCCAGAGTTTTCCACAGGACGGAAAAAAGGGAAAAATGGGGGAGAAATGGGGGGAAAATGGGGAAGGGGCACTGGGGGCATGGTCTGAGGAGCGTGGAGAGGACAAGGTCGGAGATGGGAAGGAAGGGGCTTATGGGGACCTCAAAATCATCAGGGAGGAGGAGGAAGGGGAAGACAAAGCAGGGGAAAAGGAGGAAAAGGAAGAGGAGGAAAGGAAGGAAGGGGAAGAGGGGAAGAGGAAGAAGGGGAAAAGGAGAAAAGGAGAAAGGGGAAAAGGAGAAAAGAGAAATGGAGAAGAGGAGAAAAGGGAAAAGGAAGATGGGGCAGAGGAGGAAGGGGCAGAGGAGGAACAGAAAGAGAAGGAAGGGGCAGAAAAGGAAGTGGGATAGAAAGAAGGGGAAGAGGAGAAAGATGAAGAGGAAGAAGAGGAAAAGGAGAAAGGGGAACAGGAGGAAGGGGGAGAGGAAGGGGCAGAGGAGGAAGAGGCAGAGCAGGAGGTGAGGAAGACCTTACTCTGCACATGGAAGACCCCAACTTTGTCGGCGTCGCTGACGGAAATGGAGAGGACGATTTCATAGCCCCGGGGCAGGCGCTGGGGCCCCTCTGTCCTCAGCACCATCTGAGCCATGTCCAGCAAATCTGGGGGAGAACGAAGCAAATTGGGTGGGGCTCTCCATGTTCCCTCCTGGGGTTTGGATCTCCTTCCCTTGCCACCAGCCCGGGCACCCTGGCAAACCAGAGCTGGTGCCCTGTGGGCTGTGACCCAAATGCCCTTTTCCCATCCCTTCTCCCTGCCCTCCCTGGCACGGCCGGGCTGTGACCTCGGAGCGCCGCCAGGCCTGGCTCCGCGTGGGTTGGGTTTTCCAGGAATGGGTGGGTGGATTCCTGGCTGCCGGCCTCGTGCCTCACCCCGCGCTCCTCTCACCTGTGTGGAGCATCCCCGGCCCGCACCGTGCCAGCCCTGGAACCTCAGCCCTTCCCTGGGCTGGCTGCCGTGCCCTGCCTGGCTCCAGTGGGTTGGCGTGGCGTTAATTCCACCGAAATTCCCATGTGGGAAGCTTGCTCAGCAGCTGGTGGGGAGCAGCTGAGTCCTGGGCTGGGTCCTGGGCTGGGTCCCTCTCAGGAAAGGTCACAGAGAGGGGATGATGGGGGTTTTGGGGACAGGGCATTTGGGGAGCCTTTACCTTCCCTGTTGAACACCTGCTCGCTGTCGCAGTCGGAGGGCGGGATGAAGGGAAAATCCTTGTCACAGCTGACCAGCAGGATGGCCCCGTGTCCCTCTGGTCCCCAGGCCCAGCTCGCCTAAAGCACCCCTGGGGCTCAGTGGGCTCAGGACCCACCGAGCCTGAGGATTTTCCGTGGGTGTGGGAGGCTGGGTACCTTGTTGGGGCTGTTCTTTTCCACCACTCCATCCCGATCCGCGTCCACATCCAGGGAGATCCCTGCAGGGACAGAGCTTCCTCATCCCCGGGCATGGTGAGGGGATCGAGTGCCAAACCCCCAGAGCCAGCAGACCTGGGTTTGCTGTCTCCATCCCTGCCCCTGCTCCAGGCACGAGGGGACACAGATGGACTCCCGGAGCTCCGGACTCACCGACGCCGGTGAGGAACACCCCGGCTTGGTTGATGGGCTTCCCTCCCTCTGCATAAAAGCTGACGGTGACCTGCAAACCCCAAACCCCACACTGGGGCAGGACGTTCTCCCTCCGTGGAGGTCCTGCTCCCAGGATCCCGCTCCTCACCTTGTTGTCATTGACCTCGGAGCTGGCCCGGTTCATGCTGAACCTCAGCACCGTCCCCTCGTCCAGCGGCCACCGCGCTCCGGCGCCGGGCACTGCCTCGGGCTCGGCGCGGCCGCGGAACAGCACGTCCACGCTGACCCCCTCCGTGTGCTTCACGCCAAAGGCCACGGCCCCGGCCGGGGCCGCCCTGCCAGAAACACCCGGAATTCTCAGAGATGTGCAGGGCCAGCACGGCGTTCCCACCGGGATTCATTCCACTGCCCCGAGCGCGGCCAAGACCGGGCACGCCGGCGTCTCCACGCTCACCGCCGGCACCTTCCTGCCCTGCTCCTGCCTGGGAACTGGAATTTACCTGGGCTTAGGCCCGGCCTAGCCCCGTGAGGGTTTGCAGCCATTGCTGTGGATAAGGATCTGTAATAATCCCAACCAACCTGGGTTCTCACTTCCATGGAGAAATCCTGGTTCCTTTTCCAGCATGGCGTCTAACAGCTCCTCAAAACACTGTGGCCATCCCCCGAGAGGCTCTTCCACGGGAAACTCTAATTTTTGGGGGATTTTATCCAGCCCCAAAGCTGCCAGTGCTGCCCTGCTCCCAGTCCGATGTGCCCTTGCTCTTCCCCTCTCCTTTTCCCGAATTTCCCTGCCTTTCCAGGTTATTATTTTTGGGCTCTTTGGCCCGACACCCGAGACCTCGCGTTGATCAGGTTTCTCGGATGCCTCCGGTCCCACCAAACCTGCACCCTTGGCGAGCGGGGAGGAAATCCGAGCGCTCCTTTGCTCCCGCCTGGGTGTTCCTTAAATCCTTCAATTGCTTTTAATTACACATGGAAAAACTGGTTTGGTTTCCTGGTTTCTTGGATCTGGGGATTCCGCTGGGAAGAGATTTGGCCTGGAGAGGTGCCAGGGGAGCTGGAGCTGCGCTGCTTGGCTTGAATATTGAGGCTGGGATTTGCAACAGCACCACCGACCAGAATCGAGCCTGGAATGAGCTTTTCACCTTCTTTTTCCCTTGGGGGGAATGATTATTCCAAGGTTCAGTGTTGAGTTTGTTTAGGGAAGCGGGGTTGGCGCGGTGGGGATTTCCCACTTTCCCAAGGTTTTGGTCAAGAGGTTTTGTGTTCTTCCCTTACTTTGCAGTCCCTCCCCAGGCTCCTGCTCATCCCTCTGCTCTCCTCACCTCCCTGAGGTGCCCCTGGATCTGCTGAGCCCAGCGGGTCAGACCCACCCTGGGCTGGGGTAAATACAAGGGTGTTCAAGGCTTTCCAGGGATTTGTGCAGCTCTGCAAAGCCCAGAGAGGGTTTTGCCCACAGATTGCATCAAAACGGTGCTGGGGCTGTGGGGTTTGGGAAAGCAGAAGGAAAAACGAAGAGCAGGGATTTGTAGGAGGGAAAATGAGGAGCAGGGATTCTCAGAAGGGAAAATGAGGAGCAGGGATTTGCAAAAGGAAAAACGAGGAGCAGGGATTCCTGGAGGGAAAAACAGGGTTGAAAGGTGGGCAGAAAGGTGGAGGAGGAGGAGGAGGAAAGGAGGTTTTGTGGGGGTCCCTCTCACCATGGACATGGGTGTGGATCTGGCTGCCCAGCAGCTCTGGGGTTTGGGAAAGAGGAGGAGAAACGAGGAGCCGGGATTTGTAGGAGGGAAAATGAGGAGCAGGGATTTGCAGATTAAAGCAGGGGGGAAGGTGAAGCAGGAGGAGGAGGAAGGGAAGTTTTGGGGTCCCTCTCACCCGAAGACGTCAGCGCGGACGTGGCCTCCCAGCACACACAGGGCCTCGATGCGGTTCCCGTGCTGCAGCCGCAGCGTGCGGGGCTCCCCCGGCATCTCCCCGGCCATGGGCACCGGCACCGGGAGCTGCCCCGGGAGCTGCCCTGCGGAACCCTCACGGCCGCTGCTGCTCCTTCCCCCGGCCGGGCCGCCCTCCTCCTCCTCGCGGGGCTGGCGGGGCTGGGATGGCAATGGGAGCGAGGGGGCGGCTGGGCTGGACCTGTGAGACCTCTGAAAGTGATCCGGGGGAGGGAGGGACAGGGATGGGGAGGGAGGGACAGGGATGGACAGGGTTGGACAGGGATGGACAGGGAAGGATGGACAGAGATGGACAGGGAGGGATGGACAGCGAGGGAGGGAGGGCAGCTGGCCCCAGCCCTGGGCAAGGAGCTCCCCCAGCTGTCCCCAGCTCCCGGTCCCTCCTCACCTCCCTGACCCCAGCCTGGGATCCCCAAGGCGGATTTGCGGCATTTTGGGACCTGGCCGCATCCCTGGGGTGCACTTCACCCTCTCCTTCTGCTCTCTAGGGAAAACCCCTGCCTGCTCCCGCTTTCCCAGCCCTGAGGCAAGAGCAGAACTCTCCTTTTTTCCCCTGCTCATTTTCAAAGGGAAGCTGGGGAGCAGTGGCTGCTGAAGGGAGCTCGGAGCTGGTTTTGTCCCCCCGGGCCGCTCCGGAGCGCGTCAGGAGCGGTTCCCGCCCACGCGGGTTTGCATCGTTCATGAACACCCAGCTAAATATTCATTTTCCAGCCCAAACTGCTGCCCCAGATTCTGGAAGCCACAAGCAATTAGCGAGCAAGGCTCAGGAGGATGTTCCTTCTTTCCATCCCTCTCGGGCTTCCCTTTTCCAGCCCCGGCTTTCCTCCGTGGCAATGGAAGTCCCTGGGATTTATAGGGATCATCCCCACGCTGCCATTCCCCTATGGAAAAACAGGGAATGGGGTGGGATTTAAAGCCCTTCCAGCCCAAATCATTCCGGGATTGTGCTAGGAAATCCTGGATGGATATCCAGGCCAGGAGCTGGGACGTTCAGGGCTAGGTCCACGTGGGAATCTGATCTAAACTGAGATAATTCCCACTGGAATTGGGATCATTTCCACTGGCATTGGGATAGTTTAATTGGAATTGGGATAATTTCCTTTGGAACTGAGGGGTGAGAAGGGCTGGGGGATGAATATTCCTGGACTTTTTAGGGATCATTCTCCCCCTGGAAGCCCCCCATGGAATGAGGGGGAATGGGGTGGGACTTAAAGCCCTTCTGGCCCAAATATTTATATTTCTGGGATTGTGCTGAGCAATATCTGGGATGAGCATCCAGGCCAGGTGCTGGGAAGTTCAGGGCTGGGAAAATAGGGAATCTGAGTTAATCGGGACCATTTCCACTGGATTTGGGATCATTTCATTTGAATTGGGTTTTTCCATGGATCTGTACCCCGGCTGTGCTGGGACTCTCCGGATCCCGGTTTATTCCTATATCTGTCTTGCGGTTTCCCGGTGAATCTGAGCCGCTCCGAGGATTCCCGGGGGTCTTTAACGCCCAGACCAGACCGGGAGCTGCTCTGCCCGAACCTCCCTCTGCCGAGACAGCGCTGCCGCCCGAATTCCCAGGAGCTGGGAGCAGATCCCAGCCTGGAGCTTGGGAGTAGCCCCCGCGCTCCATTCCCGAAGTTTTCCCGGAGCTGGAACTCGGGATTTGCTCTCCCGGGGTGTCCGCTCGGGGCTCGGGGGTCGTTCCGGCTCCGCGCTGCAGGCTCGGAATTCCGGGAGTGGGAGGGAAATGTTCCCCGGAGCGCTCCGCGCTGACCTTTCGCCTTCGGGAGGTGCCAACAGGTGCCCGTGCCCGGCCGGGCGCTGCCCGTTCCTGCTCGGGATTCGGGAATTCGGGATGGAGGCGCTGGGGCAGAGCCGGGGCTGTGCTGGGGCAGGGCAGGCGATGTGTGGGGCAGGGCTGGGGCAGAGCTGGGGCCCGGCTCCAGCCGCAGGGAAAATCGCTGCTCTGCTTTTCCGGGACGCTTCCCTCTGGGATCAGCAGCTCCGGAGCCTCCCTGCGGGCAGCCGCCTTTCTTTGGGGCAGAGGAAGGGACGGAGCGGGTTTTGGGGTGCTTGGGCAGTCCGGGGGTTTTCCATGCTCCACACCAACCCGAACTCTGGGTTTTCCCAGAATTTTTTTCGCCCCGAACCTGCCTCCTGCTCTTTTTCCCTGGCTCCCAGGTGGAATGGGGGATGACAGTCGTCCCTGCCTGCCTGGGATGCCGCAGCCAAAAAAACCCCTAAAGAAATCTAAAGAAAACCTAAAGAAACCCTTCAGGAGCCCCAAGCGCTGCCGAGCCCGGCGGGGTTTGATAGCTGGTTCGATGTCTCGCCCTGCTCAGGTAATTAGCCTGACACGGCTCGTAAGGGTTCCTGCCTGCAATTCGGCATGCGGGGTAATTAACCAGCTGTAATTAACAAGCTGTAATTATCGGCTTAGGGAGATTATCGAACTTTCCTTGGCAGAGTGGGGCTGCAGGATGGGCGAGGAGACACGCCCCGGAGGGATCCGGCTGTCCTGGGGTTCCTGCGGGCGTTTGGGGGGCTTGGGATGGACTGGCATTGGGGAAGAGAGGCTGGGATTGGGAAAATGGGATTGGGGAAGGAAAGAGTCTGGGACTGGGGAAAGACAAAGGCACCCCCAGAGCAGGCTGCCCAAGCTCCCTGGTGTGATGGACAGGCGGGATCCGTCTGTCATGTGCCACTTTCCCAGGACAGGCTGTAATTAGGGAGAAGCGCTGAGCTCCGGCCGGGCCGGGTGGCTCCAAACCCTCCTGTCCCCGAGCACGGCACGTCGGAGCCGATGGCAGCTGCAGGAGGAAGAGGAGGGAGGGCCGGTTCCACCCAAACCCCGCCGGTGCTTGGGGCTGGGCGAGACCCGCAGCGGCTCAGAACGGGCTGGGACTGAGCTGCAAAACCCACCCGGCCCTGGAAGGTCTGGGCCCTCCGTGCCCAGGGATGCGATCCCGCTGGATTTTGGGGAGCACTGAGGTCCCAGCTCCCGCTGTGCTCCCGGCAGCGCTGAGCTCCCCTCCCTGCAGATCGCAGAGCACCCCAATCCTGCTGTCCCGGCCCCAGGTGTGCTCCCGTCCCGGCCCCAGGTGTGCTCCTGTCCCAGCCCCAGGTGTGCTCCTGTCCCAGCCCCAGGTGTGCTCCTGTCCCAGCCCCAGGTGTGCTCCTGTCCCAGCCCCAGGTGTGCTCCGGTCCAGCCCCAGGTGTGCTCCCGTCCCGGCCCCAGGTGTGCTCCCGTCCCGACCCCAGGTGTGCTCCTGTCCCGACCCCAGGTGTGCTCCCGTCCCGACCCCAGGTGTGCTCCCATCCCGGCCCCAGGTGTGCTCCCGTCCCGGCCCCAGGTGTGCTCCCGTCCCGGCCCCAGGTGTGCTCCCGTCCCGGCCCCAGGTGTGCTACTGTCCCAGCCCCAGGTGTGCTCCTGTCCCAGCCCCAGGTGTGCTCCTGTCCCAGCCCCAGGTGTGCTCCTCTCCGGGCCCCAGGTGTGCTACTGTCCCAGCCCCAGGTGTGCTCCAGTCCAGCCCCAGGTGTGCTCCTGTCCCGGCCCCAGGTGTGCTCCTGTCCATCCCTCGGCCCAAACCAGCCGAGCAGGCTCGGGGCACGGCCCCAGCCCCTGCCCAGTACAAACCAGTGCAACCAGCAGCCTCCAGTGGGGAGCCCGGCCCTCTGGGGCCACTCCACCATTCCAGCTCCCAGTCCAGGGATCCACCAAGGTTTGTGCTTCCAGGAAGGCCTGGAGAGCCAGCACCATTCCCAGCAGGAGTTTGGGTGCTGCTGGGCTGTGGAAAATGGGTTCTTACCAAAAATCTCCAATGAGTGAGGCCTGGGAGAGCCTGGAAATGCCACCAGCATTCCCTGCTGGAGCATTCTGGCTGCTCCTCTGGGCTCCTCCAATTCCTGAAGCTGTTCTGGGGTACGAGACACCGAGCTGGGGGTGGTTGCTGCTGTTGAAGTGGGAGGGAGCCCTTTCTTGGGGTCCTTTCCTGGATCTCTTTCCCAGATCCCCTTCCCGGATCCCGGCTGGGCACATCCCAGCAGTTTGATCCCACAGGGAATTCCCTGCTCTGGCAGCTGAGGATGTGCAGCTCAGTGCAGTGCTGGCTCTGGCTCCTCTGAGCCCTGCCCAGCTTCCCTGGGCCTTTTCTTGCTGCTCCCCACAGGGGTTTGGCCCTTCCCGGACCTCTCCTTCCCATTCCCTGTCCCAAACACATCCCATCCTTCCCATTCCCTGTCCCAGGCACATCCCACCCTGTTCCCTGGGGATGAGCCATAAGATGTTGGAATTCTAGATGCTGAGACCTTTAAACTTTTGTACTAACAAGCTCTAACTCAAGAAAACACTTGAGCATTTAACATAAAGCTGTAAAGAAAGCTTCCAAAATTGATTAATAACACAAAGATTATGAGGGTGTAGTTAATTAAAAGTGTATAACACCTTTAATTAACTACACCCTCATAATCTTTGTGAGTCGAAAGATTTCTACTCACAAAGATAAAGTTTTCTACTCTTTTTCACAGAGTAGAAACTTAAAATTTAAAGTTTTAAAATATAGTAATATATATCAAGTAAAATAAAAGGGACCCTCTGGAGCTGCTCCCTCCATCCCCAGCAGGCAGGGCTCCCTCCCTCCCACTCCAGCCGGGTTTCCCTGCTCCCAGGCAGGCAAATCCTCCGGGATGGGATGGCCCGGAGAGCGATGGATATCTGCAGTACAGCTTCCAGCAAAGGGGATCCTTCCTGCAGGATCTCGGCCTGGAAACCCTCCATTCCCCTGGAGCTCGAGGTCCAAGTGAGACACAGAGGAGGTTGAGTTTCCTTGGGAAGCCTCTGGTTGTTGGCTGTTGGTGTTTTCCCCTTCCCCGCCTGCCCCATAACCAGTTCTCCCTGCCCGTCCCTCCCGTCCTCGGGATGGTTGGGATGGGAAGGACCGGCCTGAGCAAACATTTCCTTTTGTTCAGCTGTACTCAGGCATGGCTCTGCTGCTGCAGCCTGGGCTGTGACTCACCCGGCCCAGAGAGGCCGGCTGGAAAATTTGGGGTGTTTTAAAGAAAATGCCCGGTTTTAATGACAGCATTGTAATAACCCCAAACAACCACCCTGCGCTGCTGGGGGAGTGGGAATGTTTAATGCATGAGCTGCGGGGCTTGAGATGGAGCTGGGGAGGAACAAAAAGAGGGGAATCAACCCAAACCCCCACTGAGGAGCATCCAGCAGGGCTGGCCGTCACCTGGTGTTCCCCCTGGAGCCGCCCCGGGGCTGCCCTATCAGCTCCATCTCGGGATGGAGGTGGAACCAGGGTCCCCCGGCCGAACCCCGTCATCCCGGGAAGGAGGAGTTACCTTCCCGAGCCTTTTAATCCAGTCCTGCTGGTTTCCCGGCACAGCCGGCGGAGCTCCCTGCCCATGCGGCCGTGCCCGGCTCACCATGGCCCCGCGTCACGTCGTGCCCATGTCCACCAGCCACGCCGCCCGCGGCGTCTGCGTGCTGGGCACCGAGGTCTTCCTGGACACGCGCCGGTGAGGCCGGGCATGGGGCAGCCCGGGGCGTCCCGTGGAGTTGCTGGGATTTGGGATGGGTTTGGGGCATCCTGGGCTGGGATTTGGGATGGGTTTGGGGCATCCTGGGCTGGGATTTGGGATGGGTTTGTTCAGGATTGGGGCATCCTGGGCTGGGATTTGGGATGAGTTTGATTGGGATTGGGGCATCCTGGGCTGGGATTTGGGATGGATTTGATCAGGACTGGGGCATCCTGGGCTGGGATTTGGGATGGATTTGATCAGGATTGGGGCATCCTGGACTGGGATTTGAGATGGGTTTGGGGTATCCAGGGCTGGGATTTGGGATGGGTTTGTTCAGGATTGGGGCATGCCAGCCAGGGATTTGGGATGGGTTTGCTCAGGATGGGGGCGTCCTGCAGTGTTCCATGGAGCCACCAGGGTTTGGGATGGGTTTGCCCAGCGTCACGGCATCCTGGCATGTTCCACAGAGCTGCAGGGCTTTGGGATGGGTTTGGAGGAGGAACGGGTGGTGAGGGACTTGGATCTCGTCAGGAGTTCACCCAAGGGCTTGGAGGGACAGGTCCCTCCAGAGCTGGGTGTGCGATGTCCATGGGGAGCTCATCCAAGGATTTTTTAGGGGATGCTGTCCCACTGTGTGTGTTTTAGAGGATGATGTCCCATGAGGACCTCACCCCAAAACTCTGGATTTGTGGATGATTTCCCACAGGGAGCTCACTTTTGGGGATGATGTCCCACAGGGAGCTCATTTTTAGGGACAATATCCTACAGAGAGCTCATCCAAAGGCGGAATGTTGGCTAGAGGCATTGCAGCGGAGCCGGGCCAGGATGGTTTGGAGGCAAAGCCTGAGAACACCGTGGCTAAGCCCAGGTCTATTTCTGGCTCTAAGAACATTGGGCAAGAGCAATTCAAGATGTGCAACTCGGAGCTAAAACGGGAGGAGGAATAAAATGCGTGGCTCAGGCAGAAAAAATTTAGCAGTGGCCATGCACGAGCAGCGTCAGGAAAAGGGATTTTTGCAGAATTAAATATGGGGTGGCTTTATTGGGCAGATAGGCAGCTGTCCCTGCCCTGCTGCCACGGTGTCATTATTTAATAAATCACATTTATAATGACAGAGAGCGCAGGCCTGGCCGGTCGGCATCGCATCCGGGCAATTACTGGGATGGAGCACTGGAGCCGGGCCAGGATGTGCCACCGTCCCCTCAGAGAGCTCTGGCTGCCCTAAAACAGCCTCGTTTCCCCCCTCATGCAGATGGGAATGTAGAAAACCCATTATCTGCAATTTTTTGTCCTGCTTTTGGACTCGGAGCCCTCTCAGTCCTATTTAAACCTATGGAGCTCAAATGGGATGATTTGGCTTCTTGGTAACAAATTTGAGCTGTGGTCCCAAACAGCAGATGATGGAGGCTCTTCCAGCTGAAATGTGGGATCATTTTATTCCTGGGGAGCACTTGCTGGGGGGAATTTAGTGATGGATGCATCAGTTTTGGGCTGTTTGGGGCAGAACGTGGAGTTCGTTGGGAATCGGGCAGCGGTGCTGAGGTGGGAGAGCCACAAACCCACAGCAAACAGCCCCAAATCTGCGGGATCCCAGCATCCCCGGGATCCATGGCTTTGTGGGGTGTTCTGGATGGGATCCAGCATTCCCCAGATCCACGGCTTTGTGGAGTGTTGGGATGGGGATGGGATCCAGCATCCCCCGGATCCACAGCTTTGGGGGGTGGTCTGGATGGGATCCAGCATCCCTCTGGATCCACGGCTTTGTGGGGTGTTGGGATGGATCTCTGGATGGGATCCAGCATTCTCTGGATCCACAGCTTCATGGGGTGCTCCAGATGGAGATGCCAAGCCCATGGAATGCCTCAATCTCCTCACAAGCTGCTGGAGGCACAGGGGATGCCGTGCCAAGAGCAACACCGGGGATAAATCCCTGCCGTGGCGGGGTTTTGATGTTGTGGTTTTTATGTTCTTGCTGCCGAAGTTCCCGCCTGGCTCCCCCTGGGACGCAGCCAGGGGAGCGGGAGCAGGTCAGGGCTGCCGGGATGGAGCGGCCGGGGCTGTAATGAGCAGGGAGCAGCACTTCAAAGGCTCCCGAGGATGTCACGGAGCCGGGCGCGGGCGCTGCGTGCCCGGATCCAGGCTCTGCTCCAGCCCCAGCATCCCTCAGGTCACGGGATGGTCTCACAACACCCAGCTCTCGGCTTGGCTGGCATGAAAATCATCCTGGCTCTTCCCCGGCTGGGGTTTTGTCATGGGATGCTGAAATTCAGGGAATTTCTCGTGGTTGCAGAGGGAGGTTGGATGTGGGATAAACCATGGCCGGACGTGCCGGAGCTGCAGCGGGAGCTGGGCTTGCCCAACACCGCCACAGAGGCCCCATGTGTGGAACTCCAGGGACCATTTCATCACCCAGGGATGGTCTCAGGGCCCCTCCCGCCCAGTGGTGGCTGGGTTTAATTCCAGGTTTGGGGACTTGGCTCCTGTGTTCTCTGAGCCGAGGTTGCTCCATTCCAGGTCCACCCCGAGAGGTGCCGTGTCCTTTGACGTGCACGCCACGCCGGCAGTGACGGTGCACATGATCCACAGCCCCACCACAAAGCCCAGCCTGGACGCCCGGTGGCCTCTGGACCCCGACATCGAGGTGGTGGTGACCATCGATGTCACCAGCAGGACTGTCGATGACAACCAGGTCGGGTGCTGTTCCTGTGGCCAAACTGGGGGAAATAAGTGACATTTCCTGGGAAAGCTCGAGAATTTCTGAGTTATGCTGACACCAGGGTGGTTTGTCATGGGGAAAGCTCGAGCAGAGTTGTGTAATTGGCACTGACGAGAAACGAAACCCAGAAGGAGAAGGTCCCACTTGGTGCCCTAATGACAACATCACAGCAGTTGCAAAAGCTGGTGCCAGGCAGCAAAAAATACCCCAAGTCTGACTTTTTCCATGCCTGATTTTATGCTGAAGATGGCACAGAGGGTTCCAATGAACTGTGATTAATGGAGAACAGCTGGGATGGACCTCCCAGGGCCTGGCTGGGTGGGCAGGCAGGGGTTGGAGCGGTGATCCTTGTGGGGCCCTTCCCAGCTCATTCCATGATCCCAGGAGGGCATGGAGATCCTGCCAGCCTGGTGGGATGGGGATGGAGATCCTGCCAGCCTGGTGGGGTGTGGGTCACGGTGAGGGGATGGAGATCCCACCAGCCTGGTGGGTGTGTGGGTCACAGTGAGGGGATGGAGATCCCACCAGCCTGGTGGGGTGAGGGTCACGGTGAGGGGATGGAGATCCCACCAGCCTGGTGGGGTGAGGGTCACAGTGAGGGGATGGAGATCCCACCAGCCTGGTGGGGTGTGGGTCACGGTGAGGGGATGGAGATCCTGCCAGCCTGGTGGGATGTGGGTCACAGTGAGGGGATGGAGATCCCACCAGCCTGGTGGGGTGTGGGTCATGGTGAGGGGATGGAGATCCCAACAGCCTGGTGGGGTGAGGGTCACGGTGAGGGGATGGAGATCCCACCAGCCTGGTGGGGTGAGGGTCACGGTGAGGGGATGGAGATCCCACCAGCCTGGTGGGGTGAGGGTCACAGTGAGGGGATGGAGATCCCACCAGCCTGGTGGGGTGTGGGTCATGGTGAGGGGATGGAGATCCCAACAGCCTGGTGGGGTGAGGGTCATGGTGAGGGGATGGAGATCCCACCAGCCTGGTGGGGTGTGGGTCACGGTGAGGGGATGGAGGTCCCAGCAGCCTGGTGGGGTGAGGGTCATGGTGAGGGGATGGAGATCCCACCAGCTTCGTGGGATGTGGGTCACAGTGAGGGGCTGTCTCTGCAGGTGAAGATCTCCTACTACGACCGTGAGGGCCACGAGCTGGCTGTGGCCTGGCTGTATCTCACCTGTGTCGGTAGGTGCCCACCAAGGCTCCAGGAATTCCTGGTCTCTTGGCATCTGGCTGGATCCATGAGGCTGGAATTCCTTGGGGGCCATAGGCAATAAAGGTTTGGGTGTTCACTGATGCTGACGAGCAAGAGGGAAATAATTAAACCATGATTAATTAAACATTACCTTATATGGTGTGGGAGAGACGGAGGCCGGGCCGTGTCCCCACCCAGGAGCATCCTCCTGTGCCTGCCGAGGTGGTTCCTCGGGAGAAGAGGATCCACGGGAGATCTCCTCACCCAGCTCCGGCTGGCACCTCCACAGCAGTGAGGGGAGAGGGATCAGCACCGAAGCGGTGCCTGACCTTTTTCAGGAGTTTGGGATGAGGTGAATCATCCCCTCCAAATGCCTGCTCTCCCCTGCTGACTACAAAGGGAGTCTAGACAACCGGTCTGGGTGCAGAAGTCTCCACTTGGATGGATTAATTACCCTAAATTTGGGATTTTCTGAAGCGTTCACATGACAGTCTGACCTGTGTCCTCAAGTCGTGCTGACGCCTCCCAGAATAGCCCCTGGAGAGGCTGAAGGTTTCCCACGTCCCGTGGCCGATGGGCTCTGCTGGAGCCAACTGGGGCCACCACTGGCCACAGGGATTTTGCCTTCCAAATGTTCTTCTCTTGGCTGGATTTAGAGTTTCCCTCCTGGCTTTTCCATGCTGTCCTCTCTGCCCCAAGGAGAACAATCTCTGACTCAATCCCTGTGTTTTCCACACTTTGTGTGTCCCATCTGGAGGAGTTTTTGGGTCAGAGTTGAGGTGGGGTTTGGATGAGGTCACCAGTAAATCTCTGCAGCAAAAGCAGAAATTTGGGGCAAGAAGAGTTCTGTGAGGAGAAGTCCTCAGATTTCCTAGAAATTATTTGGGTGTTTGCTCAACCACAGTGAAAACACAGTTTTGTGCCTCCACTGTGTTTTGGCTTCGTGGAAAACAGGACAGTCAATAGGAAAGGGGTGAAAATGTAAAAAATGCCATGGAAGCATAAAATCTGCCATGAAAACATAAAAAATGGCATGAAAACAAAATCTGCCATGAAAAAATGCTATGAAAACCTAAAATCTGCCATGAAAACATAAAATCTGACATGAAAACATAAAAAATGCCATGAAAACATAAAATCTGCCATGAAGTGAGGATGTCCTTGCTGGGGGGAACCAAAATGAGAGGAGACAGCCGGAGATCAAAGAGGGAAAGTCATGGCAAAGCCACTGGGTTGGATTTTCTTCTCCTGTTCTGTTGGGTCTGGAGCAGCTTCGGGGGGATGAGGTGGGGTTGGTGTGGAGACATGGTGCCAAGGAGGAGCCCAAAATGGCCCTGAGAGCCCATCCCCTGCCCATGGCTTCCTTCCCTCTCGCTGTTCCAGAGGTGTCCCTGGATGTGGACTGGAGCCGGAGTGGCCGAGTGAAGAGCAAGGGCAAGGACAAGGACAAGGTGGGGAGAGCGTCCTGGCAGGGCGGATCCATCGCCGGCCTCTTCCTGGAAAATCTCCAGGGGGGACAGGGACCTGGGGGCCATCCCCATGAGGGCAAACAGCCCGGCAGATCCTCAGCCTACTAATTGAGCAGGAAAAGGATTTATTTTCCTATTCTATGCCAAAATCACCTGCAGCTACAGCCTGGCCCTGAGGATCCTGTAGGAGAAAACTCTTGGCTTTTTCTTCCTTTCTCTTCCCTTTCTCTTCCCTTTTTTCTCCCTTTTTCCTCCCTTTTCCCTCCCTTTTTTCCTCCACTTCTCTTCCCTTTTTCCTCCCTTTCTTTTCTCTTCTCTTTCTCTTCCATCTCCTTTCTCTTTTTCTTTTCCTTTCTGGGCCCCAAAGGTGCCGCTGAATGAGTTGAGCAAACAGCAGCAGATTTCCCCCTTTGGCCATTCATCTGCCTGTGCCCAGGCCCTCAAGCTGGGCTAATTAGCCACAGATCAGCCGGGCTAATTAACCACAGCCTGATCGGCGGCGCAAATTGGTATCAAGATGGGCTGAGCTTCCAGAAGCGCTGCAGCCATGTCCAGGCGAGGCTGGAGGCACCTCCAGCTTGGCTGTGAGATAAAATCTCAGAGCAGTCCGTGCAGGCCCTGCTGGAGCTGCCCTTGGGATGGGGCGGTTTGAGCGGCGTTGGTGTTTCCTCGCGGCGCGGTCGGGTTCTCCTCCGAGCCTGCGGCTTTCCTCGGCCCAGGATGGGGGAAATCCTGCTCCTGTCCCCTCTCGGTGCTTCTCCTCCAGGCCAAGTGGACGTGGGGCCCGGACGGACAAGGGGCCGTGCTGTTGGTCAACTGTGACCGGGACAGCCCCGGCACGGGGGGCACGGACAGTGGCCAGGCAGACATACGGACCCCGGCAGGTGGGCTGTGACCCCGAGGGGCTCCCTTGGGGGCTTCCCCACTGCCATCCCCTCCCTCCGTGTCCCCTGTGTCCCCCAGACCTCCAGGACATGTCAGTGATGCTGCTGCGGACCGAGGGCCCCAGAGCCATCTTCGCCGAGTACCCGGTGGTGCTGCACGTCCCCGAGAGCGACGCGGACAAAGTGCGGGTGTTCCACGCCGTCGGTGAGTGCCTCTGCCTTCCCCTGCCCCCAGCAGCCCTGCGGGACCCCAAGGCCAGCCAACCCCACAGGTTTTGTACATTGGGGCACCCCTATTTGCTGTAATCACCCTTTAACCCCTGAAGCTCTTCTGCTGTTGCACGGGGTGGGGCTATAGGGGAAAAACCAAGGGGGAGAAGGCTCCAAAGAGGCTTTCCCCAATGAGGGCTGGAATTTTGACATTCCCATGGCGCGGGAACCCCCACGTGGCTCCCGGCACTGTTTTGGCTCGGGCAGGGAGCCAAGCAGCCAAGCAGCCCATCCCGTTGGGCAGCGCCCTTCGCCTTTGAACAGTTGGATCGCCGGCAGCTCTGCGCCGAAAATCAGGTCCGGGGAGCCAAGGGTGTCATTAGATCCTCAGCCGGAGCCACGCACCTGGAAAGGGCTGGACCCGAGGGGACGGAGCCCTCTTTGTCCTGGGAAGATCAAGCGTGTTCCCCAGGAAGGAGGAGGAGGAGTAGGAGGAGGAGGAGGAGGAGGAGGAGGAGGAGGAGGAGGAGGAGGAGGAGGCTCTTCTGCCACCCTTGGGCACCAGCCACCTCCTCCTCCTGCTGGTGTGTCCCCCTGTGGGCAGGCTGTGGGAATTTGGGGTTCTCCAGGCTGGGTTCGGGGTGGGAATCTGGGGTTCTCCAGGCTGCTGAGTTGGGGTTCTCCAGGTGGTGATGCCTACCCGCTCTACAAGCCCGTGCTGGGCCCGGACAAGCTCTCCTACGTGCTGGACCACGCTGGCCACGGGGACAGCACCTTCTACGTGGAGGGGCTGGCGTTCCCCGACAGGGGCTTCACCGGCCTCGTGTCCTTCAGCGCCAGCCTGCTGGAGGTGCCCCATAAGGTAGGGGGGGTCGGCCCCACCCCTCCCCTAGCAAACCCCCCTGTGGTGGAGGTCCCAGATTCCGTTTTGGCTCCACCAGGACTCGCCGGGCACGCCGATCTTCACGGACACCGTGGTGTTCCGCGTGGCGCCCTGGATCATGATGCCCAACACCCAGCAGCCCCTGGAGGTGTTTGTCTGCAGGTAGGAGGGGTGTCCCCACCGTGGACAGGGGTGTCCCCTGTCCTGGGGCACTCTCCAGGGAAGAGTTCCCGACCCTACCTGGCTGTGTGGAGCCCTATGTGAGCCAGGCTTAGGCATTCCTGACTGGGAATGTTTGGGAAGGGAGCCAGCTGCTGCTGCTGTGGGAGTAATTTCCATCCCAAGGAGAAGGGCTGGAGTTCCCTCTCCAGGTCCAATTCCATGCAGGAATGCTGCCCAGGGTGTTTAAATCCCAAAGAGAAATGCTGGAAGACCTTCTCCAGGTCCAATTCCATGCAGGAATGCTGCCCGGGGTGGGTGTTTAAATCCCAAGGAGAAATGCTGGAGCTCCCTCTCCAGCTCCAATCCCACAAAGGCTGCAGTTCCCTCTCCAGCTCCATTCCCATGCAGGAATGCTGCCCGGGGTGTTCAGGATTGAGGAACGAGCGGCAGGGTCGGGGTTTTGGGGGCTCCCCGAGATCCCCCTCGCAGCCCCGGCCCCTCGCTGTCCCCCAGCATCAAGCAGGGCCCGGATTCCAACGAGGCCTTCCTGGAGGGGCTGCGGGCGCTGCTGCGGAAAGCCAACTGCAAACTGACCGTGTGCTCGGAGCAGGACTCGCGCAGCGACCGCTGGATCCAGGTCAGCCCGCCCGGCCCCCCAGGGCCCCCCCCGTGGCTTGGACAGCTCTGGAATGCCAGGGGATGGGGCAGGGAGCGGGCACTGAGGCACAGGGAATGCTGCCGGGGCGGCACGGACAGGGACAATGGCCAGGGAGCCCGGCCTGGCACCAGGGACACAGAGGGGCACCGGGACAGGGACCCCGTGGGGCTGTCAGGAGGGGCCCCACTGCAGGGGGCACCCCAGTGAGGGAGGGGACCCTGTGGGGACATTGCAGAAGAGACCCCATGGGACATTGCAAAGGGGACCCCACTGCAAAAGGGCCCCCGTGGGACACTGCAAGTGGGACCCCATTGCAAGAAGGACCCCATGGGACATTGCAAGGGGTCCCTGCGGCAAAAGGGACTCCATGGGACATTGCAAGGGGTCCCTGCTGCAAAAGGGACTCCATGGGACATTGCAAGCGAGTCCCTTTTGCAGAAGGGTCCCCGTGGTGCTTTGAAAGAGGGACCCAAGGGACACCTTGAGAGTGGCCTCATTGTACAAGGGGGCCCCATAGAAAGGGGGGCCCTGTGGGGCTGTGCAGGAGAGTCCCAGTTCCAGGGGAACCCCAGGGGGACACTGTGGCTGTGGTGTCACCCTATGGGGCTGTGCAGGACAGTCCCAGTGCCAGGGGGACCCCAGGGGGACACCATGGCTGTGTTGTCACCTCATGGGGCTGCGCAGGAGGGTCCCACTGCCAGGGGACCCCAGGGGGACACTGGCTGTGGTGTCACCCCAGGAGGGCCGGGCAGGAGCCTCCCCGATGGTTTAGGCTTGGCTCACCCCATTTCCTGCCCCACCCTCCCCACATCCCTGGTGGAGATTCCTATCACCCCTGGGAGCCTTCCTCCTCCTCCTCCTCGTCTCCTTCCCACAGGATGAGCTGGAGTTCGGCTACGTGGAAGCTCCACACAAAACCTTCCCTGTGGTCTTCGACTCTCCCAGGAACAGAGGCCTGAAGGATTTCGCTTTTAAGAAGATCCTGGTGTGTCCTTGCATTGAAATCCCCCTTTTTCTCCCCAAAATCCCCTCACAGGAGGTCCTTGGCACCTCTTCTCTCTTTCCCAGGGCCCGGATTTTGGCTACGTGACCCGGGAGCCCCCCGGGAAGAGCGTGACCAGCCTGGATTCCTTCGGGAACCTGGACGTGAGCCCGCCGGTGACGGTGCGCGGCAAGGAGTACCCGCTGGGGCGGATCCTCATCGGCAGCCCCCTGCCCTGGTGAGCGCCCCGCCCGCCCTCGGGACACCCCAAAACTCTCCCTCGGGAACCTCTTGGAGAAAAAACCTGGCCCTGATGCCGGTCAAATCCCAGATTTTACAGGCAAACCCCACAGCTGCTCCTCCGACCCTCACAAAACCCGGCCGCCGTTTTCCTCTTTCCCCTTTTCCCTTTCCCCCTTTTCCCCTTTTTTTCCTCCTTTTTCCCCCTTTTCCCCCCTTTTCCCCCTTTTTTTCCCTTTTTCCCTTTCCCCCTTTCTCCCTTTCCCCCTTTCCCCCTTTCCCCCTTTCCCCCTTTCCCTCTTTTCCCCTTTTTCCTCTCTTCCTCTCTTCCTCTTTTCCTCTTTTCCCCTTTTCCCATTTTTCCCTTTCCCCCTTTTCCCCTTTT